>NC_083698.1:49188750-49497187 GCF_033118175.1 Dama dama | reverse complement strand
CCATTTCCTTCTCCAATGCATGAAAGAGAAAAGTGAAAGTGAAGTCACTCAGTTGTGTCTGACTCTTAGTAACCCCATGGACTGCAGCCCACCAGGCTCCTCTGTCCATGGGATTTTCCAGGCAAGAGTACTGGAGTGGGGTGCCATTGCCTTCTCCAATGAGCTGTGTACACACCAGACTTCAAATCAGTAGCGAGAGATGTGAAGAAGCTGAGACTAAGAGATCAAGTCCTGAGCTTCTGGAGTGGGAGCACTGAGTCCAACACACTAGACTACCAGAGAACTAACCTGAGGGAGTATCAAATAGTGAGAACTCACACAAAGGAAACCACGTGAATACAAGACCCGGCATCACCCAGCTACCACCAGCACCCTGGGCAGGATGCCACATCTAAACAACAAACAAAACAAAAATACAAACCCAATCATCAGCAGACAGGATTACCACCTCACTCAGCCTTGCCGATCAGAGGAAAAATGAACAAACAAACAAGCAAACAAGCAAACGAAAACTCAGCACAAATCTCACCCCATATGAAGCTTACACAAACCACTGGACCAACTTTAGAAGGGCAGAAACCAAAAGGAAGAAAGAATTCAGTCTTGAAGCCTGGGAAAAGGAGAGCTCAAACACAATAAATTTTAAAAAAACAATGAAAAGGCAGAGAAATACTACACAAATGAAGGAAAAAACTAGAGACATAGAAGTCCAAATAAATGAAGAGGAAATAGGCAAAATACCTGAAAAAGAATTCAGAATAATAATAGTAAAGATGATCAAAAATCTTGAAAACAAAATGGAGAAAATGCAAGAATCAATTAACAAAGACCTAGAAGAATTAAAGAATAAACATACAAAGACAAACAACACACTTACTGAAATTAAAAATACTCTAGAAGGAATCAATAGCAGAATATCTTAAGCAAAAGAACAAATCAATGAGCTGGAAGATAAAACGGTGGAAATAACTTCTGAAGAGCATGATAAAGTAAAAAGAATGAAAAGAACTGAGGATAGTCTCAGAGACCTATGTGACAATATCAAAAGTATGAACATTCAAATTATAGGGGTCCCAGAAGAAGGAGAGAAAAAGAAAGGGTATGAGAAAATTTTTGAAGCGATTACAGTTGAAAATTTCCCAACATGGAAAAGGAAATAGTCAATCAACTCCAAGAAGCATAGAGTCCCATACAGGATAAATCCAAGGAGAAACAAGCCAAGACACATACTAATGAAACTAACAAAGACTAAACACAAAGAAAGAATATTAAAAGCAGCAAGGGAGAAGAAACAAGTAACATACAAGGGAAACCTCATACGCTTAACAGCTGATCTTGCAGCAGAAACTCTGCAGGCCAGAAGGGAATGGCAGAATATATTTAAAGTACTGAAAGTGAAAAATCTACAACCAAGATTACTGTTGCCAGCAAGTATGTCATTCAAAATTGATGGAGAAATAAAAAGCTTTTCAGACTACCAAAAATTAAGAGAATTCAGTACCACCAAACTAGCTTTACAACAAATGTTAAAGGGACTTATACACTCAAGAAATAAGAGAGAAAAAAAAAGATCTACAAAATCAACCCCAAACAGTTAAGAAAATGGCAATTAAGAAAATGAATATATATCTATAATTACTTTAAATGTAAATTGATTAAATGCTCCAACCAAAAGACACAGACTGTCTGAATGGGTACAAAAACAAGACCCATATATATGCTGTCTACAAGAAACCCACTTCAGGCCTAAAGACGCATATAGACTGAAAGTGAGAGAATGCAAAAATACAGGCAAATGGGAAGCAAAGGAAAGCTGGAGTAGCAATCCTCATATCAGACAAAGTAGACCTTAAAATAAAGAATACTACAAGAGATAAGGAAGGACACTATACAATGATCAAGGGATCAATCCAACAGGAAGACATAACAATTGTAAATATCTATGCACCCAACATAGTAGCACCTCAATACATAAGGCAAACACTAACAGACATAAAAGGAGAAATTGACAGTAACACAATAATAGTAGGAGACTTTAACACCCCACTCACACCAATGGACAGATCATCAAAACAGAAAATTAATAAGGAAATACAAGTCTTAAATGCTACATTAGAAGAGATGGATCTCATTAATATCTTCAGGACATTTCATTCAAATATAGAAGAATACACCTTCTTGACTGCACATGGAACATTCTCCAGGATAGTCCACATCTTGGGTCATAAATCATACCTCAGTAAATTTAAGAAAACTGAAATCATATCAAGCATCTTTTCCAACCACAACACTATGAAACTAGATATCAATTACAAGAAAAAAACTGTAAGAAACACAAACACGTGGCAATTAAACAACACATTTCTAAATAACCAACAGGTTACTAAAGAAATCAAAAAGGAAATCAAAAAATTTCTAGAAACAAATGACAATGAAAACTCAACAACTCAAAAGTGATGAGATGCAGCAAAAGCAGTTCTAAGAGGGAAGATTATAGCAAGAGGAAGATTATAGCAAGAGGGAAGATTCTACCTCAAGAAACAAGAAAAACATTGACTAGATAAGCTAACTTTACACCTAAAACAACTAAAAGAACAAAACCCCCAAAATTAGTAGAAAGAAAGAAATCATAAAGATCCAAGCAGAAATAAATGAAAAAGAAATGAAGAAACAATAGTAAAGATTAATAGAACTGATAGAGAGCCTGATGAACTATGAACGGAGGTTCATAACACTGTACAGGAGACAGGGAGCAAGACCATCCCCAAGAAAAAGAAATGCAAAAAAGCAAAATGGTTGTCTGAGGAGGCCTAACAAAGAGCTGTGAAAAGAAGAGAGGCAAAAAGCAAAGAAGAAAAGGAAAGATATACCCATTTGAATGCAGAGTTCCAAAGAACAGCAAGGAGAGATAAGAAAGCCTTCCTCAGCGATCAATGCAAAGAAACAGAGGAAAACAATAGAATGGGAAAGACTAGATATCTCTTCAAGAAAATTAGAGATACCAAGGAAACATTTCATGCAAAGATGGGTTCAATAAAGGACAGAAAAGTTATGGACCTAACAGAAGCAGAAGATATGAAGAAGAGGTGGCAAGAATATGAAGAAGAGGTGGCAAGAACTGTACAAAAAAGATGTTCACAACCCAGATAATCATGACGGTGTGATCACTCACCAAGATACAGACATTCTGGAATGTGAAGTCAAGTGGGCCTTAGGAAGCATCACTACAAACAAAGCTAGTGGAGGTGATGGAATTCCAGTTGAGCTATTTCAAATCCTGAAAGATGATGCTGTGAAAGTGCTGCACTCAATATGCCAGCAAATTTGGAGAACTCAGCAGTGGCCAGAAGACTGGAAAAGGTCGGTTTTCATTCCAATCCCAAAGAAAGGCAATCCCAAAGAATGCTCAAACTACCACACAATTATACTAATCTCACACGCTAGTAAAGTAATGCTCAAAATTCTCCAAGCCAGGCATCAGCAATATGTGAACCATGAACTTCGAGATGTTCAAGCTGGTTTTAGAAAAGGCAGAGGAACCAGAGATCAAATTGCCAACATCTGCTGGATCATAGAAAAAGCAAGAGAGCTCCAGAAAAACATCTATTTCTGCTTTATTGACTATGCCAAAGCCTTTGACTGTGTGGATCACAATAAACTGTGGAAAATTCTGAAAGAGATGGGAATACCAGACCACCTGACCTGCCTCTTGAGAAACCTGTATGCTGGTCAGGAAGCAACAGTTAGAACTGGACATGGAACAGCAGACTGGTTCCAAATAGGAAGAGGAATACATCAAGCCTGTATATTGTCACCCTGCTTATTTAACTTATATGCAGAGTACATCATGAGAAAGGCTGGGCTGGACAAAGCACAAGCTGGAATCAAGATTGTCAGGAGAAATATCAATAACCTCAGATATGCAGATGACACCACCCTTATGGCAGAAAGTGAAGAAGAACTAAAGAGCCTCTTGATGAAAGTGAAAGAGGAGAGTAAAAATGTTGGCTTAAAGCTCAATATTCATGGAGAAGGAAATGGCAACCCACTCCAGTATTCTTGCCTGGAAAAATCCATGGACAGAGGAGTCTGGCGGGCTGAAGTCTATGGGATTATATGACTGAGCATGTGTGCACGAGGGTGGAGGGAGATGGGTTGGTAGCAATAAACTGGTAGAACTAAAAAAAGAAAAAAAAAAGCTCAACTAAGATCATGTCATCCGGTCCCATCACTTCATGGGAAATAGATGGGGAAACAGTGTCAGACTTTATTTTGGGGGGCTCCCAAATCAATTCAGATGGTGACTGCAGCCATGAAATTAAAAGACGTTACTCCTTGCAAGGAAAGTTATGACCAACCTAGATAGCATATTAAAAAGCAAAGACATTACTTTGTCAACAAAGGTCTGTCTAGTCAAGGCTATAATTTTTCCAGTGGTCATGTATGGATGTGAAAATTGGACTGTAAAGAAAGTTGAGTGCCGAAGAATTGATGCTTTTGAACTCTGGTGTTGGAGAAGACTCTTGAGAGTCCCTTGGACTGGAAGGAGATCTAACCAGTCCATCCTAAAGGAGATCAGTCTTGGGTGTTCATTGGAAGGACTGATGCTGAAACTGAAACTCCAATACTTTTGCCACCTGATGCCAAGAGCTGACTCATTTAAAAAGACCCTCAGAGAAGAAAATGGCAACCCACTCCAGTATTCTTGCCTGGAAAAGTCCATGGACAGAGGAGCCTGGCGGGCTGCAGTCCATGGGGTTACATGACTGAGTATGTGTGCATGAGGGTGGAGGAAGATGGGTTGGTAGCAATAAAGTGGTAGAACTAAAAAAAAATAATAGATAAATAAGTAAATAAAAAGACCCTGATGCTGGGGAGATTGAGGGCAGGAGGAGAAGGGGACGACAGAGGTGAGATGGTTGGATGGCATCACCAACTTGAAGGACATGAGTCTGAGCAAACTCCGGGAGTTGGTGAAGGACAGAGAAGCCTGGTGTGATGGGGTTGCAAAGAGTGAGACTTGACTGAGTGACTGAACTGAATTGAACTGAAGATATCAATTATTAACAGAAGGCTGTTACCTCACTCAAGTGAGGTAGTAGATGACCTACCCAAAGATGAAGGAAGTGAGAATGAGAGAATACATTATTACAAACAGGTCTATAGAATTTGGCCACCACTTTTTAATGCACCCTCTAATTATATCATAACTCAACACATATACATATGCATAAATAACTGAGAAAAAAAGTTTCACAAAAAGACACCCCTTATTATGTTTAAGGCACACGAATACTATTTTCTATTCTCTTTCTTTTATTTAAAAGCTGAGAATAAACCACTAATCTGATTTCATAATCTGTTGGGTCATGACCTGTGGTTTGCAGAAGGAAATGGCAACCCACTCCAGTACTCTTGCCTGGAAAATCCCATGGACAGAGGAGCCTGGTAGGTTACAGTCCATGGAATCGCAAAGAGTCAGACAGGACTGAGCGACTTCACTCATACTGGATAATGGTAGTAAAGATGACTCAGATCAAAACCTGAGCAATTGGAAGAACGGTGGTTTCATGCATTTGAAAATACTTTATTGAAAGTGTCTTAACTTGTTGGGGAATGAACATATGACAATTTAATTTTTTCCAATAAATGTCTTTATCATGATCTGTCACTCACCTTTCACTCTCACTGAATTCATCTCCAGCTAACTTCATAACTTTTCTTTTTATATATTTTTAATGGACTTCAGGAGTACAACATTAGAAAAAGCATAATATTTCTTTCATTAAATACTATCATTGTTTATAGCCCTCTTCTTCTTCATCTGTTATTAATTAATAATAAAATAATCAATACCCATAAATCAACCAACTCTCTGTTTTAGAGAGTTAAAACAGTGACAAAACTTACATTTATGGTCACCTCCCCATTTTACCTCTTGCCTCCTCTTATCTGATATGACTATTATCCCTCTGATTTAAATAAAAATAATGCATTGCAAATGCTAGTTTAGAACAAAGTAATCAAGTTATATACAGTCTTCTAGGTCTGGCTTTTACTCCACATTATATTATTAGCATTCATGATAATTTTAGGCTTTGCTTTAATTAATTCATTTTCATTGTATAATATTCTTTTGTGTGAAACTGCCATTTATTTATCCCCTTTTTGCCATAAATATTTTTGTTAGCCAGAGTTTTGTTTGTTTTTGCTACTGAAGTATTGCTACAACCACTTTTGCACCTGTGTTCTGGTGCACATATTCACAAGTGATTCTTGGATAAATATCCAGGAGCAGAATTACTGGGTCATAGGAGTGTGCATATCTTCAACATCAAGAGATAATTCTAAATGAGTTTATCAGTCCACTTCCCTCTAGCAAGATATTAGAAATACTGTTGCTTCATATTCTCTCTAATACTTGCTATCAATTTTTCCCCAACAATTTTCATTCTACTTCTTTAAATTCAGTCCTGGTAATTTAGACACCTTAATGTCAGATGGATTTAGAGCTCTTTTGAATATCCCCTTCTCTCCATCTTAGATCTGCAACTCTAGAAGTTTGGGGTGGAGGTTGGTGCATGGTCTCTTTCACATATGTCTCTCACCCCTCATCTCCCATGTTTCTCCTCTGATCTTACAGTGGGGAGGAGGGACAGAGGAGACAGAAGTTTTCTTACTTGATGGCTCCAGTCCAAACTTCACACTTTTCTTTTGCTTCCAGGACAAAGACAGAGAAAGATCTTGGACAGAGAAGGAGGCAGGTGAGAGGTTATGGAATTGGAGAGGGCTGGATACACAACAGATTCAGCTAAAACCATCTCTCAAGCCCTGAGGAAAAGTGCCTGACTCCTACAATAGTATGCTCTCTGCATTTAGAATGAGGACTAGTTAGAATCCTCTGTTTCCAGCTTTGAAGTTTAATCACAATTTTGAAATAAGTCCCATTCAGCACATTTTACCATCCTACTACAGAGAAGAAGCAGTCTGAAGAGAGAGAAGATTTACCTTCAGGATGTTCTGAAAACATCCAGTGAGAGGTCTAGGATTACCAGTGAGATATCCAGGTAGGGTCTCCTAGTAAGCAATTGGTAACAGAGTCCTTGACCTTAGGGGGATGACAAGGGCTAGAGAGAAGAACATGGAAATTAGCCACAATGTCAATGTCATTAAAAGGTAATTATTATTATAATCCATTTTACTAAGGAAAAAATTGAAGTATGCTAGTATAAATAATCTGCCCAAGATATCATAGCTAACCTGAGAAAGAAAGAATATTTGCCTCTGAAAACCTGTGACTTAAAATCTATGTTCCTCTGACTACAATGACATCACATGAAGGACAGCACAAAGAAGGGAAGGGGGACCTATGATCATGATTATTTCTCTTGGAAATCATGGAAATAAGATCACAAATGAACTTTCTAAAAGTTAAATTAGCTATCCTTTATACAATCTGCTTCTAACAACTCAGCAGATAGAAGGATTTCCATATATGTTAAGATATGACTGTACTGAAAGAGCATTCATAAGAAACGATGATAGTGTGGGGATATGTACAAGGTGTATGAGGGGCATAAGGTGGGACATGGTATGATGGGAAGCAGCTAATGAAGCAGAGGTGAAAAAGAGCTACAGAGACAAATAGTGATTGTGCTTATACAACTCTAAGCAATACCTATGGGGAGAAAGAACACTGACCCATTAACTCATCCTTTATCCAGACCAAGACTATATATCCCCATTGGGAAGATCAACTGCATAATCTGTATGTCATTTTCCTGCCCCAGGCTCACTATACAACCTGCTGATGATAATTGGCTTCCGCACACTTTGTTTTAAAAGAGAGAACACACTGACCAAAAGACAAGAGTATCTAGCGACTCAGTGTTCTTCCAAATCTCACTGCAGTTTGACTCAATCAAGGTTATAAGCATCAGTTTCTGGTGACATTTTCCTTGGGGGTAAGGTTTGGTAAATCAATTTTGGAAGCTGATACCAGATTTCTCATCCCTAGGACTCTGAGCAATGGTCATTCCACCATGATAAAGATTTGGTAAAGCTCCAGGACCACCCATTGCCCTCCATCCCACTGCTTATCTTCACCCTGGACTTCTTGGTCAAGTAAGGAACCACTGTATATAGCCAAAATAATTTTACAAAGGAAGAATAAGGAAAGAGCCACAGGACAGAGAAATGAATGGTTAAATGAGCAGAGGGTTGGTATCCACTGTGTAAAATACTACTGAGGCAGTCGGACCTGAGCACAGAGAAAAGACTTTATTTTCTCTATGTCATACATTTTGATGACTATATATATATAAAGCTAATGGATAGCAATGAAAAAACTGCTTCTGAATAAGGATCTTAAATGAGGATTATTTAAATGTAGTAGGTAATTTAGAAAAATATTATAGATAATCTTTAAAAGAAGGAATTAAAAGGAGTAAAATTAAGTGCTTTGACTTTTTAAAAGTATGAGTTATTAATTCATTCAATTATACACAGGCCAGGCTTGCACATTTAAGAATACCATCATGAAACTAGCTCTATAAAATGAAAAGAAACCTAGATGCTCTCCTGAATGTTCATCTTTGTGGAGCCCTTTCATGTGAAGACATGCAATTCCTGCTAAAACTGCACACATTGATCACAAATAGGAATGGTTGGGGGGGACTTTTTTTATTTTCAAATTACTGAGTCCCCAGTCACAAAACACAGCTTTCCCCTAAAAAACTGTTTTTCAAAAAACTGTGCCCTTGTCTTAGCAGCTCAAATTTTTCAAAATAATAGCATCTCAAATGCAACTAAAAAAACGTAAGCCAGAAGACCGCTGATAAACGATGATATGTCCGACAGAACACATACGACCATCTCTTGTGTCCAGTGATTCATATTCAAATCATACGTGAGATTTGGATGGGAAACAAATTTTCAGCCCTGATTTCCCTTTCTGATGTATTTGTGATTCTCTCAGATAACCTTTATTTAGAGTGAGGACAGAAACATGAAAAAGGATTACCTAGAAGTCTCAATTAGATAAGAAAACTGTGTAAGACTGTATTTCATTTGCCTAAATGTATGTCTTAGATTACTACACTGCCCAAGTTTCAGCTTCTCTGCCAGTTAGTAACAAATGAACTGAGAAAAGTTATGTTCCTTTGTCCCAGCTGAGGTTGCAGGGGTGGAGGCTGCTCATGCAGGGGAACCACAGAGCAGAATAGCAAGAGAGTCCTTTGTGAGGCCTGTGTGTCCTTCATGCCCAGACACATTTGATGGGAGCCTCCTCTATGATCCAGGAAACACTAAGGGGAAGCAATACAATTAAATGATGAAGGTAGTGTCAGGATTAAATGTTATTAACAACCAGGGAAAACTCAATTCTGGGCCTAGTAAATATTACACAGTTCATTTAAGGCAGACACATATGAATATCAAAAAGAAATCTCTGTGATGTCATTTCCCTAGTGTCTGAAACACACACAATAGACAAATCAAATGCTTGGCAACCTCAGTAGTGTTTCTTTAATTTGATTTGGATGCCGTACTCTCAATATTGACTTCTGAGCTTTATCTTGACTTTCTTTTATTGGCACAGCCTTCCCAAGGAGCTGGTTGTCTAGGTGATGAATGCTGCACACCATAATAAAATAAAGTACTTTTGAAATATACAGTAATTAATGCATTTGCTTTGTAAATATAACCTTTTCCCTGATGGAGAATGGGAACAGGGGCACCTTCCTTGTCAATAGTCAAAATGAGGTTTGGTGTCATTAATAATTTACTCACGTGTTTGATCGTCTTCAATGGGCTGCAATTAGCCCACATTATGAAAATACTTTCAGTAAGCTCAATTTAAAAAAATAAAATACTGCTACATCATCTCTTGCCAGTTGGCATGTGATGTGTATAAACCATTTCTTTACAATTCTTTTCATAACTTAACAAATTCACATTCTAAGAATTTCCTAGAAGTATACATGCAGCTAGATTTGGATTATTATTGCATTTTCAGTTTCAGCTCAGGTTTCTGTCTTGCCCCAGCCTGAGACTGACATGCCAGTCCCCTATTATCAGCAACTCCATCGAGTTAGCATAAAGGGTTCTCTCAGGTGCAACTCAGTGATTCAGCGACAAGCAGCAGTTTGAGAGAGGTGGGAATGCACAGCACTGCAGTGCCTAATCCTTTTATACTTCTAGGGAAAGTAATGAAACTGAAGAGAAACGAAAGCCATCTATAAAAGAATGAAAGTAATACCAGGATGTAGTGGCTGATTAGGCTAGCATAATGGATTTTCACAATTAGGAAAAAAGAGCTGAAGACCTAGAAATAAATGAAAGGAAACTGTTTTCAATTTCTGTGCTATTATTCACTTATAAGAGTATGTGCACACATACCATACACATACACACCCACACACACAGACTCACTCATCCATTCACACCTACGTACATAGCAGAGAACTTAGGAAATCGGTGTGCTGTGCCCAAGAAAGGAATGGGTAGGAACAGCAGGAACAGGTCCATTGGCAGAACTACACAACAAAAGACAAATACGCACAGCGTGCAGTATCTGTGCTTGGCTCAAGTTTCTGCAATTAGTACTGCTATTTACAGCAAACTCCTTGTAGTAGAACTTTAAAAGTAAATGACAACTAGATTGAAACTGTTTAATCTGAATGCAAAACTGAACCACGGCAGGTTCCAAAGATGATTAACTAGCTCACTTTTTTTTCCCCTTCTGCTAATTGCTAAGTACATTTGCTGGTTCCTGGCATTGATTTGCTAGATTCTAATTCAGGGTATGAGTTTAAAATATTAATCCACAAACTTCTCATTTTCTTTATTGGTCAATACAACTCATGACAAACTATACTCCATAAATTCTTCATCTTAATGCTTCCACTTTGATTTTGTTTCTGATTCTTCCATCAGCAAAAACAAGACTGGGAGCTGACTGTGCCTCAGATCATGAACTCCTTATTGCCAAATTCAGGCGGAAATTGAAGAAAGTGGAGAAAACCACTAGACCATTCAGGTATGACCTAAATCAAATCCCTTATGACTATACAGTGGAAGTGAAAAATAGATTTAAGGGACTAGATCTGATAGACAGAGTGCCTGATGACTATGGACGGAGGTTCGTGACATTGTACAGGAGACAGGGAGCAAGACCATCCCCAAGAAAAAGAAATGCAAAAAAGCAAAATGGCTGTCTGCACAGGCCTTACAAATAGCTGTGAAAAGAAGGGAAGCAAAACGCAAGGGAGAAAAGGAAAGATATACATACCCATTTGAATGCAGAGTTCCAAAGAATAGCAAGGAGTGATAATAAAGCCTTCCTCAGCGATCAATTCAAAGAAATAGAGGAAAACAATAGAATGGGAAAGACTAGATATCTCTTCAAGAAAATTAGAGATACTAAGGGAACATTTCATGCAAAGATGGGCTCAATAAAGGACTGAAAAAGTATGGACCTAATAGAAGACATCAAGAAGAGGTGGCAAGAATACACAGAAGAACTGTACAAAAAAGATCTTCACAACCCAGATAATCATGACGGTGTGATCACTCACCTAGAGCCAGATGTCCTGGAATGTGAAGTCAAGTGGGCCTTAGGAAGCATCACTACAAACAAAGCTAGTGGAGGTGATGGAATTCCAGTTGAGCTATTTCAAATCCTGAAAGATGATGCTGTGAAAGTGCTGCACTCAATATGCCAGCAAATTTGGAAAACTCAGCAGTGGCCACAGGACTGGAAAAGGTCCATTTTCATCCCAATCCCTAAGAAAGGCAATCCCAAAGAATGCTCAAACTACCACACAATTGTACTCATCTCACATGCTAGTAAAGTAATGCTCAAAATTCTCCAAGCCAGGCATCAGCAATATGTGAACTGTGAACTTAGAGATGTTCAAGCTGGTTTTAGAAAAGGCAGAGGAACCAGAGATCAAATTGCCAACATATGCTGGATCATAGAAAAAGCAAGAGAGCTCCAGAAAAACATCTATTTCTGCTTTATTGACTATGCCAAAGCCTTTGACTGTGTGGATCACAATAAACTGTGGAAAATTCTGAAAGAGATGGGAATACCAGACCACCTGACCTGCCTCTTGAGAAACCTGTATGCTGGTCAGGAAGCAACAGTTAGAACTGGACATGGAACAACAAACTGGTTCCAAATAGGAAAAGGAGTATGTCAAGGCTGTATACTGTCACCCTGCTTATTTAACTTATATGCAGAGTACATCATGAGAAAGGCTGGGCTGGACGAAGCACAAGCTGGAATCAAGATTGCCAGGAGAAATATCAATAACCTCAGATATGCAGATGACACCACCCTTATGGCAGAAAGTGAAGAAGAACTAAAGAGCCTCTTGAAAGTAAAAGAGGAGAGTGAAAAAGTTGGCTTAAAGCTCAACATTCAGAAAACTAAGATCATGGCATCTGGTCCCATCACTTCATGGCTAATAGATGGGGAAACAGTGGAAACAGTGTCAGACTTTATTTTGGGGGGCTCCCAAATCACTTCAGATGGTGATTGCAGCCATGAAATTAAAAGATGCCTACTCCTTGGAAGGAAAGTTATGACCAACCTAGACAGCATATTAAAAAGCAGAGACATTACTTTACCAACAAAGGTCCATCTAGTCAAGGCTATGGTTTTTCCAGTGGTCATGTATGGATGTGAGAGTTGGACTATAAAGAAAGCTGAGTGCAGAGGAATTGATGCTTTTGAACTCTGGTGTTGGAGAAGACTCTTGAGAGTCCCTTGGACTGCAAGGAGATCCAACCAGTCCATCCTAGAGGAGATCAGTCCTGGGTGTTCATTGAAAGGACTGATGTTGAAGCTGAAACTCCAATACTTTGGCCACCTGATGTGAAGAGCTAACTCACTGGAAAAGACCCTGATGCTGGGAGGGATTGAGGGCAGGAGGAGAAGGGGACAACAGAGGATGAGATGGTTGGATGGCATCGCCGACTCAATGGACATGGGTTTGGGTGGACTCCAGGAGTTGGTGATGGACAGGGAGGCCTGGCATACTGCAGTTCATGGGGTTGCAAAGAGTCGGACATGACTGAGCAACTGAACTGAACTGAACTGAATCTCCCCACACAGTACATTTTTATTCCTCTCGTAAATTTCCTTCGACAAGTACAACGTCAGTTAGAAAAAATAAGAATATGAGTAACAGAGATTAATAGATACCTCTTAGAGCCTAGGGGCTCAGTACAATGGACTTCCTGTGCTAAAAATGGAAGCACATTGGAAACCTTAGAGAGACTTGGACCAAAAGTAGATGTGGGCTGATTTCTTTCTTTCTACAAATGCTTCCAAATAACCTTATTTAGGAAGCACTGGGTCTTACATTAATCAACATTTTCTTTTGGAGTTTGTGATCAATCTAATTCTACAAAGAAGCCCCTTGGTCTGTTGGGAAAATGATACTGGTGTGCTATGAAGAGGGTAATTGATCCCAGCAAACATAATGCCTGATCCATTAGTCCGTTCTTTACTTACAGAGAATAAACTAAACTCTGCACTGTATAATGGCTTACAATGATATTTTTTCCAGTAGATAATGGCATGAATACCTCTGTATTTCACAGTCCCTTTTGATAACAGTTATTGTTTGCCAAAGAATTTTAATTGCAATTCCATTTACACTACACCAGAAAAAAAAAAATACACCTTTCCCAAATAAAAGCAAAACCATTACAGGAAGTTGTACTTCCTTATTTCTAAAACAAATATTTCACACAACAAACATAAAACTAAAAGAAAAATTACTTGGAAAAATTTATCAACCTCTTAAAAGTTATTCTTCATATTAATATGATAATGCAGGTTTTTAAAAATGCTACCATTTTATTTACAACAATCTAATTACTCATACTGCTTACAATTCAGAGAAACTCTGACAAGTTTTGAAAATAAAGAGAATAGGGTATGGTATATTTTAAGATCATCTGTAAGCAAGGTGCTTTACATATTTCAGACATATGATACATGAACAGAACAACCATGTAAGGTCTATATAGGATTACCTGACAGGCAAAAATTGAAACTCAGAAAGACTAAATAAGTTGTCCAAGATCACACAGACATTAAGTTGTACATTCAAGATTTAAACCAAGGAATATCTGCCCTGAACATCCATCATAAACTTTCCAGCATATGCATGAGTCCCCAAAGTTGTCTTTTTTGCTTTCCTCTTTTATTCCAAAAGCAAACTTCTTGTATCACAATTACTAGGAAATTATTCAGGGATATATCACTTAACTTAGTAAAGGTGTTCTTATGCATAAATTAAATTAATTTTGATTATAACCAAGAGTGATTTTTTTCTGCTATAAATTCTTTGACAAATAATTTTAATAATGTTTTGTTTATATTATTAAATCCTCATATTTAAGACACATGTACTAATTTGGACTTCAGTATAACAAATTTTAGCAGAGCACAAAATAATTATGAGCAATTCTTCATATATAAACACAAAGGACACTGGTGATCAGCCATAAATAGGTAATATTATTAAAGGTGCTTTTCCAACAGCAGTGATGGATTTGCACTGATTCATTCTTTCTCCTTTTTTTGTTTTTTTTGTTTTTGCTCGTTCTCTTAGGACCATGTGTAGGTACTCACATTTGCTAGAAAGTCTGTTTAAGATTGAGAGCATGAAAACAATGCAAAGTGAACCAGCCCCTGAGGGAATTAAACCTATGACCTTGGCCTCATTAGTATCATTCTCAAGTCAACTGAGTTAACCAGCTGTGTTTTCTTAAGTCCAAGTACATATTTATTTGGTACACACAGGAGTTCAAACTTCTTCAAGCCCTTTGGGGACCATTATGTGGACTTCAACATTCATTCATTCAACAGGTATTAACTGAATACTTAAATTGAGCAATTTGTCCTCAGCAATCTGTGAGCTATCAAGCAGCGCAAGGCATGGTTCCTGGTCACCAGGAATTACAAGTTAGTAGATTAAGGAAAGGAGATATATGCACAAGTAGAGTCTCATGTACTATTAATACTTATGCAATATTAACAGTTAAGAACCTAGACCTGGAGACAGAGAAACCTGACCTTGAAACCTGGCCATGCCACTTATTGGCTGTACAACATAACAGATTCTCTAAGAGTCCACATCCCTACAGGTGAAACAGAAAGAATACTATCACAGGAAGTTCTAAGAACTAGATGAGAGCCCATTCTCAAAGCCCCCCACACAGCTGATGACATATAAACACCCAAAGAACTGTAGCTGCTATGTTAAAGACTAGAAAGATGAGAATGACTATTTTCTATTCTCATAAAATTACACAATTTGTCCAGAACTAAAGCTCCTCCCAAATCAAACTACCCATATTTTTTCCTCCATTTCTAATGATAATTAACAGTGTCACCATTACTTGACTCAGTCTCTGTAAACTGTTGTGTTTTTTCCACATTCCTCTTGACCAGATTCCAACATCTCAATATTTCTTCTTGTCACTTCTTTTGCAGAACCCCTTTAGTTCTCCTGTGAGCCATCTCTTCAGCTGCTCCCCAGTTAAAGCTCTTGATTCCTGGGCAGAAGTAGTCTCTTGCCTACTTTAGTGGCCTCCTGACACAATGTATTTCTTTCCATTTTGCCATGCATCCAGTCAGTCCTCTGTGCATCTGCTCCCAGCAATCTCTATAAGCACAGTGTTGGTCAAGTTCTGATTTAACTTTCATTGGCTTTCCACTGCCTACAGCGTACACAGTAAATAATCAACAACCATATCATATCCCTCTTTTTTCTGCCTCCATTTCCTGTAGTACCCTCAATATTTGCCATTAGACATATCACAAGTAGGTCAAGCTTCACAACCTCCACCCCCTCACCCGGCCTGCATCTTTCCACCTCAGTGTCTTCACCTGCCCCCTGAAACACTGCCTGTCCTGCAAAGTTCAATTTAAATACATCTTCCGAATCAAGCCTTTTATGATATTTTCAGCATGAAATGAGTTCCCCTGACCTCAAGTTCCAACTACACTTCATTTGTAGTTTCATAAAACATTTACTGAAGTACACTTTGTATTGGAGTTATTTGTATATGCCTTTCTTCCATTTCTAAAGTAAATTCTCTGAAAATAGTCATAGTATCTTATATATTTTTCTGTATTACAAAATCCTAGAGCAATGACTGGTTCAACCTGCAGGATCCTTACTCCTTTACCTACTTTTGGCACTAATGCTATAAATGATAAGGTTCTACACAAGTTCTCTTAGCTCCTAAACCCTATGACACATATCGGTTCTTATTTTTACTTTTTTTTTTTTAAATCTAGCCTCTCTGAAGCACTTGGCATTATTCACTCCTCCTTTCTTTCTTTAAATCTCTCTTCCATTGGCTTCCATAACCCTTGTTGTTTAGTTGCTAAGTCGTGTCTGACTCTTTTGCAGTCCCATGGACTGTATTCTGCCAGGTTCCTCTGTCCATGGGAAATCCCATGATAAGAATACTGGAGTGGGTTGTCATTTTCTTCTCTACCAGCCCTTCCTGACCCAGGGATCAAACCTGCAGCTCCTGCATTGGTAGGTGGATTCTTTACCACTGATCTATCAGGGAAGCCCTCCATAACCCTACTCCCTCTCAATCTTACCCACTATAAACTTTCTTCTTTCAGTTTCTTTCATAGGGGTCACTTCCATGCCTACCCCTAAAATACTTATATTCTCACATTTCAGAGATCAGTTATGTTTCTTTTTCATTTTACATGCAATCTTACTGATACACAAATTTGACCTGAATCCATCAAATTCATCCCTCACCAATCCTACTCCTTCCTTATTGAAAATCTTCAACATAAACTCAGTCACATAAACTGAAAACCTATACATCGTCCTAGAGGTTCCTCCACCCTCCACACCAGCTATTCATCTCTTACCTTCAAGTTTCAAATTCAACCTTCATTGCCCTGCTTATGATACTGAAGCTGGATTCAGTGAACATTTCTGAAGAAATGTTGGCCCAAAGTTAAACTTCATCATTGGAGGGAAGTGGAGGTACACTGAAGAAGGAAGAGGTTTTTTTTTCTGGCTCCACTTTTCTTTTCTCTCTTCTTACTCCTGTGTTGCCTGTCCAGCGTGAATGACACAGTGGTGCTCACCCCCAGGAGTTTTGGTAGACTCCATGGGGACAGTTTTCTAGTAGTTTCCACTGGTGCCACAATCAGCTTCCCAATGAGGTCAGCCATGAAGTGGCTCCCCAGCAAGTTAGGCAACAATCCTCCAGACAGCACCCCAACAAATTTCACCAGAGTCCCACTTTACAGAAAGCTTTATCAAAACCCTAGCAAATGGTTTTCGGCTTGCCAGCCTCAGGCTTCTGTTCCTCAGCAGACTTCTTCATTATCAGTGGGCCACAGAACCCCTCTCTACTAAGATCTAAATCTCAGCCTTGAGGAATGGAAGCATTTCCAATTTTGTTTCTCCCTATATCTGCTATTTCTGTATTCTTTAGAGTTTTCTTTACGTCTTAGTTAATAAAACTTTCCCTGTTCAAATCATTGTGTGGTTTCTGTCTCCTGACTAGAGCTCGGTTAATAACCCCTACCCATCTCAATTCCATCTCCTGAGCATCTCTCAGATCTTGACTTCTCTTCAGTCCCAGAACCCTTGTTTGAGTTTAGACCTCCGTCATCCTTAGTATAGTTTTTGGCATAAGCTCCCTAAGTAGTTGCCTACTTCTGCTTTAGATATTTTCAAATACTTCTTCCAAACCAGAGAAATCATGTTATAATGTGCAATAGGTGTGAATTTTGACCCACCAATTCAAAAGCAGATGTAATGCCAAATTATTTTCCCTAAAACTTAATTAAATCGAACTCTGAACAAAAAAATCTTTATTATAGTTTTTACTGAGTTTCTCCTAACAGCTCCAACATTTACTCCAGGACTATATGAGGATTCCAAAAGTCTTATGTATATTAAAATATGATCTCTTGATGGTGAGTGGCATAGCTAGTTCTCTCAAAGGATAGGATTTTTGCTGAAGCTGGTCCATTACCATTGGCCAGACTCATTACCCTGAGTTCAACTTTCTAAGGGCACTCCACCCTATCCCCTGCTAAACCGCACACCTTCCTAGGACATGATAAAAGAGTGGAGCACAGGTATGAATGGACCCTGAAGAGCTGCATCGCTTCTCAGGTTGGAGAACCTCTTGTCTCACTCCTCTTCCCCTGCCCCCCATACTGAACTAGGTGAGGTGTCATTCCAGTAAGGTTTATTTCTTCTGACAGCCCTACTTTACGACACCAAGACCCAAAGCTCCCTAAGGCCAAGAAATACAAAATCCTGGCCACCTTCAATAAATAGAAGAGGAAAAAGAAATACATGGAGAAAAAAAGACTTATCTTAGTCTCTCACAGAGGTTATGATCTTATTAGAAAAAATTTTCAGCTCTTTATGTTTCTGGCCAAAGCATACTAAGTATATGCTGTATAATCTTAAACTCTTTTTACCTTTTCTACAAATCCTCTGAAACTTCAATACAAGGCTTAGGTTTCAGAGGCAAAGTTTCTTAGATTTTTGGTACTTTATTTCTCACTACAACCCTAAGGCAATGAGGACAGAGGCAGCAGTCTGAATTTGGCAGGTCAGGGCAGACAAGCAGTAGAGAAAGGGAAAATACAGGAAGAAAATAAAACATAAGCTGGTTTCTCATTTTATCCCACCAAATTGTAAATAAACAATCATTCTAAAAATTTAACTAACTTTTCCTCCCCTGTTTATCGTCTTTCATTATTTCTTAGTTATCCCTAGGACAAAATTCAGTCTCCCTGCATTTGAGCAAGGTCCTTCCCAGTTGGCTCTTGATGACTTCTCCAGAATCCCTAGGTACTGCCAGTTTCCTGCTAGCACTTTCCCCCTCTTGCCTTGTACTTTTACTAGTTAATATGCTACATCTTAGAAATGCCTGGATTTGCCATTTAAAACTCAGTTCAGATGACATCTCCACCAAAAAACCTGTAGGCATTTTCCCCACTATCAGCCAGTCCTTCAGAGTGCTTCTTCATACCCTGTGCATTCCACATCCTGCACTGTGTTTATTATGATCTGTTTTTTTGTGTTTGTTTTTACATTCTGTTCACTTTTCCTTTTTGCTTTCCCCTATAGATTATGAGTTACTTTTAAAGGATAGACACTGTACTTCTGATCTCTATATCCTAGAGCTGAGAACAAAGATTGTTTTTGAATGTTAGCATGTTTGTTTAAATCATTTTACAAATTGCTTTGGGTTGCTACAAAGAAATCTGATGACAAGGGTGACCTGAAAGATGCATTGTCCCATGAGGTACCAAAACTAAGATGTCAAGTACTTTTTTATCTTTCTAAGAACACACTAAACTCATCTTTAATTTCAGCTATAAAGAAGAGCAAATTAATTACTTCATCTTTTCAATGTTACTTATAGCATCTGCTATGATGTAGTCTTTGGAACCTTCTAAATATGGAAAAGCATGGAATTTCTCATTCTCCACACTTGAAAATCAGGTGTGCATTATGTCATCTGATATTTTAAAAGGGCATTGTCTTTTAAAATGATCTAATGACCAACAGGTGAACTTGCTGATGATCTGCATTTTTAGGCTTCCAGAATTTGAATTTTGAGTTTTCAGAAGGGAGATATTTTTTCCTTAAAAATGAGATGTTAATATCTTTATGTTGCTTGTGTATTTTGGCAGTCTCAAGAAATGCCATCTGGATTAACAAAATGAGGTATATTCTTAAGAACTGAAAAATAGCTCACAATTCAAAATGTTAGTGTTGAAAATGTAAGTTACTTCAAAGAACAACAACTAAAGACTCAGCATGTGGCAAAAAATATGGTAAAGGATTCAGTATAATTTATTGAAAGCTTAGTTATCCAAAAGTGAGGTTATCCAAGTGCATTTCATTTTGCATACAATACAACCATTCTTTTGTGATTATTATGTAAACTGTTTTCACATTTTTGCAAATTAGTAAACTGCTTTAACATTTCTGCCTGGTTCAAAACTTGCCTCTGCCATTTTCTAGCTGTGCAGCCTTAGCACTCTGTGCCTCAGTTTTCTCATCTGTAAAATGGGGACAATAATAGTATCTATTTCAGACGATCATGGTGATAAAGTAATAAATTGCACTCAAAAATATTTACTGATGGCCTTCTGTGAATCAAATGCCATTCACTGTGAATAAAACAGGCAAAAATCTCTGTCTTCATATAGCTTATCTTGTAGCTAAAATGAGCAAGGCTTTAAATGTGAAGCATATAGGAGTTGTCACTATTATTATTATTACCATTATTAATACTAATACTGTGACCAGAAAGTAAGCATGTGTTCACTGATAAGTACATACAGTCCCTAAGCAATTGCTCATGATCTCAAGTCATGTCTCTGTAGCCTGTCACACAAGGCTGCTGGATAAAGTTTGTAAAACACTGTCCAGTCAAGCCATGTCCTGAGTTGGAGGGAGGGGGAAGAAGGGGGAGGGCAGAGTATCATCTACTTCAAGATGCTTAATATTAGCACTAGTAATTGAGTACCACAGAATGTATTTTTCCACTTCACAAAAGTCTGGGGAAGAAAGGACAAAAATGTTAAAAAGTCAGCTCAGGACACAAAGAATGATCCAATCTTGAGTGATTCTACTTTTGCCAACAGAACTTCAAAGGACATTCTAAAGAAGTTGGAACCCATGGTACATGAACCTGAACGGCAGCGTCAGGAGAAGGTGGAAGTTTGGGGAATAAACTAATCTGCCCTAATCCTCCATTTCCTCTACAGCTTTGTACCAATTTGAACTTCACATAGAGTACTTTTTTCACGAAGTATGACTGATACAGGTAGCCTGCAATTTGCTTGCTCTCCTATCTTAGCCTTATTCTCCTTTTGCCAATATTTGGTCTTTACCTTCACAGCTTTTATCCATCTCTTCCTGCTCTTCCAATTCTTGCTTCACAGACTCTCCTCTATACCCTTAATTATTTAATAGATCATAATTTTGGAGAAATTTATTAGATTCTTCTAAATACTTTTTTGAAAACAGGCACAAATATGAAAAGCATAAGCAATGGTTGTATTTTCAGATTGAACTTTGCTGCACTAGTATGATTTAGACATGATTTTTATCCTGTCTAAAAGAGTGTGGGGATAGTGTGCTCACATCCCCACCCTGCACACTATCATAGATGACTCTCACTGCCCCCAAGCTTCTTATCACATGAGACCAGATATATAAGTTGCCTAACCACTCACTATGCCTACACAATCCATCCAGACCATTTAAAGAAGTTTAAAGAAGCAGAAAGTCTCCCAAATAAGACCGATGTCTCTCAAAAGTGCAATTCAACTGACACCATCCTCCACAGTGATTCCAGAGGTATCTGAGGGTCCCTGTGCCTCTTTCTTGCAAACCATAGTCAAACTCCAAGATACAAACTTCTCCAAACATTTGTCTGCCCAAGGATACAAAACCAAAATATTCATTCCTTCCTCTCCACCAACCCAATTTTCCACTGCTCTTCTCCTCCCACATCTTCCATGGTCACCGCTAGAACTCCTTTCAATGGTTAACAAACTCCACCAGCTCCCTCACTAAACATTCCTTCCACCTCCTAGCCTGTCAGAGAGGACAGGGTTTTCCCCACACCCTCTCAAGCTAAGTTGGCAGCTGCGGTTAGTGTCCCTGAGAACTTTACAGCTTCTTTGAGGTTCATGGCATTTTGCTACTTAACCTATTCGCTACCAGCTTGCAATCACTTTTCCTTTTTCACCAAAATCTTGGAAACACTGTCTCCACCCACACTTAGAATCAAAATTCTGGGAAAAATCAGTGCCCATAAGAGCCAGCTGGCCAGCACTTCAACCACCCAACACTTGGATCTGGTCATTAGCCAGAGCAGATCCATCTTATTAAATTACAAGTGTGGTTATACAATAACCTGAACTTCCTCAATCATAGCACATACCACACTGTTGACTCTCTTCCCAATCAGACTGTAAGCTCCACGAGGGCAGGGATTTTTATTTGACTTATTTACTGCTGTCTTCCTAAACTCTATCACAATGTCTGATACAGAACAAATTTCAAATAAATACTTGTTAAATGAATAAGCAATAACCTGTGCTTGTCCCAGTGGACAAAAATGGTTTCTCACAAGCAACACAGTTTAAGAAACTCAAGAATTCATGGGACTTGAGATAATTTTTATTCAGCAATGTGGCAGAAATACTTGCCAAGTCACTGTATGTTAGCTGTCCTTGCAACTAGAGGATCATTTTATGGGCTAGTGAGAAGTTTATCCCAAAGAGAGTTTCTAATGGTGTTTATGGCCATTAAAAAACAAAATCTTCATGTAGATTTTTCTGATTGCTAAATAAATTGCTTTCTTGTGGACTAAGATAAGATTAATCTTGTTGAAAATAACCTCACTGAAGACCACTGGGCTGCATGTTAGGTACCCCCCGAACTCAAATCTAACCACATCTCACTTGTAAGATAGCCAATCAGTTCAGTTCAGTTCAGTCGCTCAGTCATGTCCGACTCTTTGCGACCCCAGGAATCGCAGCGCGCCAGGCCTCCCTGTTCATCACCAACTCCTGGAGTTTACTCAAACTCAAGTTCATCGAGTCGGTGATACCATCCAGCTATCTCATCCTCTGTCGTCCCCTTCTCCTCCTGCCCCCAATCCCTCCCAGCATCAGGGTCTTTTCCAATGAGTTAGCTCTTCGCATGAGGTGGCCAAAGTATTGGACTTCCAGTTTCAGCATCAGTCCTTCCAATGAAAACCCAGGACTGAGCTCCTTTAGGATGGACTGGTTGGATCTCCTTGCAGTCCAAGGGACTCTCAAGAGTCTTCTCCAACACCAGAGTTCAAAAGCATCAATTCTTCGGCACTCAGCTTTCTTCACAGTCCAACTCTCACATCCATATATGACCACTGGAAAAACCATAGCCTTGACTAGATGGACCTTTGTTGACAAAGTAATGTCTCTGCTTTTTAATATGCTGTCTAGGCTGGTCATACCTTTCCTTCCAAGGAGTAAGCATCTCTTAATTTCATGGCTGCAATCACCATCTGAAGTGATTTGAGAGCACAAAAAAATAAAGTCTGACACTGTTTCCACTATTTCCCCATGTATTTGCCATGAAGTGATGGGACCGGATGCCATGATCTTAGTTTTCTGAATGTTGAACTTTAAGCCAACTTTTTCACTCTCCTCTTTCACTTTCATCAAGAGGCTTTTTAGTTCCTCTTCACTTTCTGCCATAAGGGTGGTATCATCTGCATATCTGAGGTTACTGATATTTCTCCCAGCAATCTTAATTCCAGCTTGTGCTTCTTCCAGCCCAGCGTTTCTCATGATGTAAGGAGACAGGGATCAAGACCATCCCCATGGAAAAGAAATGCAAAAAGGCAAAATGGTTGTCTGAGGAGGCCTTACAAATAGCTATGAAAATAAGAGAAGTGAAAAACAAAGGAGAAAAGGAAAGATATTCCCATTTGAATGCAGAGTTCCAAAGAATAGCAAGGAGAGATAAGAAAGCCTTCCTCAGCGATCAATGCAAAGAAATAGAGGAAAACAACAGAATGAGAAAGACTAGAGATCTCTTCAAGAAAATTAGAGATACCAAGGGAACATTTCATGCAAAGATGGGTTCAATAAAGGACAGAAATGATATGGATCTGACAGAAGCAGAAGATATTAAGAAGAGGTGGCAAGGATACACAGAAGAACTGTACAAAAAAAAAAAAAAAGATAGCCAGTAGGCACATGAAAAGATGCTCAACATCACAAATCATCAGAGAAATTCAAATCAAAGCCACCATGAGATATCACCTCACCACAGTCAAAATGGCTATCATCAAAAAGTCTATAAATATGAAATGTTGACTAGGGTATAAAGAAAAGAAAACCATAGGACACTTGGTAGGAATGGAAATTGGTGCAGCCACTATGAAAAACTATATGAAGGATCCTCAAAAAAAGTATATGGTGTTTCCTGCCTGCAATGCAGGAGATCCCAGTTCGATTCCTGGGTCACAAAGATTCACTGGAGAAGGGATAGGCTACCCACTCCAGTATTCTTGGGCTTCCCTTGTGGTTCAGCTGGTATAGAATCCACCTGCAATGTGGGAGACCTAGGTTCGATCCCAGGGTTGGAACGATCCCCTGGAGAAGGGAACGGCTACCCACTCCAGTATTTTGGCCTGGAGAATTCCATGAACTCTGTAGTCCATGGGGTCACAAAGAGTTGGACATGACTGAGCCACTGTCACTTTCATACATACATATGCACAATGGATTATTATTTGGCCATTAAAAAGAGTAAAATTCTGCCATTTGCAACAACATGGGTAGACCTAGAGGGTATTATGCTTAGTGAAATAAGTCAGACAGAGAAGGACAAATTCTCTATTATCACTTTTATGTAGAATCTAAAAAATATAACAAATGAATATATCAAAACAAAAACAGACTCACAGACACAGAGAATAAACTAGTGGTTGCCAGTGAAGAGAAGGAAAGGAGATTGAGTCAAGATGGGGGTAGGGGATTAATAGGTACAAAATATTATGTATAAAATAAATAAGCTACAAAGATATATTTTACAGAACAGGGAAATGTGGCCATTGTTTTGTAATAAGTTTAAATGGAGTGTAATCTATAAAAACACTGAATCACTATGCTTACACCTGAAACTAATATAATATTATAAACAATTATACTTTAATTAAAAATGATAAGTAGAGTCAATTGTTTACCAAAATAGATGAATTTAGCAAGTATTCTTTGGGATTGATCTGCTGAAGTGTTTTGATACCACAAAGGGGAAAAGGAGATAATATCACCAAACTCTTTATACTCCTTGAGATTAATTTACTATTTGATCTTATAACTTCATTAGCAGAATATTTTCATTAAGATACTTTTTTTCAATTGCAATTTAAGTGGTTTGTTTTTTATTTTAAAGTTGTAATTACAGCCTATGCATTGATGAAAGGGACATGTGAACTTGTGATTACTGAATAAATTGAGATCCAGGATTCCTGGGATTCCAGTATTGACTTCATACAAGTAGACAAATATTTGGAAAAAGTTTCTCTCATCCATAATCCTCCTTCTGGGCCTTTCTATGAAACCTTCAAAAATACCACAGAGATCCCCCAAGATTATTACCCACACAGCATGAATACACATTAAACTATTCAGCTACCTACTGGGACCAAGAAATCAGTATTCTACACAAGCAACTTTTTGAAAATAATCTACTTTTATTATAGAACAGATCCAGACCAAGAATACCTTTAACATGGATCAGAACAATTCTCTTTCATGCTTAGAGTGATATTAGTGCATCCCTAGGCAGAAGGCTTGACAAGTACAGAATTTTACCAACACAGATCTCCAGTCTTATAACCAGACTTTTGAATTTCAATGTAAAAATAATCTCAATAAATGTTTGTAAAAATGCATAGGGATTTTTAAGCCAAATAAAATAAAATTTGACAACAGTTACCATTTACTGGGCACTAGTTAGGTGCCAAACTCTGTGCTCAGCACCCTTACATGCATAAGCTTTCCCTAATGTTGAAAACTTCACCAGTCCACAAAAAATGATGGGAATCTAAAAGAAAATTTGATTACAAAATACAAGCATGGAGTGCTGACTCTGCAAAATAGTGGGCATATGGGAGGTATTATTAAGGTAATAGGTTTTAAAGACGCAATCATAAAAACGTAAAAGAGCTGAATCAATTTTTCCCTTCGGATCAAAACTGCAGTTCCTGTAGACTGAGAGCTCAGAATCCTTGAGGAGGTCTTGGGAAATGTCAGGGCAGGCTTACCACTTCATCTTCCACCCCCCTCTTCCTCTCCACCCTCCACTCCCTAGCCACTCTCTCCTCTAACAGACTTCTTGGCATAATTGGTAGACTTCCCAGTCTGACTTTGGAGTAGTGGGTAAATGTGGAATGACTGAAATATTATTATAGGAAGTATTATTATTATTATCAAACAGATGCTAACAAAGTAAAATAATAAAAAGTGACTTTTGAAGATCCAAGCAAGAAAATAAAAACAACTTTAACAATATTTATTAAGTAAAAAACTTAAAATCTTGAATGTGAAGAAATTCCCTGATTATGCACACATCAAATCAGTACAACCAATCTATATAATATTAACCATGAAATAACTAATGATAATTTTAAAAGGATAAACAACAAAATTATTTTTATTACAATAAAGACCAAGTACATTCACACAGGCCAATGTATTAGGTTAAAAATGAAAACAAAACACATTTCACTGTTTGGAGTACTAAAAGGAAATATGAGTAATTAAGGAAAAATTAAAGTAGAGCACACCTAGTAATTACTACAACTAACTGAAGTCATATAATATGAGCAATGATTAGGAAAAAAATCACAGCCACAAAGGAGATTACCTGAAGTTATATGTTGCGATAATGAGAAATATTAAGCTAAAGAACTTAATTCCAATTGTAAATTAGTTCAGGTGCTCTTTAAACTATTTATAATTAAATGATCTAAACCACACCTCATAGCAGTTGGAGTTTCTTTCTTTTTTTTATTTCTAACCATGATTTAGCTGGGGACACATTAACTTATTTAGCAGAACAGTGTGAGGATCAGCCCAATGAATAACTACAGAGCCCTGTTAGGGTTTTCCAAAAGAAATCTTTTATAAGAATAGTAAAAAGCACACAGAGATTTATGAAAACTGGCATTAAATTTTCTCCATAATTTATCTAGGAACAACAACTGTCCTTGGTCAACGTTGGAAAGAGGAAGGGAGTTAGCCTCTGCTCACCTTAGAGTCTGCTTCTTCAGGACATGTAGAACAAAGCCACCTCCTAGAATAGCAATTATAAGCCAAAGACCTTAGGGCAGGGGTCTGCAAGCTTTTCCTGGAAAAGGCCAGTAGCCTTTGTGAGACAAGAAGCAAAATCAAGCGTAATATGTGGATACTTACATTAGGTTACACACTGCAAAAGTAATCGCGGTTTTATATTGTTGAAATTTGTCATTTGATATTGGAATACATTCTTAAATAAATACATCATTTTAATACATATTTCTTGCCTTATTTTTTTTGCTAATGATTTATTATCGCTGTTTACTTTATATTTATTTTAGACTATAGAAATGATGTTAAATAAAAAGCAAACTTGAATGATTTTTTTTAAAAAATTCTAGTTCAAAATGAGTCATAAAGCAGTGGAGACAACTTGAAAAATCAACAATGCATTTGGCCCAGGAACTGCTAACAAACATACAGTCAGTGGTGGTTCAAGAAGTTTTGCAAATGAGACAAGAGCCTTGAAGATGAGGAGCACAGTGGTCAGCCATCACAAGTTCACAACAACCAATTGAGAGCAATCATTGAAGTTGATCCTCTTACAACTATGACACCAAAGAATCCAATGTCAACAGTTCCAGGGTCATTCAGCATTTGAAGCAAATTGGAAAGGTGAAAATGCCTGATAAGTGGGTGCCTCATGAGCTGACTAAAAATTTTAAAAAATCGTCATTTTGAAGTGTCGTCTTCTCTTATTCAACAACAATGAATTACTTCGCAATCTGATTGTGACATGTGATAAAAAGTGGATTTTATATAACAACCAGCTATGATCAACTCAGTGGTTGGGCTGAGAAGAAGCTCCAAAGCATTTCCCAAAGCCAAACTTGCACCAAAAAAAGGTCATGGTCACTGTTTGGTGGTTTGCTGCCCGTCTGATCACTACAGCTTTTTAAATCCCAACAAAACCATTACATCTGAGAAGTATGCTCAGCATATTGATGAGGTGCACTGAAAACTGCAATGCCTACAGCTGGCATTGTTCATCAGAATGAGCCCCAAAGCTCCCTGACAATGCCCAACTGCATGTCATACAACCAACACTTCAAAAGCTGAATGAATTGGGCTACAAAGATTTGCTTCACCCACCGTATTCACCTGACCTCTCACCAACCGACTACCACTTCTTCAAGCATCTCAAAAACTTTTTGCAGGGAAAATGCTTCCAAAATCATCAGGAGGCAGAAAACGCTTTCCAAGAGTTTGTCAAAACCCAAAGCACAATTTTCACACTACAGGAAGAAACAAACTTATTTCTTGTTGGCAAAAATGTGTTAATGGTAATGGTTCCTATTTTGATTAATAAAGATGTGTTTGAACCTAGTTATAATGATTTAAAATTCACAGTCCGAAACCACAATTACTTTTTCACCAAGCCAAAATACTTGGGATGGTAAGAGTTTACCATTTCCTTGGGAAAAATGTATGTTATACTTGCCTAAATGAGTTATTTATAAGCCGGCATTCTGTTACCAGGTAGGTAATTCCTCCACTTCCAACCTCCACTTGTCTTATCTTCTTGCACTATGAATGTCAGGAACTGAAATACTGTTTTCCTAGTTATCTGGTCATAGGAGGCCATGGGACACAGTCTGGCCAAAAGATGCAACAGAACCTGGAAGGATTTCCTTTCTTAAAAAAAAAAAGTCACAAGAGAAGATTTTTACTTCTTCACCTTTAACCCTGTCTGGAATATGGGTATACTGAAGTTTCTTAAGATTATTAGAGAGAGAGAGAGAGACAGACAGTAGACAGGGAGGGAGGAAGAGAGAGAAGAGAAAGGAGGCTGAAAGCTATAGATAAAGGATGTAAAGCAGAAAAATAAAGAGATTCTAGATACTTGATGGCATAGGCAGCTACATTAGCCCTCATCTTCCCACTTCAAGGCTTCTTGTTACAAGAAAAATAAACCACTATAATACGATTTTCTGTTACATGTAGCTAAATGCTTAACTGTTGACAAGTGGTATCTGCTTAATTGTTTCTGTTCACTTTCTCCTTTCTCTCCAAGAGGAGGTTGGAATTGGAGGCCAAACGAGCTAATCCATACTCTACACCTTAACTTCTCTACCCTAAAATCGTGGTAGAAAGGGGTTTGAAGGTATGAGAGAACACAGGAACACTGTGACCATTAGGCTACTTACCTGAGTGCAGTCTAGGAGGGGGCACCTGTCAACCTGGAAAAGAGGCCTAGCATGGACCTAGAGCCCCCTCCAATCTGACTTAGAAGCATTGAGAAAAGGTATATAGGAGATTTACATGAGTACGAGTCTTGGTTTCTGCCTGTGCATGGTTTGGGACCCGAGACCTCTTCTATTCCTATTAAATAAGTTGGGATACTGAGAGGGACATTAGAGGAATAAAGGTTTAAGATCAGGGCACTCTGGGAAGAAATGTTTAGTGCTCAATCTCTTTCCCTAAGATCCAAAATTATTGAAATAAGCTGTGACAGATCAGTATGGCTTCAATCAAGGCCCAAATACATGAAAGACAACAGATAACTAAAATAAAATTACTTTGGAAACAGGGTAAAGCTCAGCCCAATATGCTGGCTGATGGGAGTCAGGTGGAATGATGGTTATGGGTTTATGATGGAACTAAGGGCAGATGGCCCAGCCCTGCCCTCCTGGATCAATCAGGCTTGGACCAAAGACGTGGCTCTGTGAATGAACCTAAGGACTTAGGGATGGGGAGAAAGCAGGGGAAGGTGGTATATTTCCCTTAGCACTTTAGAGAATCACAATGCCCTAGGAAAGATCAGAACTAGTGCCAATAGCACTGAAGCCTACAGGAGGTATATCTACAAGAGATATAGTTACCACCATGGACAAGGTTGTGGCTGTGGATCTCATCTTGTCTCCCAGCTGTCTGACCCTGGTGGTTCAGCTACCCCTGCTTTACCAGCCTCATTCTAGAGAGGGGGCAGCATCCTTTATCACTAGTGGGGATGCCTGGAACTAACATAAAAACAATTATGAAGCTAGGGAGCTTCTGGGGTTTATCTCAGGAGTATATTCTCTCTCTAGGTAAGATGAGAACTCAAGGTATTAATAGAACTACCTTATCTTGAACTTCTTGAACTATCTTATCTATCCTTCCTCTGAAACTGGAGGAAAAGAAGGCTTTTATTCTTTTTCTCTTTGATAAGCAGAAAAAATAACTAATCATATCTTCTTATTTATATAAATGACAACATAATTTTCAGTTTTGTTTTTGAGGAACACTGAGTTAACAATATTTTAATTATTGTGATAACAGCTAACCTTGGTCTGTAGCTCTTGAAACCTTTTGGATAATAATGATGAAGAACACGGTGCAGTGGAGATTAGTTTATAGAAAACGAATTTTGTATGAATTGCCCAGAAATGTTTTTTGCATCTTAATTTTACATTTTCCATTGTAACAACTGGAAACAGTCATTAAGAATGTACAGGAAAGAAGGCTTCCCATAATAGTCTTCTCCAATAAATGTGAGAAGTTGCCACCCTGCAACAATACAGTCAGCCCTCTATATGATGATCCTGTTGGGGAACAAGGAGAAGGAGAGAGAGAGTGAGAGAATTAAAATGAGAAAAAGAGGAGAAAGAAATAGACTCCATGGCCTACCTCTGATAGCCTGAAAACAAGGAACAGGAAGGCAGTAGAACAAAAGTACATTACCTCAGTTCAAATCTGATTCCACAATTTACCAGCTGTGTGACACTGGGCATTATTTGACACTCAGTGTCTTTATCTGTAAAACGGAAATAATACTTTTACTTCATATCATTATAACGATGATTAGAAGACCTAAAGGATATAAGCTTCCCTGATGGCTCAGATGGTAAAGTGTCTGCCTGCAATGCGGGAGACCCGGGTTCGATATATAAATGGATATAAAGCATTTTCCAGAGTGACTGTCAACAGTTCGTGGCAAACACTGCATTATTATTTTAGTAAATAATCAGTCCATCTCTACTCATTACCTGATGGTATCAATCACATCTGATAAAATCTACAAAATGGGTTTTTACTTAAAGTAAAACTTTACTTTACTCTTTTATAATTATCTTCTGTTGATTTTTCTACCCATCCTTTATACAAAGCTTACTCTCCTTTTTTCTCATAAATTCCTCTTTCATGTGACTCCTCACTTACCCGCTCCCCATTCCCACCTCTCATAAACCAGAGTTGGCTCTGCCACAAAGGATTGGCCCAGAGTGCCCACTCTGACAGCACCTCTCCAGCCCTCAGGCTCAGCATGGACACTTTCACGAACTCTTCCAAGACACTGATTCCAGTCATCTAGTAGGTCAGTCAGTCAAGCAGTCACAGGCTTGATTGCTATGATGGAATTCTCCCAAGTCATTCAGTAGTTATAAGACTATAATGCATGTACTTAGGAACTCTTGAACCAGGCTCATCAACAAGCCTCTTCCTTTCCCTCAAGTCATTTAAGAAACCCAAACTTAAAAATTTCCCCTCAGGCAAAGAAAAGCTGTCCCATACTTGAAAGAAACTTGCTACCTCACACATCTCCTTTCAGTAGAGATCCAAAGGATCTTGGGGAAGACTCTATTGATGTTCACCTCTAATTGCAACATTTTAGAGCTGAACAGGGTGCAGTTCTCTCATTTTACTGAAGAGGAAACTGGGGCCCAGAGAGGCTGGTAGCTTGTCTAAGGTCACACAGCTAGGTCATGGTACAGCTGGGAGGGACCTGATTCCTAATCCAGGAATTTTCCATTTGATTCAACTATTCTTACTGTTTGATCCTAGGGCGAAGAGAGAGTGTTAGATTATGTCACACAAGTCTCTTTAAATAATACAATCTAAGCAACTACCAAATTATAGGGACAGTTCACAAAAGGGGGAATACCTCCACTTTGAGATATGCATATGCTGAAATCAGTAAATGTCTTAAATTTAAGGTGATTGCCTAGAAATTGAGTTTACAGCTTTACAAACACATTCAAAATTATGATGAGAGCAATGCTCACCAAAAAGCATGACTTTTATCTACAAATTTTACTTTTAGGATCCTGAATAGGGGCATGAAAAAATCTAAGATGTCAACTCTTACCCACGTGATATGTGTGTGTGTGTGTGTGTGTGTGTGTGTGTGTGTTTATCCTGACAGCGTATGACAGGTCACAATTTTTCAGCTGATGAAGTTTCCTGCAGACAAGGAAAGGACTCGCCCTGCTGTGAGTTTGCCCTAATGACCACCCCTTCCTTTTCATTTGCCATCGGTCAAGCTGGAACTCCAGCTGGGATGAGAACCAGTACCAAGGACTCTGCAATCAATGTTGTACAGGCAAAGCAAGATTCATCAGGACACTGAGCTTATCTAGACTTTGGTTAAATATAAGGGTTTAATATAAAGGAAGAATGCATCATGGCAGGTATGTTCAGATCCATTTAAACTCTAATCCATTTAAACTCAGCATATACTATTGACTGATTAGTCTTCAGTTTCACTGCTGAGTTAGATGATAGCACACAGAGTTACTGTGAGACGTGGGGCAGAAAATCTTCAATTCATTCCCCACATATACACTAACGTTCAATACACCTTAGAACAAAGAAACATATATAAAAGAAGACTATAAAATATAGGTCACAAAAAGATGGAGGAAAAGGAGAAAGATAATTTTATAAAAAAAACCAGGATGAGGCAGTTGCCTCACTTGAACACCAAGTTTATCCTGGGCATTCTGATCAAAATAATATTGGTGAAAGTAAGCACCTTATTTTTATATATTTACTGCCACATAGATAGCACTGTGATTATCTCATAGAATTCTCTTTGATTCTTATACTTTGAACTAAAAGGAATCACATATGTTAAGGGATTTCTGAGTTGCCTAACTATAAGCCCAAACTGTCTAAACTAATATAATATGTTAGACAAATTGAAGCTCCACCATCACCTGTACAAAACCATTGGGGCCTGAATTAAGAATAACTCAGGGTTTGAAAATGTAATAAATTATATGGCACCTGCATTATATATCATACCCAGAGTTGTAGCTGTACCCTATAATCAAACTTATGACTTTCTGAGAGAAAGTGTATGAGATGTCACACTCTCTGGTATATATGAAGTCTACAAGTAGTCTCACATTATTCATACCAGGTTTCACCACCCAAGAAGTCTGTCACAGATTTATGGGAAAAAATTGAATTTTCAGAGCTTTTTGAATTTGGGGATGGTGAATAAGAGGTTGTGCATCACACTCACATATGCACACACACATACATATACGTACATATCTAAAGAACTACACATGAGAAGTATGACTGCTGAAAGCTTTACCTCTTTTCTTAATATCTGTTTGAACTGGAACAAACCATATTACTCTGGGTATTTTTGCAGCCACAAAAAAAGGAATAAATGTGGAATTAACCAAAAGATAAACTGTGACTAAATGTTATAAATACTCTATGTAGCTCTGTTAGTGAGTGGGCATAGACAGGAGGTTAGCAGATCTGAGTACCATTACAGCTCTGCTATTGACTTTTGATGTGACCCCAGGAAAGTCACCTCATTTCCCTGGTCCTCAGATTCCTCTCCTTTAAAATGAGGTGACTGGAAACACTGATCTCTAAGGCACTTTTAAGTTCCACAATCTGTGCTTCTAAGGTTTTTCATTTTGCCCATTTAGCTCATTTCATTTTGCTAATATTCATTTTTAAAAATTAAAATCCAATAACAATATGCTTTAAATAATCTCTTGGTATAATATGTCTATTTTTACACAATTGTATATGTTAATCAAAATTTAGTCATTGAACTACAAGTTTTGGGGCAATAATTTCCCTTACCAGTTCTAAATACTGTATGTTGTACAAGCAACAGGGAATAACTAAACATGATAATAAAAATAGAACACTTCAGAAAGCTGAAATTTGCAAACTTCTTTGTATTATTTTAGATGCCTCAATGTCCTCAAAGGAAGAACAGAAAGTACCACAAGATTATTTTTCAACTCTGGAAATATTTGTGAGTTATTCTGCTAAAGTAATACTCAGAAATGCTAATTGAAAACTCCAGATGGCAGTATCACAGTTACCTTGCTTAGCTAGCTTTCCTCTTTGAAATCTTGCCTTCCTAAAAAAACACATTGAAATCTCTTTGAAACATTATCTTGGACATGGGAATTAGCTTCTCAAGGGTTTTAAACAGCCACACTCATACTTATGGCCTCTGTGCCATGTCTTTTTTTGTAATCACTGTTTTAATTTGTAACATGTAAATTTTGGAATAGCCCAATGGTAAGCAACAGTGAGTTGACTTTCTATTAATAAAAAAAAATTTACCAACTTTGAGTCTTACTACACTTCTGGCACTCAGGGGAACAATTAGTATGTTATCCAATGTCCTCCTGGAGCCAATCCAGGTTCAAAGTTTCCAGTGACCTTGAATAGGATTTGTACCCATGTCAGCAGCTTGATTATAAAGAACAAAATAAGAATCTAGGTCAGTACTGCTTGTGCTGACAGCATTACAGCTTTTACATTGTTGTCATGTGAATTTCTCCATGACTTATATTCTTGCTAATGTATATTTTCCTCTTAACTGTAAAATATGTCCTTATATTGTGTGTGTACACATGCACACATACACACATTCAGGAACTTCTCCATCTTCTGTCCTGAAGACTTGCAACTTATAACACTATAATTAATTTATTGATTAAAATGAAAAAGAATCTAAATATCTTAATGTATTTTATTTTATAGGTTAAGGGCAAGTCTTCCAAATCCTAGCTTTATTTTTCACTTCTAATATGTATATTTCTAGCCTTACACTAGTCTCTACAGGTTTAGAATGGAAATTGGAAAGAAAGAATAAGGATTGAAACATTTTATCTCTTCACTCTTTTAACTCTTGTTCTAAGCTCTGCCCTACATTTTTATGGTATCTTGAACTGTGGCCTGAAGTTACTATATTAGTATATTTCAGTATACATTTATAACTTCAAAAACAAAATTTGATGCATAGTATATCCAAATACATATTATTGTAGGAATCCACTTACAGTTTTTCTTTTTTCCCACTTGTTAAGGAAAATGTTCCCTATTCCCATATGTATGAAAATGTATATATATATATATATATATATATAAGAAAATATATAAGAAATATGCTTATGGTTCCCCTAATATTTTCGTACGCTGCAACTCCTTTCCTAATACAGTAAACTTTTTAAAAATAGCTATCACTATTTCTACTCACTGTTCCACTCTTTTGAGTGATAGTATCACTTTAATTTCTTTTAAAGTTCAGTGAGCTGTTTCTGTATAACTTGTCTGCTTTTTCTCTAAAAGTATAGTTTTGAAAATACAAAAAAATTATATATACCTAGGATGACTATAAAATATATGAATAAACACTTTGATAAGTTCAGAGATTTAAATGGGAGGATGGAAAGAAGGCAACCTACTTCTCCCAGCTCTACTCCCACCAAACAACAGCCCTCATCTATCACCACCCCAACCTGCCTCCCAAAGCTTGTTGATTCTTCCTACTGGTCTATCTGCCAGTATGGGATAAAAGAAAATCAAGGAGGGGCTATTAAGGAGAGATAGAAATGAAGCTAAAACATAAAAGGAAATAGATGAAAAAAGCATGGATGTAAGCTACTGGACTCTTGAACTTTTGGTGCTAACTAAAAAAGTAATGTACACACTTTAAGCAAACCAAAGCATAGAAGAATTTTTCCTATCTGTGTTCCCTAACCAACAATAGCTTTCCCTTCCTCTCTAAACTTAAACACCTACCCAATTTCTTTGTATAAATTTTTCTTTAAAAGAGAATAAAAGAAAAAGCAATCATGCATAACATCTAACCTAGGCTATTTTTTGTGAGTTAGTTTAATAGTGACATGCTTAACTGTGACTGTAGATTATGGTGGAAGTAATGGTGTAGCTTATAATTTACAGTCTCTCCAGTGTACACTAAAAATAATAGTAATAACAGCTGACACCTATGGTATACTTCCATGGGCCATACACTTTCACGTATTCTAAACATTTTCCAAGTATTAAATTAACTTAACGTCACAACAATCACTGTTTTACAGACAAGGAAACAGAGACATTGAAAGATTAAATAACTTGTCCAAAGTCAACCAGCTTATAAGCAGCAAGCCCAAGGCCACACACATATAAGAAAAAATTTTCACTGACTTGAGAAACTTGAGAGACTTACTGAAAACAGATAATTGTGCAAATTAGCAAATAAACATAAGATAGCAGTACATTTCATTAAATGGAAATTGGTTTCATATCCCATATTTAAATATATTCATTGCAATTTGGAGGAGGAGACGGGTTAGATTAATCGAACACATACCAAAAAATAAAACTTTAATCACATAGTAAATAAATAGTCATGGAGCAGCCATTTTCTGCCAAAAATTATCCTATGGAATGAAATGTTTCTACTATTTCCTTAAGCTTAGACAATAGATGAGTCGAATACTCCCATGCTCCAGCAAAAGATGCAAAACAAAATGTGTATATGTGAGCATTATATATAAAACTGAAGTTGTAAAAAAAAAAAAAAAAACCTGAAGTTGTATTATATCCTCTAACACTGAAAATATTTATTAAGAATGTGTATTAATTCTAAAGTGTCCCCTGTCAGCAGTATATTAAAATCACAGTCCTTCATGGCTTTATATTGATAATTTAAACTACATGTGTTATTTAGCTCTAATCTTACCACCACCTCAGATGTTATGTTTGTAAACTTATACCTCCTGGTTCATTTTATAGGATGCAATTAAGTGGGTAGCTCAAAATGGTTGTGACACAGTAATATATTTCAGCATGGCAATCTGATTTAAGGCTATTGATATGTTTGTTCAAAAGACTGAAGACTAAGTGTTATACTAGACATTTAAAGGAGGTACAATAAAAGCAAATTTCAGAGAGCATAATGGTCAATATGCCTATCATAAATGCTCTGCTTTGTTATTATTTTGAAAACCTAAAATGACTTGCAGAAAACATCATAGCTTTAATTTTCTTTACAAAATCAAACAAAATAACTGCACTAAACCTAAGCGCAATATTAGAGTTTGAACACTTAAGTAGAAACACTGGAATAAAAGTTTTATTTACATTTTTTAAGTAAACCTTTTACAAATATGTCAAGGAAGTTAGGAAAATAATAATGTAAATATGTATGACTAAAATGAATTCTGTCAAACGCTAAAGAGTCCTTTAGTGTCATAGGCATTACTCTCCCCCTCCAAAAAATTCATTTGGGTATCAAATAATTTGAGGAGATGCAAAGTTTCTTTTAGGTTTCTTTTCTACAGTTCTTATAATTTTCTAATGTTAATTGCTTAATGAATCTCCAAGAATCAATATACAGAATTTCCTCAAATGTTTGACTATAAAGCCCCCCTTTTCACAGAACATCTCAGATGACTCAATTTACACAGAAATCATCCAGGGATTTTTGATTCAGAAACAAAGGAATCTAACCACAAATATATTTGTTAGCCTCTAGTGGAAAAATGCTCCTGAGTCTGGGCTCTCCTTTCTTAGATTTCCACTTGACTCTGCTCCCTTTAGGTAGGAGCAGTGTCACCTATCATTGACTCCCTAGCCTAGCAGATTGCTTGATACATATTAAGGATTCAGTAAGTATTTGTTAAACATTTCTATTCAAGATATTATCATTATACAGCTTTATTATTGTCCTTCTCCCCCGCTTTTTTTTCCTCCAAATCAGCTCCCTGAAGTTGATCCACCGAATGACCATTTAAGTCTCGGCCTTTCTAGTTCCTGATTCAGTGTTTCTAGAGCCAAGATATGGTTAAAAGCCTAAACGCAGCTTCTGGGCACCCACAGTCTCCTTGACAGACAATCCAAGTGCCAGGAGCCAGAGTTAAATGAGTAAAAGGACCTCCAGTCATACCCTCCCAATATCCTTCTAGACTGGCACAGTCCAGAGATCTGGTCCTCTTCCTAGGATTTTTTTCTCTTATTTTTTTAATAAAATATTTTAAATATACAAAAAAACAAAGCGAGTAATATTTTTTAAAGTACCAGTTCATGGCTTAACAAAACATTAATAGTGTGTCATACTGAACAAAACATTACAGATACAGCTGAAGGCCTATCTGTATCACTCCTAACCCAGTTCCTATTCTTCCATTCTGAAAGATGACTATTATCCTAACAAAGTCAGTGTGAATTCACAATTTAATATCTTTACTACATATCATGCAACCATAGCAACACATAAATATTCTTCTGTGTGTTATTAATATACAAAAATGATACAACCTATATGTACCATTTTTCAACTTGCTTTTTTCATTCAGTGTTGTGCTTTTCAGGATTTAACCATGTCACACAGGTAAATTTATTTTTTTTTTAATTTTTTTATTAGTTGGAGGCTAATTACTTCACAACATTTCAGTGGGTTTTGTCATACATTGATATGAATCAGCCATAGATTGACACTTATTCCCCATCCCGATCCCCCCTCCCACCTCCCTCTCCACCCGATTCCTCTGGGTCTTCCCAGTGCACCAGGCCCGAGCACTTGTCTCATGCATCCCACCTGGGCTGGCGATCTGTTTCACCATAGATAGTATACATGCTATTCTTTTGAAACATCCCACCCTCACCTTCTCCCACAGAGTTCAAAAGTCTGTTCTGTATTTCTGTGTCTCTTTTTCTGTTTTGTATATAGGGTTATCATTACCATCTTTCTAAATTCCATATATATGTGTTAGTATGCTGTAATGTTCTTTATCTTTCTGGCTTACTTCACTCTGTATAATGGGCTCCAGTTTCATCCATCTCATTAGGACTGGTTCAAATGAATTCTTTTTAATGGCTGAGTAATATTCCATGGTGTATATGTACCACAGCTTCCTTATCCATTCATCTGCTGATGGGCATCTAGGTTGTTTCCATGTCCTGGCTATTATAAACAGTGCTGCGATGAACACTGGGGTACACGTGTCTCTTTCAGATCTGGTTTCCTCAGTGTGTATGCCCAGAAGTGGGATTGCTGGGTCATATGGCAGTTCTATTTCCAGTTTTTTAAGAAATCTCCACACTGTTTTCCATAGTGGCTATACTAGTTTGCATTCCCACCAACAGTGTAATAGGGTTCCCTTTTCTCCACACCCTCTCCAGCATTTATTGCTTGTAGACTTTTGGATAGCAGCCATCCTGACAGGCGTGTAATAGTACCTCATTGTGGTTTTGATTTGCATTTCTCTAATAATGAGTGATGTTGAGCATCTTTTCTTGTGTTTGTTAGCCATCTGTAAATTTCATTCACTCATTTTTTAACTTTTATAAAGAATTCCATATTATATGACATAAGACATAATATTTTACTCATTCTCCTATTAATAAATAATAGGTTTTATTGAATTACACTTTTTCGGGGAATTGCAGTGTCCCACCCTTTTCCTCCAGACACTGCATTTTCCCCCAGCTGCTTGCTCTAAGGGTTGACTGCTGACAGCTCACAGTTGCCCATTTATCCAGAGACCCCTCTTGGCTGATGGGAGCTACCTTGCCCTAGAGATGACAGCATCTCACCCCACACACATCCCAGGTGTGGGGTACAAAACATCCCCCTTAACTCAAGGGAGGTACTCTTCAGTATGATTTGTGTCCCAGAGCCCTTCTTGGATGTGACCCAAACTAGAGTTTTTTACCTGAGACCACATCCTGGCTGGCATTTCTTCATCCTGCCCCTGCTTTCCTCACTCCTTCAGAGTTAGCACACCTATAATAAATGGCATACATATTTATGGCTGTCTCAGACTTTGCTCCTGAGGAATCTGATCTCAGACAGGGTCCCTATCATAAACACTATTATAAAATGCTGTGACAGTCCTCATGGGTCTCCGTGTGCAGATTTGCCAGGGGGTTGTTTGGGTGTATACCAAAATTGTTGCCTAATAGGATAAGCTTAACTTCAATTCAATTAGATGTCTCCAAATTGCTTTAGAAAATAATTATCAATTTACACAACTACTCTTACACCTCAGAATTTCCATTTCCCTCACAGTATCTCTAGCACAATGCTGTTGTCAGGTATTTTAAATTGTGCTGCCAGGATGGGAGTGAAATAATTCATCCATTCCACTCTCTTATTCTGGGTTATTTCATTTTTGTTATTTAACAAACATTTATATAACACTTACTATGACTCTTATATTTGAAGCACTTTACTAATATTAATTCATTTACTCCTCATTAGAAGCCCCTGAGGTAGGTACAGCCATCATTATTTCCATTCTTACACTTGAGGAAACAGTCACAGGGATCATGGAGGTAAGTAACTTCAAGTTTGCATGTATAGAAAGTGGAAGAACTTATATTTGAAACAAAGCAGTTTGTCTAAAAACTCCCTGTGCTTAATCACTAAAGCTATCTATTAACTATAGCCTTTAATACTTCTTTCAGTATGTCTTGATATCTGATTCTCTGAAAAAATTAATTAAAATTAAACCCTATAGAACAATTGTGTTCTGCTAAATCATGCCTGCTCCCCAAAATGTTTACATCCAGTGTCCACATCCAAATTCTCAGAATGTGTGAATATTACATTATATGGAAAAGGGGGCTTTGCAGATATAAGTTAAGGTTCTTGAGATGGAAAGATTATTCTGGATTATTCAGGTGGGCCCTAAATGTAATAACAAGTGTTCATAAGAAGGTAGAAAGAGATCTGACCACAGAAGCTGATGTGACAACCGAACAAAAAAATGCAGTGACACAGGATGGATGAGCCAAGGAATGCAGTCTGCCTCCAGAAGCAGGAAAGGCAAAGAAAAAATTCTCCCTCAGAGCCTCCAGAATAAACAGCCCTGATAACATTTTGATTTAAGCCTATGTGACACATTCGGACTTTCAGAACTATAAGAGAATAAATTTGTATTGTTTTAGGTCACTAAACTTGAGTTAATTTGTTACATCAGTAATAGGAAAATAATACAATAATCTACTCAAGAACTTAAAAAGCAGTGATTTATTTTCATGTATCTGTGGGTAAGCTTATCTCCACCACTCTCAGTTTAGACTGGCTGTGTTTTTCACGTCTCTCATTCTCCTCCTAGGATGAGTGGGTAGTGTAAGCATGTTCTTCCCCAAGGCAAAGGAATCAATACAGAAAATACTCACAGTTCAGGCCTAGGTTTGAAACTAGTACATCATCATTTTCACTTCATCATATTGACTACAGCAAGTTGCACAGTTGAGCCCAGAATCCAAGAAGTAAAGAAATAAACTTCACCCTTTATTTACTTCAACATTTAAAAATGCATTCCTTTGTCTCCTGAATATAGTTTCTTAATGAGAAAATTGCTTTCAGTCTAAATGTCACTTCTCTTAGGTTTTTTTTTTTTTTTTCCTATTTCTGATAGCTTTTAAGCGTGTTTGTTTTTGAGGAGCCTAGATTTGGATTTGTTTTCATATATTTCACTTAGATGTAAGGGTTTTTTTTTGGTCAAACTGAGGACTCTATCTTTCTTGAGATCTAGAAAATTTGCAATCACAGAAACTCACTCTTATTATCTGAGTGTTATACTACTGAAATCCCTATGCTGGGCCTTCTTATCTACTCTGCATCTCTCTTCATCATTTTTTAAATATCTAAATTTATCTTCCTGTGATACATTTTAATTAATTTTTTCAGACTAGCTCTCCAATCACTTATCTTCTTTTGGGCCAGGTTTAATCTGCTACTTAACATTTGAATTTTCATTTAATTTATTATGTGTGTTTTATAACTATGCCCTTTATTTTTCCATACTACTTTGTTTATTTTTATTATAGATTTTAATTCTTTCTTTTTAAATCTTTAAGCCTGTTTAATATGCCTATTATGTTTCAGATCATTCTATAATCTCTAGTTCTTGGAGTGCAAATTCTCCTGGTTATTGCAGCTGTTCTCTCACCCTCCTTGCATTTTAGTTTCTATTAGTTTTTTAAATCTCATGTCCTCTGCTTTGTAGGATGATTCTTTAAGAGCTGTTCCACTAGTTTCTTCCAGAGACCTGGGAAGTTCATGAGTTCTATGTTAAAATGAATTTCTCAATTTGGAATTCCTACATCCTGAGAGTTGTATAAGTTCAGGACTCACACCTGTCTGTGCTGACTTTCAAATTTCCAATTCCTTGCAGATTTCTTTACCCAACCCACCTCAGGCATGTCCCAGAGGGTGGAGTTTCTGCAGTCTCATTTCATACAAGGGGCAGCCCTTTAAGACTTTCACAGAAGCACGGGACTGTCACAATGTCTGTCTTACTGAGGCCCCATCTCCTGTCTCTGAACTGGACTCCAGCCGAAACTTCCAAATCTGTCTGGTTGGGAAACCCCTCTGAGCCTCTATGGCTTCATCTTCTCCTAGCAAATCTGACTTTGTGTTCCTTCCTTATTTGTGGCATCAGGGATTTTTATTTTCTTTCTTCCAATCTTGGTTTACATTTAAAATGTACATTTTTTCCCAGTATTTCCATAACTAGGAGCAGGAGGAAAAGATGTTCATTGTTATCTCTTTTCACTACTTCGAGTTGTATTTGGAGATCCCTGATTTTATACTGGATGGTCACATCTCAGTTCAATTCAGCCCCTCAGTTGTGTCTGACTCTGCAACTCCATGGACTGCAGCACGCCAGGCTTCCCTGTCCATCACCAACTCCTAGAGCTTACTCAAACTCAAGTATGTTGAGTTGATGATGCCATCCAACCATCTCATCCTGTCATCCCCTTCTCCTCCTGCCTTCAATCTTTCCCAGCATCAGGGTCTTTTCAAATGAGTCAGTTCTTCGTATCAGGTGGCCCAAGTATTGGAGCTTCAGCTTCAGCATTAGTCCTTCCAGTGAACACCCAGTGCTGATTTCCTTTAGAATTGGCTGGTTGGATCTCTTTGCAGTCCAAGGGACCCTCAAGAGTCTACTCCAACACCGCAGTTCAAAAGCATCAATTCTTTGGCGCTCAGCTTTCTTTATAGTCCAACTCTCATATCCATACATGACTACTAGAAAACCCATAGCCTTGACTAAACAGCCCTTTGTTGACAAAGTAATGTCTCTGCTTTTTGATATTCTGTCAAGCTTGGTCATAGCTTTTCTTCCAAGGAGCAAGTGTCTTTTAATTTCATGGCTGCAGTCACCATCTGCAGTGATTTTGGAGCCCAAGAAAATAAAGCCTCTCACTGTTTCCCCATCTATTTGCCATGAAGTGATGGGACCAGATGCCATGATCTTAGTTTTCTGAATGTTGAGCTTTAAGCCAACTTTTTCACTCTCCTCTTTTACTTTCATCAAGAGGCTCTTTAGTTCTTTGCTTTCTTCTATAAGGGTGATGTCATCTGTATATCTAAAGTTATTGATACTTCTCCCAGCAATTTTGACTCCAGCTTGTGCTTCATCCAGCCTGGCATTTCACATGATATACTCTGCATATTAGTTAAATAAGCAGTGACAATATACAGCCTTGACATACTCCTTTCCTGTTTTGGAACCAGTCTGTTGTTCCATGTCCATTTCTAACTGTCGCTTCTTGACCTGCATACAGATTTCTCAGGAGGCAGGTCAGGTGGTCTGGTATTCCCATCTCTTGAAGAATTTTCCACAGTTTGCTGTGATCCACACAGTCAAAGGCTTTGATGTAGTCAATAAAGCAGAAATAGATGTTTTTCTGGAACTCTCTTGCTTTTTTGATGACCCAAAAGATGTTGGCAATTTGATCTCTGGTTCCTCTGCCTTTTCTAAATTCAGCTTGAACATCTTGAAGTTCATGGTTCACGTACTGTTGAAACCTGGCTTGGTTACATCTAGTGATCCTATTTACTTTCCCAGTCCTCCTTTAGCACTAGAACTGTCTTCTAAATCCAGATCATATGTATGGGCCCTAATGTGCCCTAGCCTTCCTTCCCCATGTTGAATCTTCTACTCACAAGCACCAACATAAAAAAGTCTTTCAGAACCAATTAACCACCATCCATCTGGTGAGCTTTCCTGGTGGTAGCTATCCAGCCATATCTGGACTCCTATTTCCAAAGTCAAGCCAGGGTTTACAACAGTTGTTGTTGCTATTCAGTCACTAAGTCATGTCTGACTCTTTGTGACCCTGTGGACTGCAGCATGCCAGGCTCCCCTGTCTTTCACTGTCTCCCAGAGTTTGCTCATATTCATGTCCATTGAGTTGGTGATGCTACTTAACCATCTCATTCTGTCCTGCCCCCTTCTCCTTTTGCCTTTAATCTTTTCCACTGTCAGGGTCTTTTACAATGAGTCAAGCTCTTCATATCAGGCAGCCAAAATATTGGAGCTTCAGCTTCAGCACCAGTTCTTCCAATGAATATTCATGGTTGATTTCCTTTAGGATTGACTGGTTTGATTTCCTTGCAGTCCAAAGGACTCTCAAGAGTCTTCTCCAGCACCACAGTTCAAAAGCATTGATTCTTTCACACTCGGCCTTCTTTATGGTCCAACTCTCACATCCATACATGATTACAGGAACAACCATAGCTTTGACTAGACAGATCTTTGTTGGCAAAGTGATATCTCTGCTTTTTAATACACCATGTTTGTCATAGCTTTTCTTCCAAGGAGCAAGCGTCTTTTAATTTCATAGCTGCAGTCACCATCCGCAGTGATTTTGGAGCCCAGGAAAATAAAAGATCTGTCACTGCTTCCACTTTTCCCCTTCTATTTGCCATGAAATGATGAGACCAGATGCCATGAATTTAGTTTTTTTAATGTTTAATTTCAAGCCAGCTTTTTACTCTCCTCTTTCATCCAGTGCTTGGATGTTAAATAGACTATGTTCACTCAAGGCCCATCTCCACATCCATCATTTTCTCCTATCCAATCCCCAACTGTCAGCTACACCCTGTTGAGTGAATGACTGCAAGTGTATGGATTAGGCCTCTGCAGTCTAGCCCTGCATTCACAAAGTCCCATCAAGAACACATAAAACCCTACTTGAACAAACATCTATCCATCTATCTGTCTAGGATTTTAAGCCCCTGATTAAACAATGCCAATCCCAAGCCATTACTAGAACTCTATCTTGACAAAGACAAAAATAAGTACATTCTAAGAAAGGAAGCTTATATGAAGCATTTATTCAAATAATAAATTTCCTGGTAAAGTGAAGTTATATATATTCATCCTAATCTCTGACCAGACAATGATTACTGACATTCAGAAAGCAGATACTGGAAATTCACAGTGGTCAAAGAGATTAATATACTTTTTGTACTTCCTGTGACAGTAAAGATTATGAATACACTTTAAAAAGAATTTCATTGAGATTTAAAAGTGCGCCTATGTTGGGTACATATATATTTATAATTGTTATATCTTCTTCTTGGATTGATCCTTTGATCATTATGTAGTGTCCTTCTTTGTCTCTTTTCACAGCCTTTATTTGCAAGTCTATTTTATCTGATATGAGTATTGCGACTCCTGCTTTCTTTTGGTCTCAGTTTGCATGAAATATTTTTTTCCAGCCCTTCACTTTTAGTCTGTATGTGTCTCTTGTTTTGAGGTGGGTCTCCTGTAGACAGCATATATAGGGGTCTTGTTTTTGTATCCATTCAACCAATCTTTGTCTTTTGGTTGGGGCATTCAACCCATTTACATTTAAGGTAATTATTGATAGGTGTGATCCCGTTGCCATTTACTTTGTGATTTTGGGTTCACGTTTATACAACCTTTCTGCATTTCCTGTCTAGAGAAGATCCTTTAGCACTTGTTGAAGAGCTGGTTTGGTGGTGCTGAATTCTCTCAGCTTTTGCTTATCTGTAAAGCTTTTGAATTCTCCTTCATATCTGAATGAGATCCTTGCTGGATACAGTAATCTAGGTTGTAGGTTATTCTCTTTCATTACTTTCAGTATGTCCTGCCATTCCCTTCTGGCCTGGAGGGTTTCTATCGATAGATCAGCTGTTATTCTTATGGTTATCCCTTTGTGTGCTATTTGTTGTTTCTCCCTTGCTGCTTTTAATATTTGTTCTTTGTGTTTGATCTTTGTTAATTTGATTAATATGTGTCTTGGGGTGTTTCGCCTTGGGTTTATCCTGTTTGGGACTCTCTGGGTTTCTTGGACTTGGGTGCCTATTTCCTTCCCCATTTTAGGGAAGTTTTCAGCTATTATCTCCTCGAGTATTTTCTCATGGCCTTTCTTTTTGTCTTCTTCTTCTGGAACTCCTATGATTCGAATGTTGGGGCGTTTCACATTGTCCCAGAGGTCCCTGAGGTTATCCTCATTTCTTTTTATCCTTTTTTCTTTTTTCCTCTCTGCTTCATTTATTTCCACCATTTTATCTTCTACCTCACTTATCCTATCTTCTGCCTCCATTATTCTACTCTTGGTTCCCTCCAAAGTGTTTTTGATCTCATTCATTGCATTATTCATTTTTAATTGACTCTTTTTTATTTCTTCTAGGTCTTCATTAAAGATTTCTTGTATCTTTTCAATCTTTGTTTCCAGGCGCACCGCAATATGCACGGCAAACACTAACGAGTATGAAAGAGGAAATTAATAGTAACACAATAATAGTGGGAGACTTTAATACCCCACTCACAACTATGGATAGATCAACTAAACAGAAAATTAACAAGGAAACACAAACCTTAAATGACACAATGGACCAGCTAGACCTAATTGATATCTATAGGACATTCCACCCCAAAACAATCAACTTCACCTTTTTCTCAAGTGCACATGGAACCTTCTCCAAAATAGATCACATCCTGGGCCATAAATCTTGTCTTGGAAAATTCAAAAAAATTGAAATCATTCCAGTCATCTTTTCGGACCACAGTGCAGTAAGATTAGATCTCAATTACAGGAAAAAATTGTTAAAAATTCAAACATATGGAGGCTAAATAACACGCTTCTGAATAACCAACAAATCATAGAAGAAATCAAAAAAGAAATCAAAATATGTATAGAAATGAATGAAAATGAAAACACAACAACCCAAAACCTACGGGACACTGTAAAAGCAGTGCTAAGGGGAAGGTTCATAGCATTACAGGTTTACATCAAGAAACAAGAAAAAAATCCAAATAAATAACCTAACTCTACACCTAAAGCAATTAGAGAAGGAAGAAATGAAGAACCCCAGGGTTAGTAGAAGGAAAGAAATCTTAAAAATCAGGGCAGAAATAAATGCAAAAGAAACTAAAGAGACCATAGCAAAAATCAACAAAGCTAAAAGCTGGTTTTTTGAAAAAATAAAATAACTGACAAATCATTAGCAAGACTCATTAAGAAACAAAGGGAGAAGAACCAAATTAACAAAATTAGAAATAAAAATGTAGAGATCACACAACAATTAAACTGAAATACAAAGGATCATAAGAGACTACTACCAGCAGCTCTATGCCAATAAAATGGACAACTTGGATGAAATGGACAAATTCTTAGAAAACTATAACTTTCCAAAACTGAACCAGGAAGAAATAGAAGATCTTAACAGACCCATCACAAGCAAGGAAATCGAAACTGTAATCAGAAATCTTCCAGCAAACAAAAGCCCAGGACCAGATGGCTTCACAGCTGAATTCTACCAAAAATTTAGAGAAGAACTAACACCGATCTTACTCAAACTCTTCCAGAAAATTGCAGAGGAAGGTAAGCTTCCAAACTCGTTCTATGAGGCCACCATCACCCTAATTCCAAAACCAGACAAAGATGCCACAAAAAAAGAAAACTTCAGGCCAATATCACTGATGAACATAGATGCAAAAATCCTTAACAAAATTCTAGCAAATAGAATCCAACAACATATTAAAAAAATCATACACCATGACCAAGTGGGCTTTATCCCAGGAATGCAAGGATTCTTAATATTTGGAAATCAATCAATGTAATACACTACATTAACAAATTGAAAGATAAAAACCATATGATTATCTCAATAGATGCAGAAAAAGCCTTTGACAAAATTCAACACTCATTTATGATTAAAACTCTCCAGAAAGCGGGAATAGAAGGAACATACCTCAACATAATAAAAGCTATATATGACAAACCCACAGCAAGCATTACCCTCAATGGTGAAAAATTGAAAGCATTTCCCCTGAAATCAGGAACAAGACAAGGGTGCCCACTCTCATCACTACTATTCAACATAGTGTTGGAAGTTTTGGCCACAGCAATCAGAGCAGAAAAAGAAGTGAAAGGAATCCAGATAGGAAAAGAAGAAGTGAAACTCTTGCTGTTTGCAGATGACATGATCCTCTACATAGAAAACCCTAAAGACTCTACCAGAAAATTAATAGAGCTAATCAATGAATATAGTAAAGTTGCAGGATATAAAATTAACACACAGAAATCCCTTGCATTCCTATACACTAATAATGAGAAAACAGAAAGAGGAATTAAGGAAACAATACCATTCACCATTGCAATGAAAAGAATAAAATACTTAGGAGTATATCTACCTAAAGAAACGAAAGACCTATACATAGAAAACTATAAAACACTGATGAAAGAAATCAAAGAGGACACAAACAGATGGAGAAACATACCGTGTTCATGGATTGGAAGAATCAATATTGTTAAAATGGCTATTCTACCCAAAGCAATCTATAGATTCAATACAATCCCTATCAAGGTACCAACGGTATTTTTCACAGAACTAGAACAAATAATTTCACAATTTGTATGGAAATACAAAAAACCTCGAATAGCCAAAGTAATCTTGAGAAAGAAGAATGGACCTGGAGGAATCAACCTGCCTGACTTCAGACTCTACTACAAAGTCACAGTCATCAAGACAGTATGGTACTGGCACAAAGACAGAAATATAGATCAATGGAACAGAATAGAAAGCCCAGAGATAAATCCATGAACCTATGGACACCTTATCTTTGACAAAGGAGGCAAGGATATACAATGGAAAAAAGACAACCTCTTTAACAAGTGGTGCTGGGAAAACTGGTCAACCACTTGTAAAAGAATGAAACTAGAGCACTTTCTAACACCATACACAAAAATAAACTCAAAATGGATTAAAGATCTAAATGTAAGACCAGAGACTATAAAACTCCTAGAGGAGAACATAGGCAAAACACTCTCCGACATAAATCACAGCAAGATCCTCTATGACCCACCTCCCAGAATATTGGAAATAAAAGCAAAACTGAACAAATGGGACCTAATGACTTAAAAGCTTTTGCACTACAAAGGAAACTATAAGTCAGGTGAAAAGACAGCCCTCAGATTGGGAGAAAATAATAGCAAATGAAGCAACAAAGGATTAATCTCAAAAATATACAAGCAACTCCTGCAGCTCAATGCCAGAAAAATAAATGACCCAATCAAAAAATGGGCCAAAGAACTAAACAGACATTTCTCCAAAGAAGACATACAGATGGCTAACAAACACATGAAAAGATGCTCAACATCACTCATTATTAGAGAAATGCAAATCAAAACCACAATGAGGTACCATTACACGCCAGTCAGGATAGCTGCTATCCAAAAGTCTACTTACAAGCAATAAATGCTGGAGAGGGTGTGGAGAAAAGGGAACCCTCTTACACTGTTGGTGGGAATGCAAACTAGTACAGCCGCTATGGAGAACAGTGTGGAGATTTCTTAAAAAACTGGAAATAGAACTGCCATATGACCCAGCAATCCCACTCCTGGGCATACACACAGAGGAAACCAGATCTGAAAGAGACACGTGTACCCCAATGTTCATCGCAGCACTGTTTATAATAGCCAGGACATGGAAGCAACCTAGATGCCCATCAGCAGATGAATGGATAAGGAAGCTGTGGTACATATACACCATGGAATATTACTCAGCTATTAAAAAGAATTCATTTGAACCAGTCCTAATGAGGTGGATGAAACTGGAGCCCCTTATACAGAGTGAAGTAAGCCAGAAAGATAAAGACCAATACAGCATACTAACACATATATATGGAATTTAGAAAGATGGTAATGATAACCCTATATGCAAAACAGAAAAAGAGACACAGAAATACAGAACAGACTTTTGGACTCTGTGGGAGAAGGTGAGGGTGGGATATTTCAAAAGAACAGCATGTATACTATCTATGGTGAAACAGATCACCAGCCCAGGTGGGATGCATGAGACAAGTGCTCCGGCCTGGTGCACTGGGAAGACCCAGAGGAATCGGGTGGAGAGGGAGGTGGGAGGGGGGATCGGGATGGGGAATAAGTGTAAATCTATGGCTGATTCATGTCAATGTATGACAAAACCCACTGAAATGTTGTGAAGTAATTAGCCTCCAACTAATAAAAAAAATAAAAATAAAAAATAAATAAAATAAATAAATAAATAAAAATAAAAAATCACTGGAAATAAAAAAGTGAAATACTTAATTTTAAACTAAAAATAAAAAAGTAATTAAACAAACTACCATATTACCCAAATATTGCCATCAATTGAGGCATTTCTGTACAACATTTCTGTTAAGATATAGTATCATTTAAAGGAATTTTTTCGATTCCTGCAATTGTTTCCTATATATGTTTTAAAATTAGATTGTAGATTTAATTCATCTTGTGAAAACCTACAGAAAACACTGGTTTTTGACATGGCTAAAAATATCAATAATGCCATTTGAAGTTGACTTTTCAAGAATATTGTGATCTACATCAGGGTAAGTACTATAGAAAAATCTTCAGGAATTATAAAACAGAAAAAAGAATACAAGTAAGTCTTAATTTTTTCTTAGTAATCTTACCTACAGAACAATTATCACACATGAATAACCTATCCATTAGATTTTTTCCCTAGAATTCATTGAAAACATTTGCTTATTCATGTGTTCTTCAGATCATTTCAGCTGTCTCTCTTCTCGAAAAATTTTTTTAAAGAAAACTCTCTAAACAGCTTTCTAATAAATAAGCCTTTTATGTATGCTATGCCATGTTTTCTATTTGATTATTTTTTTTTTAAGTTATACCACAAAATGTTTAGCAACATTTTCTGGAAGAAATTTTCCATGATTAGAACTAAAATATTTCCAGTAGTAAATATAAACCCTCTATTTCTTACAGCTCATCTCTGTAATATTAAATATTTCTATGTACAGTTTAAAGTAGCTGAAGATATGATTTGCTACATGGTATAACTGAATCATGAAATTAACTCTATGTTAAAAATAGGGGTCTAGGAGGGAGGAGCTAAGATGGCAGAGGAACAGGACAGGGAGACCACTTTCTCCCCTACAAATTCATGGAAAGAACATTTGAATGCTGAGCAAACTTCACAAAACAACTTCTGACCTCTAGCAGAAGACATCAGGTGCCCAGAAAAGCAGTCCATCATCTTCAAAAGGAGGTAGGACAAAATATAAAAGATAAAAAGAGAGACAAAAGAGCTAGGGACGGAGACCCGTCCTGGCAAGAGAGTCGTAATAAAGGAAGTTTCCAAACACCAGGAAACCCTTGCACTGGCGGGTCTGGGGGAAGTTTTCCAATCTCGGAGGGCAACCTAACTGGGAGGAAAAATAAATAAAACCCACAGATTACATGCCTAAAAGCTACTCCAAGCAGAAAAGTACCCCAGACGCCTGCATCTGCCACCAGCAAGTGGGGGCAGAACGGAGAGGAGCGGGCAGCATTGCTTAGGGTAAGGACCGGGCCGGAATGCCCTGAGGGCAATCAGAGGGAGCTAACGCGAGATAGCAACTTAAACTGTGGGATCGCAAGAAAGAGAGAGAAAATTAACCCGCCCGAACCCACTGCCGCAGTTCGCAGAACAAAGGGGCTGAGCAATTCCAGAGAAAGGCCATCCCCCGCCGGAGGCAGGAGGCAGGGGGGAGGGGAAAGGGGCAAACTTGGCCCCAGAGACGGCACCCCCTACCGAACTGCAAACAGGCCTCCAGTTTCTAACCAAAGACTTCCTGAGATTCTGGATGGTCAACATCCACCGGGAGGGTCGTGACTAGAGGCCAGCTCCCGAGAACAGACACAAGGCACATGCACCCGACTGGCTCGCGCTGAAACTGAGGCTGGGACCGCAGAGGGGAGAAGGCGCGCTGCACCCTAAAAGAGTGCGCCCATCAAGCTCCTGGCTGCCTGAGCTGCTCCGCCGGGGAAGGCACAAAACGCAGGCCCAATTGAGTCTGCACTTTTGTGGAGAACCCGAAAAGAGGAACCACACGCAACACAGGGCCCGCTCCATATAGAGCAGCCGGGAGCCTGAGCAGTGTAGACGGGGAGAGCACACACGGGCCGCTGTGAGCGGGGGCAAACCCAGTGTGGCCGGAACACTGCGCGTGCTCCCCACACAAGCCGGTGATACCTGTCTGCAGCGCCCTACCCTCCCCACAGCACGACTGAACAAGAGAACCTAAACAAGAGACCACCTCCACCCGCTTGTCTCAGGCCGGAAGTTAGACACTGAAGAGACCTGCAAACAGAAGCCAAGTAAACAAAGGGAACTGCTTCAGAAGTGACCAGTGCAACAGACTAAAATCCCTGTAGGTAACACCGACTACACCGGAAGGGGCCTATAGATATCCAGAAGTATTAGCTGGAATGAGGAGCTATCTGAAACTGAACCAAACCCACACTTACTGCAACAGCTCCAGAGAAATTCCTAGATATATTTTTACTTTTTTTTAATTAAAAAAAATTTTTTTTTCTTTTTTTTGAAATTTTTTCTCTTTTATTTTCTTTGAAAATTCCCTATTACTCCTCCATTACTCCTTAACTTTCATTTTCATTTTCATATATTTTTACTATTTTTTTAATTAGAAAAAAAATTTGTTTTCCTTTTTTATTTTTTTCTCAGATTTTCTTTTAAAGTCCTCTAATACTCCTCTATTACTCCTTAATTTTCATTTTCATTTCACTATAACCTTGCAAAAAAAAAAAAAATAGAGAGAAGCCCTATTTTTAAACCGAACTTCATATATATTTCTAAAATTTTTTGTGTTTTTGTTTCTGTTTTTAATATTGTATTTTTAAGAGCCTAACCTCTACTCTAGATTCTTAACCTTTGTTTTTCAGTATTTGATATCAATTTTGGACATTTAAGAATCCAATATTCAGTACCCATTTTTATTCAGGAGTGTGTTGATTATTCTCTCCCACTTTTGACTCTCCATTTTCTACCTCAGAACACCTCTATTTCCTCCTTGCGCCTTCTCTTCCCAATCCAATTCTGTGAATCTTTGTGGGTGTCTGGGCTACGGAGAACACTTTGGGAACAGACAAATGCATAGATCTGTCTCTCTCCTCTTGAGTCCCCCTTTTTCTCCTCCTGCTCATCTTTATCTCCCTCCTCCCTCTCCTCTTCTTCATGTAACTCTGTGAACCTCTCTGAGTGTCCCTCACGGTGGAGAATCTTTTCACCATTAACCTAGAAGTTTTATTATCAGTGCTGTATAGTTGGAGAAGTCTTGAGACTACTGGGAGAATAAGACTGAAATCCAGAGGCAGAAGACTTAAGCCCAAAACCTGAGAACACCAGAAAACTCCTGACTACAGGGAACATTAAGTAATAAGAGACCATCCAAAAGCCTGCATACCTACACTGAAACCAGCCACCACTCAAGAACCAGTAAGTTCCAGAGTAAGACATACCACGCAAATTCTCCAGCAACGCAGGAACATAGCCCTGAGCGTCAACATACAGGCTGCCCAAGGTCACACCTAACACATAGATCCATCTGAAACTCACTACTGGACACTCCATTGCACTCCAGAGAGAAGAAATCCAGTTCCACGCACCAGAACACCGACGCAAGCTTCCCGAACCAGGAAACCTTGACAAGCCAATCGTCCAACCCCACCCACTGGGTGAAACCTCCACAATAAAAAGGAACCACAGACCGCCAGAATACAGAAAGCCCACTCCAGACACAGCAATCTAAACAAGATGAAAAGGCAGAGAAATACCCAACGGTAAAGGAACATGAAAAATGCCCACCAAGTCAAACAAAAGAGGAGGAGATAGGAAATCTATCTGAAAAAGAATTTAGAATAATGATAATAAAAATGATCCAAAATCTTGAAAACAAAATGGAGTTACAGATAAATAGCCTGGAGGCAAAGACTGAGAAGATGCAAGAAATGTTTAATAAGGACCTAGAATAAATAAAAGTCAATTAAAAATAAATAATGCAATAAATGAGATTAAAAACACTCTGGAGGGAACCAACAGTAGAATAACAGAGACAGAACATAGGAAAAGTGAGGTAGAAGATAAAATGGTGGAAATAAATGAAGCAGAGAGGAAAAAAGAATCAAAAGAAATGAGGACAACCTCAGGGACCTCTGGGACAATGTGAAACGCCCCAACATTCGAATCATAGGAGTCCCAAAGAAGAAGACAAAAAGAAAGGCCATGAGAAATTACTCGAGGAGATAATAGCTGAAAACGTCCCTAAAATGGGGAAGGAAACAGTTACACAGGTCCAAGAAACCCAGAGAGTCCCAAACAGGATAAACCCAAGGCGAAACACCCCAAGACACATATTAATCAAATTAACAAAGATCAAACACAAAGAACAAATAATAAAAGCAGCAAGGGAGAAATAACAAAGAACACACAAAGGGATAACCATAAGGATAACAGCTGATCTATCAATAGAAACCCTCCAGGCCAGAAGGGAATGGCAGGACATACTGAAAGTAATGAAAGAGAATAACCTACAACCTAGATTACTGTATCCAGCAAGGATCTCATTCAGATATGAAGGAGAATTCAAAAGCTTTACAGACAAGCAAAAGCTGAGAGAATTCAGCACCACCAAACCAGCTCTTCAACAAGTGCTAAAGGATCTTCTCTAGACAGGAAATGCAGAAAGGTTGTATAAACGTGAACCCAAAATCACAAAGTAAATGGCAACAGGACCACACCTATCAATAATTACCTTAAATGTAAATGGGTTGAATGCCCCAACCAAAAGACAAAGACTGGCTAAATGGATACAAAAACAAGACCCCTATATATGCTGTCTACAAGAGACCCACCGCAAAACAAGGGACACATACAGACTAAAAGTGAAGAGCTGGAAAAAAATATTTCACACAAGCGGAGACCAAAAGAAAGCAGGAGTCGCAATACTCATATCAGATAAAATAGACTTGCAAATAAAGGCTGTGAAAAGAGACAAAGAAGGACACTACATAATGATCAAAGGATCAATCCAAGAAGAAGATATAACAATTATAAATATATATGCACCCAACATAGGAGCACTGCAATATGTAAGGCAAACGCTAATGAGTATGAAAGAGGAAATTAACAGTAACACAATAATAGTGGGAGACTTTAATACCCGACTCACAACTATGCATAGATCAACTAAACAGAAAATTAACAAGGAAACACAAAATTTAAATGACACAATGGACCAGCTAAACCTAATTGATATCTATAGGACATTTCACCCTAAAACAATCAATTTCACCTTTTTCTCAAGCGCACACGGAACCTTCTCCAGAATAGATCACATCCTAGGCCACAAATCTAGCCTTGGGAAATTAAAAAAAATTGAAATCATTCCAGTCATCTTTTCTGACCACAGTGCAGTAAGATTAGATCTCAATTACAGGAAAAAAATTATTAAAAATTCAAACATATGGAGGCTAAATAACACGCTTATGAATAACCAACAAATTATAGAAGAAATCAAAAAAGAAATCAAAATATGCATAGTAACGAATGAAAATGAAAACACAACAACCCCAAACCTATGGGACACTGTAAAAGCAGTGCTAAGGGGAAGGTTCATAGCATTACAGGCTTACCTCAAGAAACAAGAAAAAAGTGAAATAAATAACCTAACTACACCTAACGGAACTAGAGAAGGAAGAAATGAAGAACCCCAGGGTTAGTAGAAGGAAAGAAATTTTAAAAATTAGAGCAGAAATAAATGCAAAAGAAACTAAAGAGACCATAGCAAAAATCAACAAAGCTAAAAGCTGGTTTTTGAAAAAATAAACAAAATTGACAAACCATTAGCAAGACTCATTAAGAAACAAAGGGAGAAGAACCAAATTAACAAAATTAGAAATGAAAATGGAGAAATCACAACAGACAACACTGAAATACAAAGGATCATAAGAGACTACTACCAGCAGCTCTATGCCAATAAAATGGACAACTTGGAAGAAATGGACAAATTCTTAGAAAACTATAACTTTCCAAAACTGAACCAGGAAGAAATAGAAGATCTTAACAGACCCATCACAAGCAAGGAAATCGAAACTGTAATCAGAAATCTTCCAGCAAACAAAAGCCCAGGACCAGATGGCTTCACAGCTGAATTCTACCAAAAATTTAGAGAAGAACTAACACCGATCTTACTCAAACTCTTCCAGAAAATTGCAGAGGAAGGTAAACTTCCAAACTCATTCTATGAGGCCACCATCACCCTAATTCCAAAACCAGACAAAGATGCCACAAAAAAAGAAAACTTCAGGCCAATATCACTGATGAACATAGATGCAAAAATCCTTAACAAAATTCTAGCAAATAGAATCCAACAACATATTAAAAAAATCATACACCATGACCAAGTGGGCTTTATCCCAGGAATGCAAGGATTCTTAATATTTGGAAATCAATCAATGTAATACACTACATTAACAAATTGAAAGATAAAAACCATATGATTATCTCAATAGATGCAGAAAAAGCCTTTGACAAAATTCAACACTCATTTATGATTAAAACTCTCCAGAAAGCAGGAATAGAAGGAACATACCTCAACATAATAAAAGCTATATATGACAAACCCACAGCAAGCATTACCCTCAATGGTGAAAAATTGAAAGCATTTCCCCTGAAATCAGGAACAAGACAAGGGTGCCCACTCTCATCACTACTATTCAACATAGTGTTGGAAGTTTTGGCCACAGCAATCAGAGCAGAAAAAGAAGTGAAAGGAATCCAGATAGGAAAAGAAGAAGTGAAACTCTTGCTGTTTGCAGATGACATGATCCTCTACATAGAAAACCCTAAAGACTCTACCAGAAAATTAATAGAGCTAATCAATGAATATAGTAAAGTTGCAGGATATAAAATTAACACACAGAAATCCCTTGCATTCCTATACACTAATGATGAGAAAACAGAAAGAGGAATTAAGGAAACAATACCATTCACCATTGCAATGAAAAGAATAAAATACTTAGGAGTATATCTACCTAAAGAAACGAAAGACCTATACATAGAAAACTATAAAACACTGATGAAAGAAATCAAAGAGGACACAAACAGATGGAGAAACATACCGTGTTCATGGATTGGAAGAATCAATATTGTTAAAATGGCTATTCTACCCAAAGCAATCTATAGATTCAATACAATCCCTATCAAGGTACCAACGGTATTTTTCACAGAACTAGAACAAATAATTTCACAATTTGTATGGAAATACAAAAAACCTCGAATAGCCAAAGTAATCTTGAGAAAGAAGAATGGACCTGGAGGAATCAACCTGCCTGACTTCAGACTCTACTACAAAGTCACAGTCATCAAGACAGTATGGTACTGGCACAAAGACAGAAATATAGATCAATGGAACAGAATAGAAAGCCCAGAGATAAATCCATGAACCTATGGACACCTTATCTTTGACAAAGGAGGCAAGGATATACAATGGAAAAAAGACAACCTCTTTAACAAGTGGTGCTGGGAAAACTGGTCAACCACTTGTAAAAGAATGAAACTAGAGCACTTTCTAACACCATACACAAAAATAAACTCAAAATGGATTAAAGATCTAAATGTAAGACCAGAGACTATAAAACTCCTAGAGGAGAACATAGGCAAAACACTCTCCGACATAAATCACAGCAAGATCCTCTATGACCCACCTCCCAGAATATTGGAAATAAAAGCAAAACTGAACAAATGGGACCTAATGACTTAAAAGCTTTTGCACTACAAAGGAAACTATAAGTCAGGTGAAAAGACAGCCCTCAGATTGGGAGAAAATAATAGCAAATGAAGCAACAGACAAAGGATTAATCTCAAAAATATACAAGCAACTCCTGCAGCTCAATGCCAGAAAAATAAATGACCCAATCAAAAAATGGGCCAAAGAACTAAACAGACATTTCTCCAAAGAAGACATACAGATGGCTAACAAACACATGAAAAGATGCTCAACATCACTCATTATCAGAGAAATGCAAATCAAAACCACAATGAGGTACCATTACACGCCAGTCAGGATGGCTGCTATCCAAAAGTCTACTTACAAGCAATAAATGCTGGAGAGGGTGTGGAGAAAAGGGAACCCTCTTACACTGTTGGTGGGAATGCAAACTAGTACAGCCGCTATGGAGAACAGTGTGGAGATTTCTTAAAAAACTGGAAATAGAACTGCCATATGACCCAGCAATCCCACTCCTGGGCATACATACAGAGGAAACCAGATCTGAAAGAGACATGTGCACCCCAATGTTCATCGCAGCACTGTTTATGATAGTCAGGACATGGAAGGAAGCTAGATGTCCATCAGCAGACAAATGGATAAGGAAGCTGTGGTACATATACACCATGGAATATTACTCAACCATTAAAAAGAATTCATTTGAATCAGTTCTAATGAGGTGGATGAAACTGGAGCCCATTATACAGAGTGAAGTAAGCCAGAAAGATAAAGACCAATACATTATACTAACACATACATATGGAATTTAGAAAGATGGTAATGATAAACCTATATGCAAAACAGAAAAAGAGACACAGATGTACAGAACAGACTTTTGGACTCTGTGGGAGAAGGTGAGCGTGGGATGTTTCGAGAACAGCATCGAAACATGTATATTATCAAGGGTGAAACAGATCACCAGCCCAGGTGGGATGCATGAGACAAGTGCTTGGGGCTGGGGCACTGGGAAGACCTAGAGGGACTGGGTGGAGAGGGAGGTGGAAGGGGGGATGGAGATGGGGAATATATGTAAATCCATGGCTGAGTCATGTCAATGTATGGCAAAAACCACTACAATATTGTAATTAGCCTCCAACTAATAAAAATAAATGGAAAAAAATTAAAAAATAAAAACAAGGGCATGGGACTAGAAAAAAAATAAATAAATAAAAAGCAGAGACACTACTTTGCCAACAAAGATCCATATAGTCAAAGATATGGCTTTTACAGTAGTCATATATGGATGTGAAAATTGGACCATAAAGAAGGCTGAGGGCTGAAGAACTGATGCTTTTGAACTGTGGTGTTGGAGAAGACTCTTGAGAGTCCCTTGGACTGCAAGGAGATTCAACCAGTCCATCCTAAAGGAAATCAGGCCTGAATATTCATTGGAAGGACTGATGCTGAAGCCAAAGTCCAATATTTTGGCCATCTGATATGAAAAGCTGACTCATTGGAAAAGACCCTGATGCTGGGAAAGATTGAAGGCAGGAGGAGAAGGGGACGACAGAGGACAAGATGGTAGGATAGCATCACTGACTCAGTAGACACGTGTTTGAGCAAGCTGCGGGAGATGGTGAAGGACAGAGAAGCCTGGCATGCTGCAGTCCATGGGGTTGCTAAGAGTCAGACACAACTGAGCAACTAAACAACAACAAAAAGAATTCCAGCTTCTTATTCATCACCTTCTTATGGCATTGTTAAAGGTTCTAAACATGCTAAAGATAAACATAGAATATTATTTCAGGAAAGGTATCTTATTCATTAACAGAAACTTTTCTGGAATACTGAAATACACATGTGGAACTGAACTCCAAGTTTATGTTCTATTGCCTAATTAAGCCATGAAATGTCATACTCAGGGCTTTCCCTTCAGCAGGTAAAGCATCCTCCTGCAACACAAGAGATGCAGAAGATGCGGGTTCAGTCCCTGGGTCAGGAAGACCTCCTTGATAGAGGGCATGGCAACCCACTCCAGTATTCTTGCCTGGAAAATCCCATGGACAGAGGAACTGGCAGGCTAAGATCCACAGGATCATAAAGAGTCAGACATGACTAAAGCAACTGAGCACACTGTACCCATGTCATGCATAAAATGAAATAATATAAAATCATAAGGATGGTATCATTAAAAAAAATAGGGGTCTATGTTACTTATAAAGATATGGAAAAGAGAATATTCTTTTAAAACAGGTGAATAATGAGACATCCGTTATAATATTTCTAAACTCATTTTAATAGTCAGTCTCTCTGGATTAAAGCATCTGATATAATTCATTCTTACTCTAGAACTTCAATATATTTGCAGAGCACTATTTATGGATCAGAAAGAATGCCACAAAAGGTATCTAGACATGCTTTGTTTGGGATCAGTTTGTTGCAGTAAATTCCATAGACAGGGCTTGTTGGTGATCAAATTTCCAAGAGTTGCAGCAATGGTAGAGTCCCTCAGATGTTTCAAGCTTTCATGATTCTTCCCTTAAACTGAGTGTGTAGATCCTCATTATTTTCCCTATTCTAATGAATGTTCCCACTATATAAAAAGACATTTCTTTAGCTAGACCTTACACTTTACAACATGACTTTCTGTTAAAATCAAATTAGCTTTTAAGGGGCTTTGCCCTTTTTATTGTCTAAATACGACCAATATTTGAATAGTCACTACTAAATAATTCTAAACAATTTTACTGATACTGCCTCATTTAAGTTTCTCAGTGTTTTCTAAACTTCCAAATCAAGTGCACATTCATTTTAGAATGGTGATAAAAGAGTGAGTTTTTTAAAAAGAAACACCATAAAGATTTTCTTGTCATTTGTGCATAGACAACTATAAAAATAATCAGAGCGCCTTTGATATAGTTACACAGTTCAGGCTTTGGAGCCCGACAGACCTGATGTCAAATCTGTACTTACTTACTCTACAAGGTGCACCGCTCAGAGCATCACTTTCCTCATCTGTCACATGGTGACAATAAGTAGCAACATTTACAACTGAAACGGGCTTCCCCACTGGCTCAGTGGTAAAGAATCTGCCTACAATGCAGGAAACTCAGGTTGGATCCCTGGGTCCGGAAGATCCCCTGGAGAAGGAAGTGGCAACCCATTCCCCCCGGCCCAGTATTCTTGCCTGGGAAATCCCATGGACATAGAAGTCTGGCAGGCTCCAGTCCATGGGGTCACAAAAGAGTCATATATGACTTAGCAACTAAACAACAACAATTAAGAGACAAGGTAAGAATAGACAAGAAAAGATAAGTTCTTCTCTCCCTTAGAATCTAAGGATGTCCATGCTTTTTGCTTCTGACAAGAAATAATTGACATACTCTGGATGATCAGTTTGTCTCCTAAAAACTGTAGCATGCTTCCCAGCATATTCTGGCAAGTTACGACCTATTAGTAGGAGTCACCAGGAGCAGATGGATGACAGTTTATAACACAAACCAAGGAGAAAGCAGATAGTTATCAGTCTTACCTTAACTTAGTTCACATCAGTTAACTAAATGCTGAGTTATTACCATGTTGCATCCTCAAAGAAGTGTCCACACCACAAAGAACAAACGAAGTTAAAAAGCCAAAGGCCCCAGAGAAGATAAAAGGAAGGCATGAAAAACCATGGTCTGTGCTGAATCTGTGTTACCCTCCTTTTGACAGGGTCTATTCTAAGGCAGTAAAATTTTTCTAGAAGATAAAAAAGTTATTTTCCTTTAAAATTCTCACAATTTTCCTTGTGTAAGAAAATTGCTGCACTTCATGAGTCTTCAAGTCTCAGACCCTGGATCACTAATTCTCTGAAAGTCTAGAGAGACCCAGAAAGCATAGATAAAAGACTGGCCTGTCTAAAGGAGATACTGTCTCAATATCCAAGTGTCCTAGTGGAATCCCTTTATTCCTACCCTGACTTTGAGCAGGTGCATTGGCTCAGCCTGTGGCCTTGTCTCCTCCTGAATTCTAATCCTGGCCTGTTTCACGGACCTTGGTTACTGATTTCAAGTCAGATCATCTGCCATAGTCTCACCCAAGTTTCTGTGATTTCTTAATTCTGATCATTCACATAAACTTCACTTATACTGTTGTCTTAACTAACCCAATCCAGACTCCCAACTCTGGCTTTCCAATCCATGATCATTCCAGCTACAATGTAATAAACTGTTCCCAACAAATACAACAATAAAAATGCTGCCCCAGGGACTTCCCTGGTGGTCCAGTGATGAAGACTTTGCCTTCCAGTGCAGGGGTGTGGGTTCAATCCCTGGTAGAGAAACTGAAATTCCGTATGTCTTGTGACCAAAAAACCAAAAACATAAAAAAAAGAAAAAAAAAAAAAAAAAAACAGAAGTAATATTGTAACAAATTCAATAAAGACTTTAAAATGGTCCACATGAAACAAATTGGAAAAAAAAAAAAATGCTGCCCCAGAGCTGCCTGCCTTCTTGGAATTTCTACCAGAATTTTGGATATTTCAGTAACACTTTTAAAATACAATTTATCAACCCAAGTTGTTAGAAAACTAAGTTATATAAACTGTCTAAAGAATTCCAACTCTAGAACTTCAAAAGCAGTATGGGGCAATCCTTGATAAAATCCTATGGGTCAGTGGTTCTCAGAGAATGGTATATGGTCCACCGGTGAGTAAGCGACAAGGATTCTCCTCTTGAGCCAAGAAAGAACAAAAATCTTTCCTTAGTCCCTTATGGGGAATGATACACACCTCTATGGATTTTCACCTGTATATAGGACCAATGGCCAATTTCCAAAACCCACTATCTTGGCCAGGTTCCTCAGAAAGCAGAGATAGAAGTTAAAGCATATGTGTAACTACTTTATTAGAGAGTGCCGTCCAGCAAAGCAGGAGACTTATGATAAGAAAATTAGTGAAACCAGCTTCAGTTCCTACAACTATTGCTAGTCTCATGAGACCATAATTGGTGTTCATCAGCTCATCCTCCCCTTTCCACCATCCATTCTAGATTCACTCATTCTTGGCCAGCTTTGAATGGCCTGGTATTCTTGCCTAGTGCATGACCCACAACTAACTACAGGGTATAAGGTCCTTCTCATTTCTAGGTCACAAATGCATGGGCAGCTTGCAGACCCCATGGTGTCTTCTTCCTCACCATCAGCAAGGAAGCCCCAGAGCAGAAGATAAATAGTGCACGGGAAGGCTTAAGGAGAGGTACTGTAAGGAGAGCTGTACTCTCTTGAAAATGGTTGAAACTCTTACTAAGATGGAGTGAGTGAATTGAGAGACCAAGGACTTGGGGACAACTGATGGCAAAGGAATCTAAAATGATACAGAAGTATCTGGTACAGACAACCACATGAGTTAGCAAAGGTTAAAATTTTAAATTTTTCATTCTTAATCTAAAGAGAACATGTATACTGGGTTATTTTTCCCTTGGAAAGTAGAAATGAGTAGGGGAAGTGGTTCATAGGGCCTATTTCCTTATCTAACTAGTTGGGTAAGGGAGTGTCAAATACACTGCACACTATTGCCTTAGATGACCTTTAAGTCACTTGTTTAGTTATTAAAAATCATTTTTTATCTTGACTCTTTTTAAAAAGGATTTGAAATGTCTTATAAGAAAAGATGGTAGATATGATAAATATATTAAATGGCCCACGCAATGACAGAAACATAAATGTGCTTAAAGTATGCTTAACATAATTGCAATGATAGAGCTGCAAATTTGGCTTGGAATTGTACAGTTAAGCAAACATGATAAGTTATATAGCTTTTGTTATCAGAAAGGAGGAAGCATGCTTTAGGAGAAGCAAAATTTTTCTGAAATCTAAAAGAACTTTCTGATGTAGAGCTTTATAAAGGGAAATTGTGTAATGAAATGGACAACGTCCTCAACAACATTTTTACAGGAAATACAGAAGTTGACTTTGTTTTATAATAAGGTATGGAAATTTATTATTTCCAAAAAATGGCACTATAATTCCTTTAAGGGAGAAAACAATCTTTGCTGGGATAACAGTTGAGGTAGAAGAATCCAGTGTGGGCTGTGAAGGCCTCAGAGGAATAGAAAAATAGTTCTGTTTAATAGAGGAAAAGGAATTTGGAGGTCTTTAAGACAACTTGGAAATGAGTAGATGAAGGGAAATGAGGAAGAGCAAAAACTACAGAACAGGTGCAATGTTCTGTGAACAACTGGTCTCCTGTCACTCACCACCACCCCCAGTCCTCAGTACAGTTTGCAAGCCTCATAATTTCAATACACTTATTGAAAGCAAAGAGTGTTAAGTTTCAGTCAAAATGGCAGTGGGGCAAGACAGTGACAAAGGCAAGGAATCCAAACGCCAAGAAAAAAAGGAAATCAAGCAATTGTAAACCAACTGGTATAAATGAAAACTGGAGAGCAAAAACACAATGCTGATTGAGGGCAGGTCCACTGGATATCAGTGCCAGATGTATGGGACTTGGTGGTCCAGTGGCTAAGACTCTGTGCTCCTAATGCAGGGGGCCCAGGTTTGATCCCTGGTCAAGGAACTAGGTCCCACATGCTGCAGCTAAGAGTCTGAATGCCACAACTAAAGATCACATATGCTGAAACTAAAGACTCCATATGCCACAATGAAGACTGAGGATACCATGTGCCTCAACTAAGACCCAGCACAGCCAAATAAATAAATAAATATTTTTAAAAGAATACCAGTGTGTTCACTTTAACATCCCCTGATAAAAGCCTAAAGTCTAACATTACCAGAATGATACACCATACCTCCCCTGAAGGCAGATAACATATTCATTATAAAAGTGGCAGATAATTGTTACCCAGCATGCATTCTCCCCCTTCTTTTAAGATATAGAACTTACTGTTTTAGCTGGACACATGGGGTTCCACCTAGAGCCATTTCTTAACAGACCATTCAACAGGTTGCAGCTTCTTTAAAAAAAAAAACAATGGCCAATGAGATTTAAGTGGAAAAGATGGGGACAATTTCTGTATCAGATTATTATCTGGATACTTAGCCATTGTGTCTAACTTCTCCCATTCCTGAAATCTACAATATGGACATAGTGGCGGTAAGGCAGCTTTGACCATGTAGATAATGACAACCTTTATAACCTATAGATGGCCTAGTAATGATACAGAAGGAACCTGGATTTCCTGGTGAACTAGAACTGTCTATCCTCCTTCCCTGAAGACGTACCTCTTACCCTTTAGATGAGAGAAAAATAAATTATCAACTTTAAGCCCCTGTTGTTTGGTCTCTGTTAAAGCAGGCATGCATTAAAACAACATCCGTTGGATCATCAAAAAAGCAAGAGTTCCAGAAAAATATCTACTTCTGCTTTATTGACTACACCAAAGCCTTTGACTGTGTGGATCACAACAAACTGAGGAAATTCTTCAAGAGATGGGAATACCAGACCACCTGACCTGCCTCCTGAGAAATCTGTATGCAGGTCAAGAAGCAACAGTTAGATATGGACAAGGAACAACAGACTGATTCCAAATCAGGAAAGGAGTACATCAAGGCTGTATATTCTCACTCTGCTTATTTAACTTATATTCAGAGTACATCATGAGAAATGCTGGACTGGAAGAAGCACGAGCTGGAATTAAGATTGCCAGGAGAAATATCAGGAACCTCAGATATGCAGATAAGACCACACTTATGTCAGAAGCGAAGAAGAATCAAAGAGATTCTTGATGAAAATGAAAGTAGGCTTAAAGCTCAACATTCAGAACACTAAGATCACGGCATCCAGTCCCATCACATCATGGCAAATAGATGGGGAAACAACGGAAATAGTGAGAGACTATTTTGGGGAGCTCCGAAATCACTGCAAATGGTGACTGCAGCCATGAAATTAAAAGACGCTTACTCCTTGGAAGAAAAGCTATGACCAACCTAGACATCATATTAAAAAGCAGAGACATTCAATCAATCCAGTCAGTCAGTCATATCTGACTCTTTGCGACCCCATGAACGGCAGCACACCAGGCCTCCCTGTCCATCACCAACTCCCAGAGTCCACCTAAACCCATGTCCACTGAGTCGGTGATGCCATCCAACCATCTCATCCTGTGTCATCCCCTTCTCCTCCTGCCCTCAATCTTTCCCAACATCAGAGTCTTTTCAAATGAGTCAGCTCTTCACATCAGGTGGCCAAAGTATTGGAGTTTCAGCTTCAGCATCAGTCCTTCCAATGAATATTCAGGGCTGATCTGCTGATCTGAACTCATGGTAGAAACAGAAGGTTCCCTACTCTTATCTACTCTCCTTCCTCCCTACTAACAGAAAGCAGACCTTACAGTCTACTCTGCTGCTGCTGTTGCTGCTGCTAAGTCACTTCAGTCGTGTCCGAATCTGTGCCACCCTATAGATGGCAGCCCACCAGGCTCCCCCATCCCTGGGATTCTCCAGGCAAGAACACTGGAGTGGGTTGCCATTTGCTTCTCCAGTGCATGAAAGTGAAAAGTGAAAGTGAAGTCACTCAGTCATGTCTGACTCTTAGCGACCCTATGGACTGCAGCCTACCAGGCTCCTCTGCCCATGGGATTTTCTAGGCAAGAGTATTGGAGTGGGGTGACAGTCTACTCTAGATTTCTTTAAATGTGATGTAACTGTTCTTAAATGTGGTTCAGTTCAGTTCAGTCGCTGAGTCGTGTCTGACTCTTTGCGACCCCATGAACCGCAGCACGCCAGGCCTCCCTGTCCATCACCAACTTCTGGAGTCTACTCAAACCTATGTCCACTGAGTCAGTGATGCCATCCAACCATCTCATCCTCTGTTGTCCCCTTCTCCTCCTGCCCTCAATCTTTCCCAACATCAGGGTCTTTTCAAATGAGTCAGCTCTTTGCATCAGGTGGCCAAAATTTGGAGTTTCAGTTTCAACATCAGTCCTTCCAATGAATACCCAGGACTGATCTGCTTTAGGATGGACTGGTTGGATCTCCTTGCAGTCCAAGGGACTCTCTAGAGTCTTCTCCAACACCAGAGTCAAAAGCATCAATTCCTCTGCACTCAGCTTTCTTTATAGTCCAACTCTCACATCCATACGTGACCACTGGAAAAACCATAGCCTTGACCAGATGGACCTTTGTTGGCAAAGTAATGTTTCTGCTTTTTAATATGCTGTCTAGGTTGGTCATAACTTTCCTTCCAAGGAGTAAGCATCTTTGGAAGGAAGCGTGCCCAAATCTTTGCGACCCTATGGACTGCAAGATGCCAGGCATCCCTATCCATCACCAACTCCCGGAGCTTACTCAAACTGAAGTCCATCGAGTTGGTGATGCCATCCAACTATCTTATCCTTTGTTGTCCCCTTCTCCTCCTGCCTTCAATCTTTCCCAGCATCAGGGTCTTTTCCAATGAGTCAGTTCTTCACATCAGGTGACCAAAGCATTGGAGTTTCAGCTTTAGCATCAGTCCTTCCAACAAATACTCAGGGCTGATTTCTTTTAGGATGGACTGGTTGGATCTCCTTGCAGTCCAAGGGACTCTCAAGAGTCTTCTCCAACACCACAGTTCAAAAGTATCAATTCTTTGGCACTCAGCATTTTTATAAGTCCAATTCTCACATCCATACATGACCACTGGAAAAACCATAGCTTTGACTAGACAGACCTCTGTTGGCAAAGTAATAACTCTGCTTTTTAATATGCTGTTTAGGTTGGTGATAGCTTTTCTTCCAAGGAGCAAGCATCTTTTAATTTCATGGCTGCAGTCACCATCTGCAGTGATTTTGGAGTCTAAGAAAATAAAGTCTCTCACTGTTTCCACTCTTTCCCCATCTATCTGCCATGAAGTGATGGGACTGGATGCCATGATCTTAGTTTTCTGAATGTTGAGTTTAAGCCAACTTTTTCACTCTCCTCTTTCAGCTTCATCAAGAGGCTCTTTAGTTCTTCTTCACTTTCTGCCATAAGGGTAGTGTCACCTGTATATCTGAGATTACTGATATTGCTCCCAGAAATTTTGATCCCAGCTTGTGCTTCATCCAGCCCAGTATTTCTCATGATGTACTCTGCATATAAGTTAAATAAGCAGAGTGATAATATACAGCCTTGACGTACTCCTTTCCTGATTTGGAATCAGTCTGTTGTTCCATGTCCAGTTCTAACTGTTGCTTCTTGACCTGCATACAGATTTCTCAGGAGGCAGGTCAGGTGGTCTGGTATTCCCATCTCTTGAAGAATCTTCCACAATTTTTGATCCACACAGTCAAAACTTTGGCATAGCCAATAAAGCAGATGTTTTTCTCGAACTCTCTTGCTTTTTCTATGTTCCAGCAATGTTGGCAATTTGATCTTTAGTTCCTCTGCCTTTTATAAATCCAGCTTGATAATATGGAAGTTCACGGTTCATGTACTGTTGAAGCCTGGCTTGGAGAATTTTGAGCATTACTTTGCTAGCTTGTGAGATGAGTGTGATTGTGCAGTAGTTCAAACATTCTTTGGCTCTGTCTTTCTTTGGGATTGGAATGAAAACTAACCTTTTCTACCATGTATTGTCTAAAATTTCTGCTACTCTCTGGATATCATGTGCTCAGAAAGACTAGAACCACTGGAAAACATGATTTCAAACATTTCTGAACACTCACCAATCCATTCTATTACTTCTTTTCACAATATTTTGTCATTTCTTCATAGGAAGAATGAACAACTGCTCATTATCTTATTTTTCTTTCTGTTATGTCTTTATTATTCATTTAAAATGTTAAATACTAAATTGAAGATATTCACCATTTTTTTGATATTCATAAAATTCACGAGGTATACCCCTTTTCTTGAATCTGAGTGAGCACTGTGACTGCTTGTCGAATAGAACATGACAGAAACAGCGCTTGGCCAGGTTTCAGGTCATAGCCTTAATAGGCTGGTATCTTCCTCTTCCTGTCTTTTTAAACACATATTCTTGGAAATTTGTTACCATGTTGGGAGGAAGTTCAAACAACACTGTGGAAAGGCCAACAGAGAAATAAATCAAGTCCACTAGTGCATAGCCCTGCTAATCTCCCAGCTCAGAACTGGCACCAACTTGCCAGCTTTTTCAGTGAGTCATTTTATAAATAGATCCTTTACCTTCAGTTGAGCTGTCCTAACTGATGCTTCATAGAGCACAAATGAGCTGCTCCTTCTGAACACTGTCCAAATTTCAGATTTGTGAGTAACATAGCTGCTATGTTTTTAAGCTGTTAAGTTCTGGGTGTTTGTTACACAGCAATAAGTTACGTTCAGTGAAAGAAATGAATGATGCCTCATGCTCCTGCTTAGTCGCTCAGTCGTGTCTGACTCTTTGTAACCCCACAGACTATAGCCCACCAGGCTCCTCTTTCCATGGGATTCTCCAGGCAGGAATACTGGAGTGGGTAGCCAATCCCTTCCTCAGGGCATCTTCCTCACCCAGGGATTGAAACCGGGTCTCCTGCACTGCAGGTGGATTCTTTATTGTCTGAGCCACCAGGGAAGCTCCTTAATGATGCTTAATGAAATGTAAATATAAGATGAATTTCTAGTAGTCAAATATTGTGAAGAATACAAATATTATCATGAACATGCCACTTATCTTTATTGAGTACAATAAGCCAAACTGTATTTATTACTAGTATTTGACTTTGAGTTTATCTTGCTATATGCCCAGAGCCATTGACACAAATATTTGGTAAAAAAATTGAGAGGGGTAGATATTTTCCTCATTCACATGAAAGCAAAAAGTATTTAGGAATCAAATGAAAACTATACCTAAAAAGTATTTGATGTAACACTATCACCTTTCTGAATTCTGAAGAATTTAGAATAAAGATCGCCTATTTTTTTTTAACAATGTACAGCTAGCTCCATTGTGTTTCACTATTTAGAGGATTGGTTTGAGACTAAGCCACTCAGCTGATAAACAAAAGAATGAAACAGAGCAGAATAGAGTGCAATGGTCAGTCAGGATGTTTCAGAATAGTGTAATTTCAGCTTACATATTTTCTTTTTAGTCTGCTACGAGTATAATGTTCAGGGTTTTCAGCAGATGAAGTCATTTCAAAGTAGAGCGCCCTAGTCTGTTTAGAGGTACAACTAGAGATACTTTTATTTATCCATCTCAGGATGAGTCTCATCCCTAAATTAAAACTTTTTAATGTACCCAACACACAAATAAAAATTACAGTTGACTTTTCAATGAGACCTGGTCCATGAGTGGGCAATTTGGTATGAGATCTGAAAGCTGAATCACATTTTGCCCTCTCACTTTCTGTAAAAATAGGCGTAAGTTAGGATATAATAGGTGGTTTATAACCAAAACTCAAACTAATAATGTCTTAAACATGTTCAAAATAGACAGTATAATGTTACTATGGCAGCTCTGTTCTGCAAGTTGTTCAGGGATCCAGACTCCTTTTGTCTATCTTTTTTTGTCCTTTTGTTCCTCTATCTTTACGCTATTTTCTTCACCCAAGATGGCTTGTCACCACATCCACATTCCAAGCAACAGGATGAAAAAAGGGGCATGCCTTCCCATTCAGGATGCAACCTAAAGTTTCACAGATCAATTCTGCTCACATTACATTGACTGGAATTAGTTAACACAGGCCACATCCAACTGAAAGAAAGGTGGACAATGTGCAGACTTTATTCAGTATGGCGATGCACCAGCAAAAAAAATTCAGTATTCTACTGCTATGAGAAAGAAATGGAGATTAGATGTTGAGCAACAACTAGAATGCCTTCCACAGGTGCACTCTCTTTGAAGGAAGGATGAATCTTCTGGCTAATATTTTACATTATACAAAATCAGTGACTTGAATTTTCTGCCTGAATGAACACTAGACAAATGCTTTACCTAAACCACTCTGACCAAAATTTCATAAAGAATTCTTAACTATCAAATGAGATGATGCATTTTTAAGTCATCTTTATGTACTAGTCACAAAATACTATAATAAAGAAACCAGAAGTCATTGATTCAGACATGGCTAATAGATATTCATGGCACTTTTATCTTTGCTAAGCAACAATTTCTAGAGTGCTCTACATGTTTGCTTTTTATACAATTTTAATGCACATAATATCTTTCAGCAGACAATCTCAAGAAGCTTTTATAAACATTAATTAACTGTACTTCACACCACTCTTGAGAACTGAGAATTAATACATCCATTTACATGGCAGGAAGCCAGATGAACATTACAATCAAGCAATATGGAGCTTACTTAGTTTCAGCTATGTAACAACATCAAATAGGCAGTACTAGAAACTCAATGTTAATCTGAAAATTGGGTATTTAGCTATTTCTAGGCTGGCAAATGATTATTACCCTATATTCAATTCAAGCAAAATCACATTACTAAAACAAACACAAAAAGAAAAACTTTATTTCAAAGTGATACTTCAATTTAAATGCAACTGATACCTAATCTTCTACATATAAATCTAAATATAAAAATAAAATTGAAACGAGTTTCACCACATAGACTTTTAGCATGAAGCTTGATGCAATTTGTTTTCAGATTTGCTTTAAAAAATGTTATTCAATTCATGTGTAAGGAAAAGATAGCACATATCAGATTTATCTGAATAAAATAACCAAACTATATATGAATACATATTATGTGTACTTTCTCAACCTATCTTAGAGTTATTATGATGAATAAATAATAAAAAATGGTAAAATATATTACTGTGAATACACTACCCAAAGAGCTAACTTCTCAGTATGACATGAAACATATTGATAATACTTAAAATCCCAAAATTGTTATTCATTGGAAAAAATTAATTATATGATTTTATTTGTTGTAGGGAATTTTCCAAATACACAAAGAGATATAACCATGGTCCCTTAATGAGGCAAATAAGATTAGTTTAGTCACTAAATAAAAGCTTTTAACATTACACTTATTTCTTGCAATCTAATCTAGGTCTGAAAAAAGTGAGGTCTAACCCTCACTTTAATGGAAGCTAAAATACAGAAATAAAGGCAAGAGCATTATTTATTTTTTATAGGACCGGACAAGTGTCCAGTGCAAGATTTATTGATGACAAACAGCATCAAGACTAATGAAATATGAACCAATAGCTTTTAGCTCAGACTTTCATCAGTGATCTTTCCAAAATGCTCCTTGAATAGATTTTTTTCAAACCCTTCAAATAAAAGCAATCCAAAGTTTAGATATAAGAGAATATCCTGAAAGATCTTTTGAAGCTGTGGATTTTCCAAATCACAAGAAACTTAAAACAAATATTTGGAAAATTTCTCCTAGGACATTTATCCTGGCGAGGTTAATAAAGAGAGGGAACTGGGATTCCATTCCACCTGGCTCACCCTTTCCTATGGACTGACACACCCAAAACATTAGAGTTTAAAGCCAGCTAACTAATGAAATCCATTTCAGAGCTAATAGTTTAAACTTATGGGTTATTTTGTTTGGTTGAAGGGGTGTGGGGAGTACTTTTCCAAAGGAATATCAAATCCAACTTTAGTACCTTACCCAAGGAAAAGAATTCTCGTCATCAAAACCTAATAAACATGCAAAGTCTCTGCCAATAGTAATGGTGGAATAGTAAGATGATAATAATTTATGACAGAATGGGAAATAGCTTTATCTAGGGATACAATAACTCTTCTTAAGAAAGATACATATATATGTTTTCCAATACATATTAAAAAGTTTTATTGGTTTCTTTATAAATAAAACTAAAAAATTTTGTCTACATATGTGATATGAAATCCATTTTAACAACAGTTATTGGGAGTCTTCTACTGTGTATAGTAAAAGATATGGAAATGAGCAAGACAAGTTCTGCCCTCAAGTAGCATACAATGTAAAGGAAGATGAGGAGGTATATTTCCAGGGAGAATAAAATAAGTATTGCTAGAAAAGGAGAACTTTAAAGGAGGGGGGGGGGAGAGTTTCTTGGAAGATTCAGGAAAGGTTGATTAAGCAAGGAAATATTTCATATGGACCTTGATGGATAGGTAAGATTTTGGTGTTTGGAATCTAAGGGTGCACAATAGTGATGGAAGGATTCCAAGTAACAAAAGCAAAACAGGACAAATGAAAGTCTAACACATACTGAGTGGTATAGCGCAGAATGTGGAGAGCCACGTAATAGAATATAAATTTGGAAAAAAGGTCAGGGTAAATACTGTTCTTTTTGGATTGCAATATGTGCATCAAAAGTACTGGGTACAGGCACCTCCCTGGTGGTCCAGTGGTTAAGACTCTGTGCTTCCACTGCAGAGGATGCGGGTTTGATCCCTGGTCAGAGAACTAAGATCCTACATGTTATGTGGCACAGCCATGAAATAAGTGTGGGTACAAACTCCTGAGACTGGATTTGATTTTAGAACTTGTTCCATACACTCTTTATTACTAAGAGTACTCATTCAATGCTTGTGACAGTGAGCAGTGCCAAATAATTGTACATTAAATGCTCTGAATGTTTTATTAATTATGCACTTAAAATGATCTAGCTAAATTAAAACTTCATTTATATTCTTCAAATGAGAACTACATTGGCTGAGTAGCATCTGTGATCTTTTTCTCTTTGAATATATAAATATATTGTAGAAGAAATTTAGAATCTAAAAATGAACCTTAGAGGTGCAGATCTGTCCTAAGCAACCCTTCTCCTGAAATGTTGAAGGAGAACCAGTATTAAATGACAAGTTTGACTTCCTCTCTGTGCCCTTTCTTTTAATAGAATTATTACTTAGTATTGAGATAACCCAATGCAAGCTCAGCTTTTAGAGCCAAATGTGATATAAAAGATTGTGTGCTACGTCTCTTCATTCAGGTCTGACTCACTGTGACCCTATGGTCTGGGGCCCACCAGGCTCTTCTGTCCATGGGTTCTTCAGGTAAGAATACTGGGGTGGGTTGACATAGCCTCCTCCAGGGGATCTTCCTTACCCAGGGATCAAACCCCCATCTCTTACATCTGCTGCATTGACAGGCGGGTTCTTTTTTTTTTTTATTATTATTTTCATTTATTTTTATTAGTTGGAGGCTAATTACTTTACAATATTGTAGTGGTTTTTGCCATACATTGACATGAATCAGCCATGGATTTACATGTGTTCCCCATCCCAATTCCCCCTCCCACCTCCCTCTCCATCCCATCCCTCTGGGTCTTCCCAGGGCAGCAGTCCTGAGCACTTGTCTCATGCATCCAACCTGGGCTGGTGATCTGTTTCACCCTTGATAGTATACTTGTGTCAATGCTGTTCTCTCAGAACATCCCACCCTCGCCTTCTCCCACAGAGTCCAAAAGTCTGTTCTGTACATCTGTGTCTCTTTTTCTGTTTTGCATATAGGGTTATCGTTACCATCTTTCTAAATTCCACATATATGCGTTGGTATAATGTGTTGGTCTTTATCTTTCTGGCTTACTTCACTCTGTATAATGGGCTCCAGTTTCATCCACCTCATTAGAACTGATTCAAATGAATTCTTTTTAATGGCTGAGTAATATTCCATAGTGTATATGTACCACAGCTTCCTTATCCATTTGTCTGCTGATGGACACCTAGCTTCCTTCCATGTCCTGACTATCATAAACAGTGCTGCGATGAACACTGGGGTGCACATGTCTCTTTCAGATCTGGTTTCCTCTGTGTGTATGCCCAGGAGTGGGATTGCTGGGTCATATGGCAGTTCTATTTCCAGTTTTTTAAGAAATCTCCACACTGTTCTCCATAGTGGCTGTACTAGTTTGCATTCCCACCAACAGTGTAAGAGGGTTCCCTTTTCTCCACACCCTCTCCAGCATTTATTGCTTGTAAGTAGACTTTTGGATAGCAGCTATCCTGACTGGCGTGTAATGGTACCTCCTTGTGGTTTTGATTTGCATTTCTCTGATAATGAGTGATGTTGAGCATCTTTTCATGTGTTTGTTAGCCATCTGTATGTCTTCTTTGGAGAAATGTCTGTTTAGTTCTTTGGCCCATTTTTTGATTGGGTCATTTATTTTTCTGGCATTGAGCTGCAGGAGTTGCTTGTATATTTTTGAGATTAATCCTTTGTCTGTTGCTTCATTTGCTATTATTTTCTCCCAATCTGAGGGCTGTCTTTTCACATTGCGTATAGTTTCCTTTGTTGTGCAAAAGCTTTTAAGTTTCATTAGGTCCCATTTGTTCAGTTTTGCTCTTATTTCCAATATCCTGGGAGGTGGGTCATAGAGGAACCTGCTGTGATTTATGTCAGAGAGTGTTTTGCCTATGTTCTCCTCTAGGAGTTTTATAGTCTCTGGTCTTACATTTAGATCTTTAATCCATTTTGAGTTTATTTTTGTGTATGGTGTTAGAAAGTGTTCTAGTTTCATTCTTTTACAAGTGGTTGACCAGTTTTCCCAGCACCACTTGTTAAAGAGGTTGTCTTTTTTCCATTGTATATCCTTGCTTCCTTTGTTGAAGATAAGGTGTCCATAGGTGCGTGGATTTATCTCTGGGCTCTCTATTCTGTTCCATTCATCTATATTTCTGTCTTTGTGCCAGTACCATACTGTCTTGATGACTGTGGCATTGTAGTATAGCCTGAAGTCAGGCAGGTTGATTCTTCCAGTTCCATTCTTCTTTCTCAAGATTACTTTGGCTATTCGAGGTTTTTTGTATTTCCATACAAATTGTAAAATTATTTGTTCTAGTTCTGTGAAAAATACCATTGGTAGCTTGATAGGGATTGTATTGAATCTATAGATTGCTTTGCGTAGTATAGTCATTTTCACAATATTGATTCTTCCAATCCATGAACACGGTATATTTCTCCATCTGTTTGTGTCCTCTTTGATTTCTTTCATCAGTGTTTTATAGTTTTCTATGTATAGGTCTTTCATTTCTTTAGGTAGATATACTCCTAAGTATTTTATTCTTTTTGTTGCAATGGTGAATGGTATTGTTTCCTTAATTTCTCTTTCTGTTTTCTCATTATTAGTGTATAGGAATGCAACGGATCTCAGTGTGTTAATTTTATATCCTGCAACATTACTGTATCAGGCAGGTTCTTTACCACAAGCGCCACATGGGAAGCCCAATATGAAAGATTACACATATCCAATTGCTTGTTTAACAGCCAGGAAATTAAAACCCATAGATTGTGACTCATCTAAAGTTACCTAGTGAGTTACCCTAGCAAATTTTCAGAGCTAAAGATGAACAGATAATATTCAGAACAAGAGAGAAAACTTACTGAATTTGCCAAAAAAGTATTTTCTTTTTCTACTTATGTTGTCAAAGATTACCTACTAAATTAACACCTCAATTTTTTTTAAATAATTAAGACAAGCATGTTTGAGACTGTTTTTATCACTTACATTTCTTTGTCCACGTTTGTTTCTTTGCTAATCCTCAAAGATGCTATGATGCCTGGCATGGTATCTATTTCATATATACATATATATTTTGTAAACATATGAAAAAATTTTATGATAAATCCCACAGGTTTAACATCGCAATTCTGCAGGCCCAGAAGAGACAGCAGAGGAGATGAAAAGAAGGAGAAAAAGTCATGTAGAATATTATCAAATTTTTCAGTAACAAGAATGAAGCTAGAAGATAATAGATACTTGTCTTTCAATCTAGACTTCGATATCCACACAATCTATCAATCAAGCAATAGGGTAAAATAAAAACACATCCAGACTTACAAGGTCTTAAAAAATTCCTGTCACATGCATCCTTTCTCCTTCTTTAATCTTTAATTGAGCTAAAACTGGTATTAACATGATATAAGTTTCAAGAGGACAACATTATAACTCAACACCTGCATACATTACAAAGTGATCATCACCAATGGTTTAGTTACCACCCATCACCATATAATTGAATTCCTTCACCCATTTCACCCACCTCTCAATTTCCTGTCCTTCCAGTAACCACCAATCTGGGGTTACCATACCACCATACAGAATGCACCAATCACGTGCACCCTTTTTCAGGAGGATACAGGAGGCAGTGTTCCACCGAAAAATGAAAGAGTAAACCAAGAAAGAGGAAAACAGAGGACCTGGGAAAGGTAAGAGGTTACAGAGGTACAGAGGTGAGAGGTAACAGAAGTGTCAATCATCCTACTTCTGCCCTCCTGGCTCATGCCTAGGATGAAGCATTGCTTCATCCCTTAGTCCTGACACAAAGTACCGCTTCTTAATTTTTACCTTTGTCATTCATTTTTCAACCTTAATTCAGACACTCTGGCTACATTACTATAGCCATCACAGATAAAATAAGTAAATCTTTAATTCGACCTGACCTTCAGGACCTTATGCTACATGTGATCCCTCATGAACGGACTTCTTTTGAAGTTACATCAGCCCAGTGACCAAGTTACAGATAAGTCCCAGGAGACTTGAATCATATAATCATGAAAGAATGCAGCAAGCCCCTTTTCAGAAGGATTATGCTGTCATTCAAAAGCCAAACCTTTGCTACATATTTTAGAATATTGCTAAATTTAAGGATCCTTTCTAGGTAAGGTTTCATTTCATTTATTTTCATTACAAAGAGGAAGTAATTTCAGGAGCCCAAGAAACAAACACAGGCCAATGGAATTTTGCCTGCATGAGCAGTACAGGACCGCCGGCAGGCATGGCTCACTTAGTCTTAGAGTGATAAGAGAGTTTCTTCTTACCCTATAGCCAGGGGCCATGGGCATGATCAGCAAATGCATCAAAAAGACAGGTGTACTCTGAGTCCTGGGTGACATCCAAGCACAACCCTCCTTCCCCATGCCCATGAGACTGGTTTATTGATACCTTCCAGTCACACACTCTACCTCATTTGTGATAGACTAATGGACACATCCAGTTCCCTATATTTTTGCCTCCTTGGTACTAAGCAGTGGATGCCTTGTGAGCATCTGATAGAAAACATCTAGCAAGCACATTATCTATAAGGACAACAAAAAAAAAATTGTCCGAAGAATTTTGCACACACTGCATGGTTCTCCCTTTGGGTAGTACATATAATACATCCTTTGGGGAGTTGATACTAATCTCAGTGTGACTTCCTTAAGAATAATCAACACTGGCACCCTTTGTTAATCCCATTTGTTTCCTAAGAAATGGGAAAGGCATGGATCAAATGTCATGAGACCCATAAAACTGGTTGCATATGAAGGCTCTCTCTTGACAGCACATCTCCAATGCTTGCTATGCCTTCAGAGAAGTCTACAGAGGATACAGCCTAATTTCCAGACTTGTTTGTGCATTTTTAAAACTTTATAAATACATAGATACCAAGGATTTTACACAAATGGATTAATGGGGTATTATTTATGGTGTCTGGCCTAACCAAGCAAATGCAAAGCTGGGTCATATTGTATTTTCAACATGGAAGCCCCTTCTGAATGTACAACACTCTAAGAGAAGTAAAACTTTCTACCTCTCTCCATCTTCAATGGCAGTTTTTCTCGTTTTCTTTGCCCTAACTGCTTTCTGATCCATAAAGGAAGAGACAGGAAAAAAATCACATGAATTAATATATCATGCAGTTACACTATCAACAACAAAAAAAAGAGTTATAATATAGTGTGAGATATGCTAAATTAGGAGTATGAAGTGCCACTGGAAAATACATGAAGCAACCTGTTGGCCAGCCCAGGGTGTGGGACAGAGTGTAGTGGGAGAGGGCCAGTCAACGAAGCACTTTAACATGAGTTTTGTAATGAAGAATGAGTCAAAATTTGCCGTGCAAATATAAGAAGAAAGGCCATTCCCATCAGAGAAATAAACAATGCCAATATCATTGCCTTTGCTGACAAGGCTGCCGACACTGCCTCCTTCACCATTTTCTTCTTGGAATAGAAGACATCCATGTTCTCCATTGCTGGCTTTGGAGAAAGGCAACACACATACACACTCAAAGTACTCTCCAGGATACACCTCTCTCCAGGTCAAGTCTCATTTCCCAATACTGACAACAAAGTCAATACCTCATCACTATCATCCTTGAAGTTAAAATTCACTCTCTTCCCAGGGTAGGAGTGGTCTATGAAGAGAGAAACAAATGTTTATTCCAGAGTTCTTAAATGGGAGCCCCTTCTCCTCATTCCTGTTCTTGACCTGCTCATGACGGGATCATCATTGAGCCAACAGAATCAGGAACTCTATTCCACAGCTGTTCTTTCAGCAAAAACCTACATGACTCAACCTGCCAGCAAGAAGAAAACCTCTTTTCCTGCCACAATCTGCCTTAGTTCTCCCTGTCTCCAAGGCATCTGGGATCCTCATGCCTGGCCAGACAACTCTAGAACAGTAGATTGTATTAAAATGTTCACATCCAAATAATAACGATGATGATGTCTTTTGAAGGCATAAGAACCAAATATTGAATTTTCATGAAATTCCTTAGTTATCCTGACAATTTCTCCTACTTAGACACAATAAGATCATCATTCTACACTAACGATCACTATCAAGTCAGGAAAAACAACAGTCTCTCAAAATCAAAACAACTTCATATGATAAAAGTTTCAAGTATTCAGTTTAGTCACTCAGTTGTGTCCAAATCCTTGTGACCCCATGGACCACAGAAGCACACCAGGCTTCCCTGTCCATCACCAACTGCCAGAGCTTACTCAAACTCATGTCCATCGAGTCAGTGATGCCATCCATCTACCTTATCCCCTGCCGTCCCCTTCTCCTCCTGCCTTCAAGCTTTCCCAGCATCAGGGTCTTTTCCAATGAGTCAGTTCTTCGCATCAGGTGTCAAAAGTATTGGAGCTTCAGCTTTAGCATCAGTCCTTCCAAAGAATAGGCTGATTTCCTTTAGGATTGACTGGTTTGATCTCCTTGCAGTCCAAGGGACTCTCAAGAGTCTTCTCCAACACCACAGTTCAAAAGCATCAATTCTTCAGTGCTCAGCTTCCTTTATAGTCCAACTCTCACATCCATACATGACTACCGGAAAAACCATAGCTTTGACTAGATGGACCTTTGTTGGCAGAGTAATGTCTCTGTTTTTTAATATGCTGTCTATGTTGGTCATAGCTTTTCTTCCAAGGAACAAGCGTCTTTTAATTTCATGGCTGCAATCACCATCTGCAGTGATTTTGAAGCGCCCAAAAATAAAGTCTCTCACTGTTTCTACTGTTTCCCCATCTATTTGCCATGAAGTGATGAGAAAAGATGCCATGATCTTAGTTTTCTCAATGTTGAGTTTTAAGCCAACTTTTTCACTCTCTTCTTTCACTTTCATCAAGAGGCTCTTTAGCCCTTCTTTGCTTTCTGCCATAACGGTGGTGCCATCTGCATATCTGAGGTTATTGATATTTCTCCCAGAAATTTTGATTCCAGCTTGTGCTTCATATAGTCCAGCATTTCTCATGATATACTCTGCATATAAGTTAAATAATGAGGGTAACAATATACAACCTTGATGTACTCCTTTCCTGATTTGCAACCAGTCCATATTCAGTTCTAACTATTGCTTCTTGACCTGCATACAGAGTTCTCAGGAGACAGGTCAGGTGGTCTGGTGTTCCCATCTCTTGAAGAATTTTTCACAGTTTGTTGTGATCCACACAGTCAAAGCCTTGGCGTAGTCAATAAAGCTGAAGTAGATGTTCCTCTGGAACTCTCTTGCTTTTTCTATGATCCATCAGATGTTGGCAATTTGATCTCTGGTTCCTCTGCCTTTCCTAAATCCAGTTTGAAGAACTGTCAAGTTGTTCAACCCTCCAAGTGTCTCTGGCGGATATGGGGTTTGATTCTAAACGTGATTTTTGCCCCTCCTACCATCTTGCTGGGGCTTCTCCTTTGCCCTTGGACATGGGGTACATTTTTTTGGTGGGATCCAACATTCTCCTGTCAACAGTTGTTCAGCAGTGAGTTGTTGAACAACTGTCAACAGCGATATTTGTCAAATTGTTCAAGTAGTAAATGTAGCATTTTTTTTCAAGGAGTTATATTTGAAAATACACTTTGGTTGCAGCTTTAAAAAGATTCAATCTGGGAACCTGAACCACTGTAAGTGATATGGAAGAAGGAATTTATAATAAGAATTAGTACCTACCTAATTGTGGGAAGAGCCGAGAAGATAAAGATCCAAAAAAACTGCAGTTGAAGGAGCAGGGAAAAAAGTCAAAAACATTTCAGAACTTGTAGGGAGCCAGCACATTCTGCTGTTGGGATGGGGACTACAAAGTCTGTGGAAGGTTGCTGGCTCTTCACAGCTACCACCTACTGAGTTGTCTAAAAAGCATCCAGTGGAAGCCTGAGGTCACTTCTGATGGGCAAGGCCAGCATCAGGAAGGAGGGAAGAGCAAGAACAAACTAGCACCCAGCAGAACCCCGGGCTCGATGGTAAGTTTCAGAATATAATGACTGCTGCTTCTCTTTTGCCTCCCAGAACTCACACAGTTTTCCTTTAGACCAACTCCAATCTGGAATTACATGGAGAAGGAGAGTCTAAGAAATGTAGTTCTCAGCATAATGAAATAGACAATAGAACAATCAGGCACATTGGTATTTTGACTTAATTACCAGACCTCCAAAACCCAAAATTACAAGTTATTATGTCTCAGACTTTCATTAAATAACAACAACAACAAAAAAAGATAAAATTTCCTTTAAGTCAAAGTGATCTGTCTAAAATGTAAAATCCTAATTATTTTATTTAAAATATTTTAGTGGCTCCTTATCACCTACCACACAAATTTTCTTTCTTGGTGTGGCATATAAGATCGTCATATTCTGATGCTCACCTACTTATTGAGAAGGGCATGGCAACCCACTCCAGTACTGTTGCCTGGAGAATCCCATGGACTAAGGAGCCTGGCAGACTACATTGCATAAGGTCGCAAAGAGTTGGACGTGACTGAAGTGACTGAGCTTACACACACTCACCTGCTTATTTAGTCTCATTTTCTATCCTAGTCTCAAACACATCACCCTTTCAACTATTTTGAAACACTTGCAGAACACTGAATATATCATTATTTTAACCCTGTGTGCCTACTCCCTCTCTTAAGAATGAATTTCCTCACCACCATCCCCCTGTAAATACAGTCACCTGGCAAACTCCTGCTCATCCTTTCACATGTGGCTCAAATGTGGCCTCCCTTGCAGTGTCTTCCATGTTTCTTCACCTCCTCCTGATCCCCACAGTCAGTTCATAACACTCTCCTAACAGTGTTTTGCACTTGCCACATTGTACCAGGTCTGCTAATTTATATGTTGGCTTTCTATGCCAGACTACAAGCTCCTCAGTGTTAAGGACCACATCTCATTCATCTTTGTAGCCCCAGACACTAACACTTCCCTGGCACATGGCAGGGGCTCAATAAACATTGGGTTAGAAATTTACTTGATGGATTACAAAACCTGACATGTTTAAATATTTTATTCCATATTTATAACTACTTCTATACAAATTATGATTCTCATAAAATATAGGTTTATATTTATAAAGAACTGACTAATTTGGAAGTAATTCAATAGATGTAGATGGCCAAATATTGAAATTCAGTCTAAATCTTCAAATGGCCCTAAATCATATGACCTCACTGACCAGATTAATAAGATCTCAATTTCTACATCTCAGTTTCACTGGTGCTGTTTAAACAGGCTCCTGACCTGCCATCGGGATATAAAACAACAAAGGAAACATCTGGTTTTTCTTAACTTTGGGGTGACAAATCCATTTGTTAACAGTAGCAATGGGAGAGCCGACAGTACTTGATAACAGCTCTAACATGGGGAGCTCGGGCCAAAACAGATGGCCCAGACACTTCAGGGAAAGCTTTAAAAAGATGTCTTTTCTAATTCAGGTTGCACACTCCTTGAAAGTTCCTTCAACACAAGCAGAGGTTTGCAGATGATTTTATTGGCTCTGACAAGAGGTCTGTCAAGAGGTTAGTTTGCAATTGCCTCTCGGGGGTAGTTTGGTTGGATTTTGTTTTTCAAAGTAAGTAAAGGCAGGAATGTTTATAATAGACCAAAAAACTGGAAATCTGAAGCAGTTTACATTACCACTGACTTTCTGAACATGACCTCTGACTAGTCACAATTTTTCTGTGCACTCAATTTTTAAAATTCTTTGTTGGTAAACCAAAGTTAATGCAGAGCTAGTGCCTTTCCTTCCATGTATATATATATTAATAATTATGTATAGACTCTGAGGTTGTTAAACAAAAGGTCAAAATCTGGCCAATGGAAAAGCATTGGAGTTATCTTTCTTATACATCAGAACACATTAGTTACGTGTAATAGTTACACTAACTCTAATTAAACATTTCAAACATTCTATCACTTTTCAATGTCACTAAAACCTAGATATTCCCTCTCAAACTGTTACATTTTGTAGCCATTTCTGAGTTGCCAAATTTACTTTTGGATTCACTAAATATACTCTTCTTCAATTATTAAATCAATCAGTCACTGGAACAGAAAAATGAATTTTATCATATTTGAACAAGGCAGTAGTTAATAAGAACCACACACTGAAGTACTTTCTTCCTAATATAATGTCCCTTTCTATATAGTACAATTAATAAATTGTTTGCTATATTCACTCCAAATTGACTTGTTTCAGTAAAATTTTGGTTGATATTTAATTTTTTAAAAACATTTATATCAGACTTTGGAACTGCTCTTATAGCTGAAGAAACTAATCCACAGGGGTTAAGTGCCAAAGCCCTCAACTAATTAGTGATAAAACCTAGAATTAAAGTAATTACACAAACATACTCACATACACATTTTTAAAGGGTTATTCACAAAGAAAAGTTGATCATTGAAGGAAACACCTTTTTAGTACATTGTTTCACAAAATGGATTAATCCATTTGTATTACTGCGAAACAGTTTAGATTAACAGATGAAATGGATGAACTAGTTGAGAAATAATGCCATACTATTTTAAATAAAAATGAAAGATTTCTTCTTATATTCTTTACCAAAATACTTTTAACAGTTTACCACAAGGTAAAGACAGAAATAGAGGAAAACAATAGAATGGGAAAGACTAGAGAGCTCTTCAAGAAAATTAGATACCAAAGGGACATTTCATGCAAAGATGGGCACAATAAAGGACAAAAATGGTATGGACCTATCAGAAGCAGAGGATATTAAGAAGAGGTGGCAAGAATACAAGAAGAACTATACAAAAAAGATCTTCATGACCCAGATAACCACGATGGTGTGATCACTCACCTAGAGCAAGACATCCTGGAATGCCAAGTCAAGTGGGCCTTAGGAAGCATCACTATGAACAAAGCTAGTTGAGGTGATGGAATTCCTGTTGAGCTATTTCAAATCCTAAAAGATGCTGCTCTAAAAATACTGCATTCAATGTGCCAGCAAATTTGGAAAACTCAGCAGTGGCCACAGGACTGGAAAAGGTCAGTTTTCATTCCAATCCCAAAGAAAGGCAATGCCAAAGAATGCTTGAACTACTGCACAATTGCACTCATCTCACAGGCTAGTAAAGTAATGCTCAAAATTCTCCAAGCCAGGCTTCAGCAATACGTGAACCGTGAACTTCCAGATATTCAAGCTGGATTTAGAAAAGGCAGAGGAACCAGAGATCATATTGCCAACATCTGCTGGATCATTGAAAAAGCAAGAAAGTTCCAGAAAAAAAAAAGCCTACTTCTGCTTTATTGACTACACCAAAGCCATTTACTGTGTGGATCACAACAAACTATGGAAAATTCTTAAAGAGATGGGAATACCAGACTACTTTACCTGCCTCCTAAGAAATCTGTATGCAGGTCAAGAAGCAATAGTTAGAACTGGACATGGAATAACAGATTGGTTACAAATTGGGAAAGGAGTATGTCATGGCTGTATATTGTCACCCTGCTTATTTAACTTATATGCAGAGTACACCATGTGAAATGCCAGACTGGATGAAGCATAAACTGGAATCAAGATTGTCGGGAGAAATATCAATAACCTCAGATATGCAGATGATACCTCCCTTATGGCAGAAAGTGAAGAGGAACTAAAGAGCTCTTGATGAAGGTGAAAGAGGAGAGCAAAAAAGCTGGCTTAAAACTCAACACTCCAAAACAAAGATCATGGCCTCCAGTCCCATCACTTCATGGCAAACAGATGGGAAAACAATGGAAACAGTGACAGACTTTATTTTCTTGGGCTCCAAAATCACTGCAGATGGTGACTGCAGTCATGAAATTAAAAGACGCTTGCTCTTTGGAAGAAAAGCTATGACCAACCTAGACAGCATATTAAAAAACAGAGACATTACTCTGTCAACAAAGATCTAGTCTAGTCAAAGCTATGGTTTTTCCACTGGTCACGTATGGATATGAGAGTTGAACTATAAAGAAAGGTGAGCACCAAAGAATTGATGCTTTTGGCCTGTGGTGTTGGAGAAGACTCTTGAGAGTTCCTTGGACTGCAGGAAGAGCAAACCAGTCAATCCTAAAGGAAATCAGTCCTGAATATTCATTGGAAGGACTGAAGCTAAAGCTGAAGCTCCAATACTTTTGACACCTGATGCGAAGAACTGACTCATTAGAAAAGACCATGAAGCCTGGAAAGATTGAAGGCAGGAGGGGAAGGGGACAACAGAGGATGAGATGGTTGGATGGCATCACTGACTTGATGGATATGAGTCTAAGCAAGCTCCAGGTATTGGTGATGGACATGGAAGCCTGGCGTGCTGCAATACATAGGGTCACAAAGAGTCAGACACAACTAAAGCAACTGAACCGAATTGAAAGACAGAAAAAAAGAGGGGAAGGGAGGAGAGAGGACAGAAGGGGAGAGGAGGGAAGGGGAAAAGAGAGGAGAGAAAAAGAAAAAAAGAAATTTAACACAGTTTCAGGGAGGAAAGCATTTTGATGTATTTTTTTTTAATTGGTGGAAAATTGGTTTACAATGTTGTATTGGTTTCTGCCATGCAACAGCGTGAACCTGACATAATATATATCACCTCTCTTGAGCCTCCCTCTTCTCCCCGCATCCTCTAAGTCATCACAGAGCACCAGCCTGGGCTCGCTGTGTTATATAGCAACATAGTAATAACTATTTTGCACATGACAGTGTATATATATCAGTGCTGCTTTCTCAATTCGAGGAAGGAAAGTATTGACAGAAAGAAATATGAGGGCAAGCTTCTGGGAATTTCTGCAAGTTTTAGTCTTTACTTCTTATCTTCTGAGGGGACAGAGAGTCTCCAAAAGTTATTACTTCTGACTCTCTGTCATCTGGTATTCCCCTTTCTTGTTCACATTCCCCCACGTCTCCAAAGGAGAGCTCAGGAGTTGTGAAAACAGAGGCATGGGGAGAGAGCATTCCAGTTCCTCTTCACACAGGGAGATCTTGGTCATAAGCACTCAAAGTCCAACACTTAGGCCACCGTGACTGCCCAGGACCCATGTTTCAACCTTGGTAGTGTTTTACAGATGGACAACGTAGGTGGTGCCAGCATCTTTACTATGCATGGCAACAGTCAGTTCCTGAGGGCCTGAGGGCCAAACAGAGCAGTGGCCCTGTCTTAGGTTGTGACTGACTCTGTAGACAAAGAAGAAGGGAAAATGAAAGGAAGCCCTGATTTCTCCTGCCCCACATTAAAGACTGCACCATTCACCACAGGACCAGGGACAGTTTATAATAGTTGTGAGGGGACATGGCAACCCACTCCAGTATTCTTGCCTGGGAAATCCCATGGACAGAGAAGCCTGCCGGGCTATAGTCCACGGGGTCACAAAAGAGTTGGACATAACTTAGCCATTAAACAGCAACAACAAGGGGAAATGCAGGAGTTCTAGAAATAGGAGACAGACTTATGCCTGTTGTGTGACCATGGGTAAGTTACAAGATCTCTTTGAGTTTCATTTCCCTGAATGTAAACCAAGAAATATACTCATCTTGGAGTTTTGTTGTAAGGACCTAAGTAGAACTCAAACACATGACAGATACATAGTAGACATTTAATAAATGAGAATGAAATGCATTGTACATTTTCCTGATTTGGGGAAAGAGGCAATAAGCTGGATGTGAAAATGAACAAAATTAAAGCAGCCTGTTGCAGATAGTAATTTATTTTCAATTTTTCTGCCTCCAGTTTCCTAGACCTTCTGATTAAATTGTGATACTTGTAAATTTAAGAGCCTAGCAGTCTTGTACTTGTCCTCAATATTGAATATGCTTACTCATACTTTTAGATAACTTTATTATTGCATGTTTTAGAGAGCCCAGTTACAAATATATAACCAATATAAATGGACATAAAAGCAGGTCATACTGAAAGTGCCGTCTTCTAGCCCTTTGTAACTGATATTTTCATTATTTAAGGGAAGGCTTCCCAAAGTGTGTTACCTATTAAACTAATTTTATAGAAAACTGCTACTAAAGATGTTAAGAAGGGAAAAAAAGCATGTTTTTGCTTTTGTTCTGTTGTGATTTTTCCATGTGAATTTTCAGAATCTTCAATAGTCTAATATGCATGATGTATCTCTAAAAAGGTAAGAGAAGTTCTATATCCCCAAATTGTGTTTATCCACAAGATGATCTAAGAAACTATAACCTGAATTCTTCTTATCCTTTTGAGGAGACATCTTCCATAGGCACAATAACAGGGGCACTGAGGCCAGGGAAGGGAGGAGAGCAGAGAGAATCCAAGAATAAATAAGACAGGACTCACAAATCCTAATGCCTAAAAAAGTGACACCAAGATCAGAGGTAGGCGGTATGCATTAAAAGAGAAGATGGGAGGACAATGGCTAACTGTAGAACACATCCTCTGTCTACACAATTCAAATTTTTAAAAAGCACTTTATGGGCCTCCGCATGTCTGTGGGCCCCGTGTCTCACACAGTGCCAATAAGAAGTCACTGTTCTAAGAAGACTGCTTTAATTTTTGTTTCAAAAACAGTGCCATGTGAATACACTTAAAGAGTACCATCAAATTACAAAAAAGATGGAAATTTTTTGTGTGTTGAAGGGAGAGCAGAAACTGTGTGACATGTTTAGAGTAGAGCATGTTTAGAGTACATTTAGAACGGCTGTTCCTCTTCCTCTTGACCATGGCTACCTTTTGGCCCATCTCAGGATTAAGAGATGGGATCGTCTTTATAGTTAAGCACTACGTGTTACTGACAAGTACATGTTAAAGAGTAATTCATGCCTTTTGAGCACTTATATTTTACCAGAAACTATTTCATGTGCTTTACTTATAGTTTCTCATTTCATCCTCACAATATCACTATTATTTTTCCCATTTTACAGATAAGGAACAGAGACTTTAAACCACTGGCCTACAGTTAATAACATAGTTAACAAGCAGCAGTATTGAGATCAAAATCCAGGCTGTCTGGTTCTAAAACTCAAACTCTTGAACTACTGTGCCAAACTCAGTCTTGGACCTATCTTTCTTCCCATTTGGGTATATCAGTTTTGAATGCTTCCGGCCCCAGGTGACGGAAACTCTGGACAACAGTACCTGGAACAAGTATTTTTTCCACAAAACAAGATATCTGTAAACAGGTGTCAACTGGCATTGGTGCTACAGCTCTGCAACGTCTGAGTCAACTTCTCTCCCCCTGGCTAGCTCTCTGCTGAGAGACAGTTATTTATAACTGTATCATAAATAAATTAAAAAAGTAAGAAGTGGGAAGGCATGGCCCAAGTTTACTACATCCTTATAATGAGAAAACTGAAGTCTTTCCCAGAAGTCTCCAACAGAATTCAGCTTAACCTCCTTGCCAGAATGATATCACATAGTCATGTCTGCTAGCAAAGGAGTTTGGGAAAGCAAGCATTTCTCCTTTCCAGTACTAACAGTGGAGGCAAACAAGGGAATATCTGGTTAGAAACAGGTGCTGGTCAAGTCAGCCAGCAGCATCAGCCACAGGAGCTTGGTCTGGTTCAGAAAATACCAACAGAACTTCGTCATAGAGTGTGTCACCCATGCCACAGACCCAAGGAAAATTAAACAGCAACAATTAGAGTTTGCCACAAACCAAACTGGAATTGTAGAATTCCTATTGCCTTTTTAAAGTATCTGCTTCTATTGAAATCCTTCTAACCCTTTTTCTGATCAAATTTGTCTAGTAGTGTACAAAACTGATTATTTGATTTTCACACACTCGGATACTTTTTGTCATGTTATTCTTAGTTATGCTATTTTTATAAAATATTTTCTCCTTATTTATAGTTAATAAGTCAAAATCATCATTTTTAATCCACTTTCAAAATTGGATTGAAAATTGTAACTAGAAACTAGGAAACTTCAGGGCTGAAAATATAGATTATTTGGATTTATATTCTATTTCATTATCCAGTTTGCAATGGTTTTGCTGGGTCTTTCTACCACTTTAATTGTAGTTTTTTTCTTTTATATTTTTATCATGGCACACAAACTCAGAAAACCTGTTACAGCAACTACATAATGCAATCTAAAAACCCAGTTAACATATTGCTATGGAAACCAGGAAATAGAAAAATAGAAACAGCACTCTAATCATTCCTTTGGACAGCTATGGCTACTTTGTGTGTGTGTGTCTGTAAATTCATTAATTTATTCATCTTTTATTGAAAGTTTGTACTGAACCCAAATATATAACTGACCTGTCCATAAATAGGACCAGCGCCCCTCAACTAGTAAACTAGCATTTTAATATGATTATTTTAATGTGAAGTAGTCGTTGTTAAGTTGTGTCATGCGATATCAGGAAATCTTCCGTAGAACTGGGTTGTTTAGGTAGCCTTGCCAGCCTGCAGTCTCCTGGCACGGTGTGAAAAACGCCTGGCTGGGACTTGAGAGCCTGGTTCTAATCTCTCTTTTACTAACCAGCTGGGTGAGGCTCTTAGGAATTCTTAGGTTCTTGGTTTCCTCATCTGGAAATGGTTCCATGCGGGGCGCTAGTATTACCTACAATAACAAGAACTTTCCTTTTCCACAAAATTCGGGGCTCATGAGGTAATCACTCTTGAGGGTTGAAAGTGCTCTGTGTAGTGCCTGCCTCATAAGAAGCTCTCAGGAAAATGCTAAGTATGCCAACTATATTTTTCTGTTTTTAATTCTGTGGTAAATAATTCCTGAACCTGCATAGTAAATGCTATTTTGTTCCTTGACTCTCATTAACTAATACCCGCCATTATCTGACCAGCCCTTGAGAGAGTTGGAAAGGAGAACTGCTAAGTCCTTACAGGCAAGGCTGTAACTTTTATATTTACAAGTTTTATATTCAAACATGTGAGATTTTTTTAAAAGTTACCTTAACACAAAATTAATCCACCAAGCCCTCCCTCAACCCCCCTTCTTAATATCGTGATTTCCACATTTAAGAATTAAACTTTTGTTCTGTTGTGTTGCTCACTGTTTGCCTAGTTATTTAATCAGCCTATTTCCTGCTATGAAGGGGGCGGGGGTAAAGGCGGGGGCGGGGAAGGTGGGGGGAGAAAGCTAAAGAAGCAAGTTTCCTCAGGGTTAAACTCCTGTTGTTTCTCCCTTCAGAAACCTGAGTTATCATAGTAGGGGATAATCATTGCATTAATGAAACCATTGGGACAATTTGTCCATCCACTCCTACCTCCGTATCTGACAAAGGATTCCCTGTGGGTGTGGTGCCCAAATCTCCGCGTCCCCGGGTCAGCGCCCCGCGGCTAACGGAGATGAAACGCGGGAAAGCCTCTTTAGAGCAGAGCCTCGCGCTTTTCGCGCCGGTAGCGCAGGGGTGCGCGCCTCGTGCGCGTCGTGTGCGCGCCTAGAGCTCTCGGTGCGTCAAGGCCGCTAGCCACACGGGCACCAGGAGGGGGAGACTTGCTGCCGCTTATCTTCAGGCTGTGCTAACTTCAAACTGCCCGAGCTGAGGCGGGGGAGAGTGCGAGCGGCCAGGGCGAGAAAACTACTCCACCTAGAAAGTTTCACCTTGTCGTGGGCGGGGGAGGGGCGGGAGGAAACGCGACCCCCCGCGGGGCCCGGCGCGGCGCGCGGGCGGCAGGAAGGGCGGGGGCCGATTTCCCCCTCGGGGTGTTGCCAGTCCCCACCTCAGCGGTCCCTGGACCTGTGGACGAGGTGGACGGACCTCGCGCGAGACGGGCGGACACGTGCAGGGGCGGGCGGGCGAGAGCCCGAGTCTGTTCTCCTGGCCGTGCTTCCTCCTGGACGTGTCCGGGCTGCCCCGGGCCGCGCGCCCCGGTGCCCGGCTGAGTCACTGGCCGGGCAGCGCGCGGGTGGGAAGGGGCGGAGGGAGAGCGGGGCGGAGGGAGAGCGCAGCCGGAGGGCGGACTAGCGCGCGGCTGGGCCCGGCCGCAGGTGACCCGAGGCTCTCGCCGCCCGCGGCTCCGCAGCGCTTTGTGACCAGATGCGGAGTCCAGCGGAGGGCGGGAGCCAAATGCAGGACGACAGCTGACTTACTGCGAGGAGGCAGGGAGGCGCGGCGCGCGCGGGTGGTCCCTGCGCGCTTGACTTCTCCTCCGCCGGTTCCTGGGTGCCGCAAGGTAAAAAAAAAAAAAAAAAAAACTCCAGCCCCTTTCTGCTCTTGCACCCCCACCCCTGGCCCCGGCCGTTCTGCTCTTTGTTCCCCTGGAGACCTGACTGGTGTTCCGGAGGGCAAGATCGGGAAGGCGGGTGAGAGTTCAGCGGCTTCAGAAACTGAACGTTGTGGCCCTAGAGGCTAGGTGGAAACTAGAATGGGGCTTTTCGTTTCAGGGGGTTGCTTCTGACAGCCACCTGTGTGACTCAGGAGAGAGGGGCGCTGGGGTAGAAGACGGTGTATGACTGTTACGGCCCGCAAGTTTCAATGCTGTGATCTGACTCAGCCTTTACAAAAGGGATCGAATCACCCTGTCGTTGGGTGATGTGACCAGAAAGGATCGAGCAAACAGTTTTCTAGTTCCCAACCTTGCTTTACATGGGGCAGATTCCAAGGGGCAGGTGTTTCTGTGAGGGGCTGTTTTTAATTTCTGACAAATACACAGGTGTTGTGATCCATCATTTTCAATCTTACTTTCTCTCTTTGCTGGGGCTCTGTGGAGGACATCTATCATATTTGGTGAAATAGATTATAACCAGAGGTCAGGCAATCTCGCTAGTACTGATACTGATCCAATAATTAAACCAGAAACTAAGGTATTTTCACAGACTATTGCCAATGCAGAATTTACTCCAAAGTATGGTTTCACATTTCATACCTTTCATGTTTAAAAAGAGCCATTTACTAATTTGGCAGTTGGAGAGAGTTCCTGTGGCTCATGCATTAATAGTTGCCCAGTGTGTTTTACCTTATCACAGTTTTATATTCAAAGGAGCCCTGAAGCAGAATGAAATATTGTCAACTCTCTTAGGCAAAATAATCAGGATCCTTTAATTGCCAAGTTAAGACGGTCAATGAATATGAGAGGATTGTAAAAATTGATGTTGGAGAGAATATAAGTATCTGGACCCTCTCCTGAATTTTAAGAACAGTGTTCACATTTTGTAGAGTTGGGTGGAGACTTATTCTGTCATTTCCATCAACCAGACACATGCACATTGCCATGCAAATGGATTCAGAGACATTATTTTCCTTTACAGCTAAACTATTATAGCTGACTAATGAATTTTTTCTGCATGAGGATGCTCTGAAAATGATGTACATCATATTTCTGTGTGCTTCTAGGATATAAATTGTGCTTTTATGTAAACTGTAAGTGGTACTTGGATTATTTACAGGTACATAGCTTTTCTTTCTCGGTTTAAGCTTATTGGGCTTTGTTTTAACATGTAAACTTCCATAATGGAACAGAAAATGAGGGGCTTTGGTTCCAGTTGTAGACTGCAAGTCTGTGATGGATTCAGTGTTAACTCTTTCTGAACTGCTGAATAATACAAGTAAGATTTACATCACTTATAAGAAATTTTTTAGTGCCAAAACTGTGGCTAATTCCCTGTAAAATTTACTGGTGTTTTATAAATTCTGTTCAGGGTTTCAAACTTTACGGTGCATAAGCCTATAGTTATTAACCTAAATATATTTTGATTTTTAACATGATGTAATTTATAGCATTTAGAGGATTATCTGCTGACTACTGCTTTTGCAAAGATTGCCATGTTCTTAATACATCACAGTAGAGGTTTACATTAAACATACTCTATGTCCCTTCAGAATTAGTGGATGAGGTTTTTCTGAATGATAAAGATGTATTAGATTAAACCACAGCCAGTCAGTATGAAAGTTCATAAGTAGTATTTTCATAACTTTTAAACCTACAGTAGAAGAAAAATGATGCTTTTGTAAGCAGGGGAAAACCCCTTATAAATTCCTGTTAAGACTACAACCTACTATAATCTTGAAATTTTAAATTTGTTTAAAGGAGGATTAGACTAAGAAATGCATTTCAAAAATAAATTTCCTTAACTGTTGGTAAAAAAAAAAAAAAAAATAGTCCAAAATAGCATTAGTCTAATTTGCCTTTGGCACATCTCTATAATAGCCTCAAGAAACTTTTTCTCAAATGTGGTCCCCTCACAACAAGGTGAATAATCAAAAGGGCTAACATTCTCTCAGGACACACACCTTTCTCTGACTGTACGGATACCCTTGGTGGCACATTCATGATGACAGTTCCCTGCAAATTGAGAGCACCTCCCATCTCTCTGCCACCTTCCTCCTCATCCGTTCCCTTTGGTTTGGTTGGAGCTGCTTTCAAGTCTTCTGTGCTTCCAAATCTAGTGATTTCATGGTTTCTTCTTTACTGTCATTAGGTTCACCAGAATCATCCATGCTTTCCTTTCCCTGTCATCCCCAGTATTTCTCTTGAGCTACTAATGTTTGTTCATGGAAAACTGAATTTCCTAATTGTGCCACCTTAAAGGGAGAAAATATGCAGACTCAAGTGCCAGGGAATTAATCTCCTTTACCTCACTGGTGTGTGTTGAAACTGGTGTCTTTGACACTTAGCCCTCAGGGCAGAGTTTCTCCATGGGCTTTGCTCAGTGCAAAATAGTCACTTCTTCGTAATAAATGATGAATATACTGACTAATGTCAATTCAGGATCATTTTGATTCCCTGTTCTTAACAGAGTTGCTGCCAGGCCCACATTTGCCTTAGCAAAAAATAGCTAAGAACTGTAATTTAAACATCATATGTGTTTGGTACTAGAGGAACATTTTTAAAAAGGAAGAAATGAAATATCTGCCCTTGAAGAATTAGATATTCAGAAAAATCAATCACATGCAAAATGGAGTCAAGGTCCATAATTGTTAGGGGGGATCTCATAAGCGAATGACAACCTTAGGGAAAAAATTCTATTATTTAATAGCAAAGAGATCAACCTACTTGCCATGAAGTAAGGTAACTTTTTTTAAATCACAAGATTGGAACTTAAAATTTTGAAGCTGCTTCTGAGTGTATCATCTTTCTGATACTACAACACCATTACAAAATAGGCAAGATTGATACCAATATCTTAACCTCCTCATATTATAGGCAAGGCAACTGTGCATGAGCCTAGCCCGCAAGCTGTTTTCATGGCACCACACAGCCTCTGCCCAGTCGTCAAGGAAGGTTTACTATTTGAACCATTTTCCAATGAGGCGTGTGTTGGGATTCTTCAGTTAGTGATAAATGATTATAACATTTCTAGTCTCAGGAGTTTTTCTCATCTTCTTTTTTTCCAGTTCTCTCTTTCCTTTCTCGTTCTTTTTGTAGTAAAGCATACCAAGAAAGACCTCCATTCATATGTGTGGGGCATTCTCCTATTATCAGATTAGAGCTGTGAGTAATTTTGTAATCTACACTTCTATCAGAAACCCCATTCTCAGATATCTCTTCAGCTGTGTTTAACAGTTTAGTATATTCCCCCGGGGATTTGTTTCAATAAAAACATCCAGTAAAATCTGACCACTTTGTTTTTCAAGGGACAAAATGAAGAATGTGTTTTTATAAGCTGTAAAATGTAATTGAGAGAAAAATCACATGTGTGGCATTTGTAACAGGAGGTGTGAGCATAGTGAAATAAAAAGACAACAGTGAACCAGCCAATCACATACCCAGGTATACATATTTCTTTGTGATTGTGTAAATTTGTGCAAGTATGTTTATACAGGTTATTCCTGTTGTTTTATATTTCTATAATAAAATCTGTAGCTATAAGGCAATTAGAAATTATATAAAAATTTATGAGCCATATAGATTTTATAATGGTCCATAGGATTTGAAAAGTATTTTTTCTAATATAACAAAGGACTATTATGAAATTTGGCCTGAGCAATTATGAAATACGGTCAAAGAATCACAGGTTCTAGTGAAAGCCAATTTCATGTACTCTTAAGAATGTGTTTGAGGGTTTAGGCATTCAGGATAAATTGTTATGCACCTACCAGGCATAATTCTAGACTCTGGCAGTGCAGCAAAGAATAAAACAGACAAAAGTCTCTGACTTCATGTTGTTCTGTTTTATATTGAAGAAAGGCAAATTAAATAAAATACAGAAATAAATGTATGTGAGGTGGTGATGAGAGATATAAGGAAGCATAAAGTAGAGAGAGTAGTAAGATAGGAGGGAATGGACTGGTGACTGAAAAATTCAGTAGTGGGTCAGAGAACACCTTAATTCAACGGTGACCTTTGAGCTAGAACCTAAAGGAAATGAAAGAATGAGGCATGTGGGTATCTGGAGCAGGACCTCTCCTTTGCATTCCATGAGAGTGTCATTCTCATTTTTTTTTCTCTCTGAAATTACGCAATGCACAGCTGTACATGGAATCCCTGGTCATTTATGGGAAGTACTGGGACAGTGCCTGCCATACTTCCTTATAGCCTCCAAGGTGAGGTTGAAGGAGAGACCCACATCCTTTGGTTTGAGGACTATGAAAGAAGAGAACCATGATATTTTCTTGCATTTATTCCCACACCTCATCCTTGATCTGGGATATTGCTCCACAATTTTCCTTCTTATTTTCTACACTGTGAGCCTGGCTTAATGGAATTTGATGAGAGTAACACTCAACAACGTTTTGTCACAGATCTCTTTCATAGTATAAATCTGGAGACAGCAAAGGAGGCAGTTGCTGATGGCTTACAACTTCTGTCTGCTATGTACTTCTTTTCTTGCCTTCTCTCTCTGGCCTTCCTTTTCCCTTTCCAGTGTTAAATCAGTGTGTTGAATTTTCTTCTTCTTTTCTTCTTCCCCACTTATGTTTTGTCTATATCCCGTATAAAGATTTGTAAACAGGTAACCTAAATGAGTAAAACTAACCCTTTTACTAGAGAACATCTACTTCTGCTTTATTGACTACGCCAAAGCCTTTGACTCTGTGGATCACATCAAACTGTGGAAAATTCTTCAAGACATGGGAAATTCTTCAGACCACCTGACCTGCCTTCTGAGAAATCTGTATGCAGGTTAAGAAGCAACAGTTAGAACTGGACATGGAACAATAGACTGGTTCCAAATCAGGAAAGGAGTATGTCAAGGCTGTATATTGTCACCCTGCTTGTTTAACTTATATGCCGAGTACATCATGAGAAACGCTGGGCTGGATGAAGCACAAGCTGGAATCAAGATTGCCAGGAGAAATATCAATAACCTCAGAAATGCAGATGACACCACCTTTATGGCAGAAAGCAAAGAAGAACTAAAGAGCCTCTTGATGAAAGTGAAAGAGGAGAGTGAAAAAGTTGGCTTAAAACTCAACATTCAGAAAACTAAGATCATGGCATCTGTTCCTATTACTTCATGGCAGATAGATGGGGAAATAGTGCAAACAGTGAGAGACGATTTTTGGGGGCTCCAAAATCACGGCAGGTGTTGACTGCAGCCATGAAATTGAAATACACTTGCTCCTTGGAAGAAAAGTTATGACCAACCTAGACAGCATATTAAAAAACAGAGTCATTACTTTGCCAACAGAGGTCTGTCTAGTCAAAGCTATGGTTTTTCCAGTAGTCATGTATGGATGTGAGAGTTGGACTATAAAGAAAACTGAGCGCCAAAGAATTGATGCTTTTGAACTGTGGTGTTGGAGAAGATTCTTGAGAGTCCTTTGGACTGAAAGAAGATCCAACCAGTCCATCCTAAAGGAAATCAGCCCTGAATATTCATTGGAAGGACTGATGCTGAAGCTGAAACTCCAATAATTTGGCCACCTGATGTGAAGAACTGACTCATTTGAAAAGACCTTGATGCTGGGAAAGATTGAAGGGCAGGAGAAGAAGGGGGCGACAGAGGGTGAAATGGTTGGATGGCATCACCGACTCAATGGACATGAGTTTGAGTAAACTCCGGGAGTTGGTGACAGGGAGGCCTGACCTGCTGCGGTCTATGGGGTCTCAGTCGGACACAACTGAGCGACTGAACTGATCTGAAGAGGGGCAGCCACTCTGCATGGCATCATCAGAGTTGCTGTGAGTCTCAGTGAGTGGCATGGAACCATGTGGTGGCTTTCAGAATTTTTAAACCTAGAAATCGCTCAATTTTAAAATGTTGACTCAGTATCTTTAAAATTGTGCAAGCTAGAGAGCCAAAGTGTCTGCAGGCCAGATTTAACTACTGGTGGTCTCGCTTGTCATCCTGGCCGCAGCTCTGCCTGCCAAGTGGTCCCATGTCTTAACTTCAGATACTGTTTAATTCAGCAGCATGCGTAGCCAAAGAACCCCAGACCGCTCTGTAAAGTACTTTATCTTTAGAGGTCTCAGGCTTTTTACCTCACTGGAAAATTGGCTTAGCAATTTTAAAAAGAGATATTCTTTAATTCATCATATTTATTGGCACATACTTATTTTCCTAAACTCATCAACCCACATACTTTCTATCAAACTGTGTATATTCTAAAGAGTAGTATAGTTATTTCATTCTTAAACTGCAGCAATATTTTTTTGAAATCTAAATTCATTATAAATTTATGTGTATATTTCACATTTTGTTTCCATGTTCTCATTCAGAATAAACTCTCTGTTTGGAATACTGGTGCTTTCTTTGTTCTGTTTTTTACGATCTGTCTGAACTTCACCAGTTGTTATTCCTCTACTGCTGAAATTCAAAACGTGCACTGTGCTGCTTTCGATTGCCTTTTAAAAGCCCTCAGACCAGTGTTGCAATCTATTTTTTCCAAAGGAATAAAAGCTCATAGGTTGTGCACTAACTTGTTTCCTTTAATCCTAAAAACTCAGTGAAATACCCAGGCTAGCGGCCTTCCGGAAGGCCATTGTGTTAGAACGGAAGATTATGTACTGTATTTCTTCCTACTATTTTAAATGCAAATATAATAATATATCATGAGGCTGTGTACATATTAAGATCAGTGGCCTTTTCCTGTTTTGAAATGATCTCTTGTTCCTTAATAGTTGGAAATCTGAATCTAGCACCTAGAATCTTGGGTCCAGATTTAAAGTGGCATGTAAAAAAAAGAATTGACTTGGAGGAATTAAAATGTACTTCAGTTGTTCAATAAGATTATGGGATTTTTCTGGTTTTTAATATTTTCTTGAAAATATCAAGAACATTCAGAGCTAGAGATTTGAAATAATGTGTCTTTACAAATCAGAGAGAGGTGGAGTAAATTTGTTTAGTAGAAGGCAGGTTGTCTCCTTTAAGGCCTAATCATGTGGGAAAGTAAAACCTAGCCAAGTTTTAGGTCCGTAAGATAACTCAGACTATCTTTAAAAATAAATTTTCACTTTTCTCGGGAGTAAAGTATGTTTAAACCAACATTTTGGCTCTTAAAATTTAAACCTACAGGTCTTTTAAAGGAAATTTAATCCCTGTGTTTTTGATTCACTAAATCCTAAATCATTACCCATAAACTATATGTCTCTCTAAGCTCTTTGATGTCTAAGAAATCTTTGAAATAATGTAAGCCCCCTTTTGTTCCAGAAAAATAGGAAGTTGGTTTTTGTTAAGGGTCAGTAAACAGCATCTTCAAAAATCTGAGTTAGGTCTAAAATCCTACAACCATGACAAAATGGATGTTTGAATGAGTACTAATGCATTTTTCTGATGCCATGTGGAAAATGTAAGTGCTTTTAAAGACCTTGCTTACTATTGGTATTCCATTGTAATCCTTACTAACCCCAAGGAAATTATTTTGGAACAACTCCTCTTTTTTTTATTGTAGTATAAAGTCCAAATGTTTATCATTTTATCCTGGCACACAGTAGGTGCTCAGTAAATATTTTGTTAAATATTAAGTGAATGAATTCTGCCCAGAACCTTCCAGCTAATGTCAATCTTTTTATTCAATATCAATATCCATCTGTCATATCTTGGAATGAGATCTATTCTGAGTCAGTGACCTGATTCAACAAATTTTCAAAATAAACCATTTAACTAAATATGTGACATTTATTGAAATTCATTCTGTACCATGAAGAAACAGCCTTACAAAGAGTGCTGAAAATAGGAAGGAATTTCTAGGCTAATTTGATTAAATATTCAGTTGTTAACATATTCTTTCTAAAAATTGATTTTTTTTTCCCCTTTTACTGTTCCTGCCATCCTTCCATCCACCTTGACATGCTTACTGATTGAAAGCTTTGCACAGTAAAGGGCAGGTCATTTGTATCTGTAAGCAAGAGCAGCAAGTTCAAACAGGCTTGGAAAACATAGCTATAATCATAAGTTGCCATAATATAAGAGGGGAGAGAAGGGTACTCCACAATAATAGTAGTGTTTAGTTTTGCTACAAATTGCATAGGTGTCACGTCTTTGAACTCTATTGTGTGGGGGGAAAATACCTTCTTACTGTAGTTAGATTTCTTAATGTAGTTAGATTTCCTGTTTATGAGTGTGTATTTTCTGGTAACCAGACTTCCCATATAGAGTTGGAATAAACATGTAGCTTTAAGTGCAATTGAAATGCACATGATTAGAGTATTGAAGGCTATGGAGACAGTAATTTCTCTCTAAAAGAAAAAAAGTGGTATTTAGATGAAGGCATAGAACTGAATCATGGTCATTGACATTCTTCTTGATACCATATTGTGAATTTCTAACAGCTCATCACATTTTGTCCCCAGAAAAGCTTTCCTGGTCAAAAGTGTGTTGTTTGTATATGACATTGGGGTGCCAGAATTTGATTTATTGGGTTTTTTTTTTTTTTTTTTAATATATCTTGGTGGGGACAAAAAGGAAATCTGTGCTATTATGGTCTTGAAATGGAGGCTTTTTTAGGTGAATCTGAAAGTTTGCTGACTACATATATTATCATTAAACTTGTTTTGAAATTTGTTTGAAATTTGTTATTTGTAGATAACAGTGTATAAGGAATAACTTATTTGTATAGTTTTGACATTCTTAATATCTATTTCAATGGTTGACCAAACCATCAGTAATAATTATATATTCATGTGTTTGTACACATTCTCATTTAGGGGATTTTTTAAACTCTAAAGGTCTCACAGCCTGGTAAATGAGTAGTCAAATGCTTCTGTATTTGTTCATTTGGAAAATGTGATTCAATTTAAGACATTTTTGCAATAACTCTCATGCTGCAAGTATAGGAAATAGATAATGAAGGAGAAGACCTGCAGGTTTTGCCAGGGCATTGGGTCAGCAAGGTTAAAGGAAGGGAGGGGTGGGTGGATACGCCTAAGGATCATGGATTTGGGTGCATTGCAAGTCATGGAGTGTCCCATTAGGAGTCAGGCTGCCACCTTCTGAATAGGAAAAAAGTTGGTTAAAACTGTGTTTGGGATCAAGGGAAGCTCACAGGAAAATGGTATGCATATGATAAGCAAAGTCGAAACTTCCTCCAACTCTGTCATGTGTGGTTTGATTCTGGGAGAAACGATAGACTATCATCTAGCCATTTCTAAATCAAGCCTCTTAGTCTATCCTAATTGGCCACCAGTAGGAATCACAGGAGTATGCAGCAGAAGAAAGCGCTTTGATTCTGCATGTCAGAGGCATGTCCGGTGCACTCTCTTAGCTACTCACGGACACTGTACATGAAATTCTGAGTTCTCAGAACAAATTAGAGAGTATTAAAAGAAAAACCAAACTTACAAATGTTTTACACCATTTTCACTGAAATTTTCTAGTGTATCAGGGTATTGTAATCAGGTATTGCATCCATTACTGTTAAAATCAAAAGTTATGGCCCTTAGAACTGTGGTGGTTGGTGGTTTAGTCACTAAGTCGTGTCTAACTCTTGCAGCCCCATGTACTGTAGCCCTCCAGGCTCCTCTGTCCACGGGATTCTCCAGGCAAGAATACTGGAGTGGGTTGCCGTTTCATTCTCTAGGGGATCTTCCAACACAGAAATCAAAGCAGGTCTCCTGCATTTCAGGAAGATTCTTTACCCACTGAGCTATGAGGGAAGCATATCAAGGTATTGTAATGCACCTATTACTGTTAGAATCAAGAGTTATAGCCCTTAAAACTATATCCATAGTTATTTTTCAATTTGGGATATCATTTGCAGTGGACATATATTAGCTTTTCTTGCAAATATTATTTTGAGACCATTTCTTTGGGTTTCAGTTGCACAGAATTCATGCTGGAGTATGTGTAAGAATTGTACTTCTCATGTTCTAGATTTCGTTGTCGAAGAGTTGAGGAAAGCTTCCCTCAGGGGCTGTCTTCACTTTCTTTCTTTATGCTCCTCTGGGAGTCTTAGGTGAGTAACTGTCATTTGACTCTGGCTTCACATTCAGGCAGAATCCCTCCAACACTGTCCAAAGTGAGCCTGTGACCTGACTACTACCTAGTTAAGATAGACAGCGCACAGAGAGAATCATTTAGAGCCTATGTGAAACTCTGGACCTAAAATATTACCCTAGCTAGTTTTTTAATTGAGTATAAAAGTGTACAATAAATATTTTAAATTCTATCACTTTATTTATATATAAAGAAGCAGCCAAAGCAAAAGTTGTTGACAGAAGGAAATGTTCTCCTAACAGATATGAAAGTGCATTTTGGACTTTTTAAAGTTCACTCTTAGTTCAGTTGGTAAAGAATCTGCTTGCAATGCAGGAGACCCTAGTTGGATTCCTGGGTTGGGGAGATGTGCTGGAGAAGGGATGGGCTACCCACTCCATTATTCTTGGGCTTCCCTTGTGACTTAGCTGGTAAAGAATCCTTCTGGAATGCGGGAGACATGGGTTTGATCCCTGGGCTGGGGAAGGGACATCCCCTGGAGAAGGGAAAGGCTACCCACTCCAGTATTCTGGCCTGGAGAATTCCATGGACTACAGTTCATGGGGTCGCAAAGAGTTGGTCACAACTGAGATACTTTCACTTTCACTTTCTGTCATATCAGAATTAAGATACTGCTAAATTTATTTCAGTCTCACTAACACATTGAAATCTGTAAGTTAAGGTTCAATGATTTTAAACATTCTTCTGGTTTTCAAATAGCTTACCAAAAAAAAAAATTGTTCTTTAAATCACTAGAAAAGTGCAGATATAATCCTGGACAGTTTCACTAATGACAATGAAAGGAGACAGTCCTAGAATCTATATCATAACTTGATTAATTGCTTTTCTAATGTTAGTAAGGATTCTGAATGAATAACGAGATTGGTGTTTAGTATCAAAGCTCCCTCACAATTCCTGAATGGGTTTTAATTTTCAGAGTTAAATAATCATTATATCTAATTCATTTCTTTAACATCTTTAGACTGTTGGTTTTATTTAAAAGAGAACAGAGTATCTATTTCAATATGTTTTTCTTTTCCCTGATGTTATTCCTTATAGATTTCAATAATAATGGTTTTGAAATAAAAACAGTCCAATTCTGACATTTCCTCTTAATAAAGGTTCATAGATCTGATGAATTATATAAACACTACAAGGAATTCACTACAGAGATGATGATTATGGGACCATTTAATTCTCAAATCCTCCTTGCTGCCTGTTTAGATACTCAGTAAAAATGAGCATTGTGCATTAGGATAAATATTACCTTGAGAACGTTTGTTCTTGTTTTTGTCATTGCTTATTTTGACCAGTTGATAGCACCTGCTTCTCTTTCCAGCATATCTGTTTACTTGTCTGTAGTCTCACTTTTACCTCTTGCCACCACAGTGATTGGGCTTCCCTGGTGGCTGGTCTAGTAAAGAATCCGCATGCAATGCGGGAGATCTGAGTTCGATCCCTGGCTTGGGAAGATCCCCTGGATAAGGGAATGGTTACCTACTTCAGTATTCTAGCCTGGAGAATTCCATGAACTGTATAGTCCATGGGGTCGCAAAGAATTGGACACAATTGAGTGACTTTCACTAGTGGTTACAAGCTTCCATTATTCCCTCAAGTTCTTGAATCTCTTTGGCTCCCCTTCTCAATGTAGTATCTTCACTTATAATTTAAAGAGTAAACAGAATCCTAAATGGTTTCCGTGTCACTCATTATTACCTCCTTGCTTCTGTGTGAGATGATGAAATGGTCTTTTCAACTTATGGTCTTGATCTCGTTCTTCCCCACATCTTTGAGCTCATTGCTCCATCTGTCCCACCTTCCCTACCAACCCCTCTCATCTTTAAAGCCTCTATCATCGTTTGTCACTCAGCCCTTACTCAACTTGCTTCTAGGAAGAAAGAAAACACATATGTCACACACCTGATAAGATCCTTAATATACAGTTACCTTAAGTATTCATTCCTATTTCTGCCTTATCCTTTAAAGAATTTTTGAAAATCTCTAACTCATTTTTTTTCTACTGCCATTCATTTTTTAACTCATTCAACTCAAGCAGTCTGTTCCCTGCACTCAAGAAAGTATTGTCTAAACACTGGAAACCTCATTGCCAAATCTGACAGATAGTTCTTTTACACCACTTGACCCTTCTATGAGATCTGATACTATACATCTTGCTTTTCCTTTCTTGAAATTTCTCTTCAAGCTTCTGAAATGCCACTCAAACCTTTTTTTTTTTTTTTTTTTTTTTGCCTTTAGATATAAAGTTTATATTCTGGTCCTCTTCAGGGTTTCGTCTGAATCCCTCCTTTCTCTTACTGAACGTGTCCATAGGTGATATCACTTCCATGACTTCAAATACACTCATGGATCATTTCTGACTCCCTCTTTTCTCCTAACTACTATGCCCATATTGTTAACCACCTTAAAGACACTGCCACTTGAATAACAAACAGATACCTCAGTTATTAACTGAAGTATTATTTTTGCCCCAAAACTCTTCTCTACCTATTTTCCTTACCTTTGATTATTACATACAAGATAGACATTGTATAGTCATCTTTGACTTCTCAGTCTCCTTTCTGGTCAAAATCCACGTTGAATCACTGTCACATAAATTTCTAATTTAGTCCTTTCTTTCTATCCTATCCATACTGCCAGGGTTTTTGTTTAGGATCATTCTTTCATTTATTAATTCATTCCATGATCTATTCTTCAACAGATGCTTATAAAGTGCTGTGAATGACACTGTCTGCTGTGCTGAGTTGCCTCAGTTATGTCCAGCTCTTTGCCACACTGTGGACTGTAGCCCACCAGGCTGCTCTGTCCATGGGGGTTCTCCTGGCAGGAATACTGGAGTGGGTTGCTATGCCCTCCTCCAGGGGATCTTCCCAACCCAGGGATCGAACCTGTGTCTCTAAAGTCTCATGCATTGGCAGGCAGGCTCTTTACCACTGGTGCTACTTGGGAAGCCCAGTGGCACTATGCCAAGGGCTAAAGATGGAGCTTGTAGCCTGGCGGGAGTTATGAATAAGTAAATTACAATACAACATTATAAAGTCTAGATAAGGGAAAGGTAGGTTTGATGTATTAGCACTTGGGAGAGTTCCTAATCCCATCCTAGAGGGCAAGAGAGGCATTGGTGAAGGCTTCCTAAAAGTGTTTCCTAAGATGAGACTTGAAGAGACAGTAAGAGTTAACCAGTTGAAGGTGAGGGCAGAGGTGTTCCATAAAGAGAGATCTACATGCTGAAACCCAGAGTAGAACACATGGCTTGCTTCAACAATTCATACAAAGACAGGATGGCTGGAGCCTGGATTTCTAGGGAGGTGATGGCAACTGTCAAGGTGGGAGAATTAGGCAGAAGCCACATCATGCATTTCTTTTAAGCTGTGCTAAGGAGTCGATCTATTTTTAAACATAAAAAATTATATAATCAGCCCATCTTTTTAGAAAGATATCTGTTTCATTGGGGAATGGATGATCAGGGATAAGAAGGGAGAAGGAAGATGAAGTAGTAAATACAAGCAAGAAGTGATACTGCCCTGGGAATAGATACAGGTGGATAGATACAGGTATTTAAAATGCCTGAAGGGAGGAATTAGGCATGATGGGAATGTGGGAATGGAGATAGGATATGGAACAGCAGAACAAGTATCATGGGAGTAGATGGAGGTGCCAGAGGGTCTATCAAACTGCTCCTTTGTAGTCACCGCTTTTCGCCAACCTGTTGGCGCTGATATGCCCCAGCACACAGTTCTCTCCATTCCCTACACACCTTCCCTTGGTGGTCTCACTCATGTCACAGTTTTTCATACCATTAATATGCAGACAGGTTTCTAATTTAAGTCTCTAGTCCAGATCTTTCTCCTTAACTCCAGGGCTCAAATATCCAACTGCAAACTCAGTATCTCATTTTGGGTGCCTAAGAAGTTTCTCAAGCATGAACAAAACTAAACTTCCCATCTTCACACAGCCGTGCCAGACTCGCCCCACCGTCCTGCTCAGTGTCGTGACGGGCAGAGTCATTCCCCCTTTACCAAAGCCAAAATCTCTTAGCTGGTTCTTGACTCCTTGTTTCCTCACACACCTCATCTCCAAATCCATCTGCAGATCCTTTTAGCTCTGCATTCAAAATATCACCAGAATTCAGTCACCTCTCATTTCTTTCTCCGCCATCACTCACCTGGACATTACAGCAGCTTCCCAATCCACATTTTAGCGCTGTCCCACCCCCTGCCACCGGAAATCTCTCACACCTAGTCAAAGTGATTCTATTAAAATATAATCACTTCTTTGTTCACCACTCTGTGATGGCTTCACATTTCACTCCAATACAAGCTCAAGACTACAAGGTCCTGCTTGCTCTGATTCTTTGTCTTTTCTGATACAATCTCCTAGTCACTGAGGTACAGGCTTACTGGCCCATGTGCTGTGCATTCTTCATCCTTTGACGCTGTTTTGGGTTTTGTTTGTTGTTTTTTTTTGCCAGTAACATTCATCAACTTCTTTTATTCACATTCTGAAACTGCTTTATTTGTTGAGAACACTTAACAAACAATATGAATACTTTTCTCATGGAGTCCTGCATTTTTTCTCAGTACTTATTCATCAGCTTCTAATATACTACATGACTGATTTAACTGCTTTATGTATTTGTTGTCTGGAACCACCTGCCACAAAGTACATTCCACGACAGCAGACATGTTTGTTTTGTCTACTGATATACCCCCACACATCTTGCATATATTAGGCTCTCAATAAATATTTGTCAAATTTAGTCTTAAATAGCTATTGAACAGGACTTCCGTGGTGGCTCAGTGGTAAGGAATCCGCCAGCCAATGCAGGAGACGCGGGTTCGATCCCTGATCCAGAAAGATCCCACATGCCTCAGAGCAACTAAGCTTGTGAGCCACACCTATTGAGACTGTACTCTAGAGCCCAAGAAATGCAACTACTGAGCCCGTGTGCCCTAGAGCCCATGCTCCGCAACAAGAGAAGCCACCGCGACTAGGAGCCCATGCATCACAACTAGAGAAAAATTCCACATAGCAATGAGGACACAGCCAATAAATAAGTACTTTCTAAAAAGTAGCTGTCAAACATACAAAGCTTATGCTTGAGAGATGGACTTCTGGACTCTCTGGACATAAAGAGAGAAGGATACAGATCTAGGAATCTTTGCTTTATTGGAAGTCTTCATTCTCTATTGCCTGGGAAAATGCAGTGACCTTCTGTTATGTCTTCTGGCCTCTAGCTCCTCTCCCCTCCAATCCATTCACCACACTGTCACCAAAGTTGTCTAATAACAGTTATAAGTAGGCTGGTTTCCATGTCCTGATTAAAATTTCTGAGGGACTTCACTACTAAAAGAGGGCAGACTCCTCAGCAGTATGTGTAAGACGTTCTGTGATGTGCCCCACCTAACCTTCCAACTTCAACCACACCTACCTAGCCCAGCCCACACAGCTTCTGTGCCAGGTACAGCATCTTAAACAGCCCTGCACATTCTCCCCACGGCACCCGCGTAGGTGTTGTCTCTGTGCAGAGTATCTGTCTCCTGCCTTGACTGTCCCTTCGCAGCTCCAGCTTATCCGGTATAGTGATACCTTCACTCTGAAATACTCTGTGGCCCCACCTTTACCGTGGTTAGCTCTCCTTCCCTATATTCCTCCAGAGATGCGCACCCATCTGGAATGCACAGCCCAGAGGGCAGTGTGTGGGACAGGAGGCTGGCACTGCCAAGCAGTGGGCAGCACCTGTATAGTTAGCAAGTTTTTTGATATCTTGACCTCTTTTCTCTGTTTCTCTCCCTCAAACACACATATGCTGCTCTGAATTATTTTTCCTTGATCAGTTATATAAATGCAATCCTGAGCACACTTGTTTATAAGTTGTCCTAACCTTTTGGTTTATTGATTTTTCAAAGATGCAGAGTGTTTACTGAGGTTCAGATATTGGATTCTGGTCTTACTTTTCTGTTCTGTTCTATTTTTACGAGGACTGCTTTGTTTGGCATTCTTTATTTAAAAGTATTTAAGATTTCTGTGGAAGGTTTTATTTGGATCTTTTATTCTCTGATTATTGATCTCAGTGTAGTGATATTTACACGCTGTTTTCTCTCAACACAGAATTGTGTTATTTTTACCAAGGAACCCACATTTATACAAAATGTGGCCAGTTTTGTTATTTCTTCCGTTCACATTATTTTCATGTTTTCTAAAAGCTTTTCTATACTTTGCCTGAAAAGAAAATGTTATATATTGACAAAATTCACCTTGAAAAGTGTCCCTGGTTCACTTCACTGCCAGGGAGTCTACTTGGTAACTTTGATTTCCAGAAAAGTTCTCATGTGTGAGCAAAATAAAATTCAGACTTACCCTAAGAACTAAGTGCAAATAGTGGTAAAGTAGAGCACCCCCCTCGCTTGACCACTCCATATTTCAAGGTCACAGCCTGGCCTTTGGCATTTTTATATGTCTCCTCTTCTGTTTTACCCTGGATGCTGCTCTCTCTTTATGTGACAGTGGCCATGACATAAATAGGCCCACTTACCACCAGCATTCCTCTCCAGGCATTTGATTTCTGCTCTAGGTAACACCGGAAGAGATTAATCAGTTATATAAACTCACTCCTGAGCACAGTTCTCCCCATTTGGAATTCACTGTGTCTTATACTGAGAGCATTTTCAACCACTGAGGGAGGGAGATGTCTGATTCATTAATGAGTAATGTGCCAGCTTCCTCTCTGTGTCTCCCTTCAGTGGTTCACATGCAGACCGGTCGTTCAGTCAGGTTCATCCTAATCAAATCCTGTAATTGAGTGCAACCGGAGAAGATTGCTAAGCTTTTTTTTTTTTTTTTTTAATTTAATTCGTGTACTTAGATGTTTCTCAAATGTGACCTGTGGGTTTGAGTTATTCAGGATTTCTGGATTAATTGAACAAAATCTGATAGCCCTTCTGCACAATCTGAACTATAAAATTGCGTCTTTCCATTAGGCCGAAAAATATTTTTAAATAGTTTTATGGGATTTCAAGAATCTTAGCACTTTAATATTGAAAGTTTAATCTTCACATTTTCAAGGACAGTGAAACATTCTTACCTGACCTACAGCTTATTAATGGGACAAAGGCTGTCCACCAATCAAGATGCTGACAGTTCAATGTATTTTCTGAACAGGACTTTTTAACAATATGCACAATGATAAAACAAATGTTCATTTATTCTTAATTCCCAGAAGTTGAATACTTTCAGCCATTCTTAAAGGACAAAGATATTTACTAACAGAGTAAGGCTGTGTGAAGGATAATCTTGAGAATATAATGGAATTCAGTTCTTTTTATCTTTACTAGTATCATATCAGAGTTGAACAATGATCTCAATCATATGTTACAGCTGGAAAATGCAAGTTGGCTTTTTCTTGTGAAATGATTCAGCCATTTTCAACTTTTAAAATGTTTATTGGAAGAAGGGATACAGTATTAGATAAAAATCTGAGTAAGAGCACTGTTTGGGTCTCTTTCAAAGAAACATTTGTGTAATAATCAAGAGTAATTGTTTAGAGCAGCCACCAAAATAATATTTATAACACATTAAAATCATTTTGTGCCATGTTTATTTTCTCCTACAGAAACCTATATATGAATTTTAATAAGCTTTTTATTATAAATAAAGTATGCTAATAAATATAGGAATTCTTTTTCTGTTTCAGAAATCTCATGTCAGTGACAGGTTGCCATGTAGACTGTAATAAGCACACAAATCTTTTCCTTGATTTTTAGGGAAAAAAAAACCTTTACTTTTACATGGTTATATCTTCACAGGATATTTAAAACCACCTGTTATGAACAGGTTACCTTGATAATCACTTCAAAAACAGCATATTTTAGACACACAGCATCAAAACAGCAACAACAACCCCCCAAAAAAGTATGCACTTTTGCAACATATGTGTGCTATAAAAACCTAAAAAGTACTGTTCTACTCCAACAGATAGATAGGTTTGGCCAAAATAGTTTCAATCTAAGTTCTGTTAATAAAAACAGTAATTGGTCCCTTATTTTTCTCTGTTTGCAACTCATACTGTCATGTAGTATGTCATGGGACATAATTATACTAAAATTTTATTCATTGTTTAACATGAAATTCAATTTAATTAAACATTCTGTATGTTTAGCTAAGCCTCAGTGGTGATATGGATTTACTTTTCTTTAAAGAGGTAAAGTAATAGTTCCTTCCTAGAGAAGGAAATGGCAACCCACTCCAGTTCTTGCCTGGGGAATTCCATGGACAGAAGAACCTGGTGGGTTACAGTTCATGGGGTCGCAAAGAGTCGGACACAACTGAGCAACTAACACACATACACACGCACACCAGTTCCTTGTTTGTTATTCTGTGTTAGTGTGGAAGGCCCTTACAGTGGCCTTTGTCTTAGAATACAATTTAAGAAGGACTTCAGGAACTTGAAATAGCTTTAGAGAAAAACCACAAGATGGCCAAAGGGTGGAAAAATAAGAAATAACACTATTTAAACTGTGGATGAGAGGGCTAAGGTGATGAAACAGTCGGCAGGTATTTGGAGTGGGCTCACCCAGTGGACTATGCCAAGTTCCTCATTTTTGATGAGGGTAGGCAGAAACTGGCTAAGACACAACTTAGGAAGATGAGCATAAAAGCAGCATTTATTGAATGCCAAATTCCAGTGTCTCATAATTTATCTTTAACCCTCCTGTCCAACCCATGGATGTGTACCCTTATTATTCCCATGTTTTAGATGAAGAAACTGACACTCGGGGTCAGAAGGTATGTAAATGGTAAAAGCCCAGATTCGCATCACATTGAAGTGTGATGACCCCGAAGCCTGTACTCTCTCCACTACACAACACCCTCTTCTCCAGAAGGCTTATGAGTTATTGGGAACAATGCTGTCAAGCAAAATAGTCTGTAAATATTAGACATAAAATTAAATTATGTGTATTTTGACTCATTTAAATGTGGTCATATAAAAGAGTAGTCTTGTGGGAAAAAATCATGAAGACTCCTTAGGTCTTTTTGACTTACTGTTAGAAATCATCGTCAAGGTAGTGTCTGGCTACATTGGAAAGGATTTTTGACATATATTATTTTATCTTTCTGAAGTCAGCTTAGGTTTTTTGATGATAATAACACTTAAGTGTTAAAACTTTAGACCTAAGAATTAAATGTTCCATAAGGCATGTTTTAAAATTTGCTATTTCAACAATCCAGTAGATTTGTCACTTTTCAATTTAGGTTTCACATTTAGATTTTTAGCATTTATCTTACTGTCTTCAAACCCACAGACTACACACTTTTTGAGGGTAGAAACTCTCTATTTATACAGGGGCATGGTATACAATGGGAGCTCACAAATATTCGATTAATATTTGATAAGCTATGACTTCATAAGTAATGAGTGTTTATAAATACAATATTTTAAATGTCATCAGGAATCTCCTATTGGGATCTTCTTTCCTTGACTTTGTTTTTATGGGCACCCTTTTTTAAATTAATGGAAATAATATATAAATGTAGAAAAGGCTAAGAATTTTCCTTAGTATTTCACTCTGGTAAGTCATCCTGGAGAATTTAGCCGTAACTGTTTTTATGACTGCAATTTCCTTAATATGGGACCTCAGCCATTTTCCATCATCATAAATCCCTTTTATACACTTAAAAGCAAGATTGAAGTGTTTTCTAGTTTTTATATCCTGACTCTTCACTTAGATACATTATTTCTATCTTTGATAGAAATATTTCTATCAAATAGATTATTTCTGTTTTTATGTTAAAATATTGAGGAAGAATTTGAAACTATAGAGCAGGATAAAAGCTATGATAGCACCTCAGAAATTTTAACTAGAAGATACTTTCCAAATGCAGAATGAAATACTTAATTATTCAAGTAAATAAAGAAACCATCTTTTCCAGTTACTTGAATATTTCATATAAGGCTTCTTTTGTGCACTTGAGTTTGAATTCACAAGTTTGTGGAATCTTCGAGTAGACATTATTTGGTCAAGACTTCTTCGGGCACAAGAAATAAAAAAATCCCAATGAAACTGCTGATAAAAAAAAGAGAAAGAAAGGAGGAAAGGAAAAATTTACTGGTTCTCATTAGCTGAAGAAGACCCAGTAGAAATGGATACTTCAGCAATAGCACTAGTGACTTGCCTTTCTCCATGTCTAGGATGTTCTATTCCTTGGGTCATTTTCATGCCGAGGCAGGCTTTTTCCACACAGTGACAAAATGGTCATCAGACACTACAAATTTTGGGCTGGTGATCTTTAAGAGAGAAAGAGAGATCTCCTCCCAGTATCTATATTAAGCCCCAAAGACTCTGGTTGCCTTGCTTTAGTCACATGCTCACCCCTGACCAGGCTCTGGGTCAAAGGAATAGAATTCACTAACAGACCAGCCTGGTTTGCAAGCTCACCTTCAGGTGAGGAGGTGATTGACAGCCGCATCAGATAGGGGAGAGTTTTCAAAACAGTTGCCAGTAGTAGAGCGAGTCGGGGCTGTGCAAGTAAATACAGAACATTTTTTCAAAATATTGTGCCTTTAGAACAGAAATCTTTTCCAGGAAATACATATAATTTGAAACAGTCCAAATAAGCATCATATTTTTTTTAAATAGAAATATACTTATAAAAACTAGATTGCATGTTTTTCATATTTTAGATAATATTTTATCCTCTTTGAACCTCAATTTTTTCATAAAAACATGGGATTTTTCCATTTTCCTTAAAAAAACATGAACAATGCTTACCTTCTAAGAAAACATTCAGATTAGAAGAATTTATATAAGGGACCGAATCTTGTAAACTATAAAGCACTGACTATATAGTTATAAAATATTATGATTTCTAAGAGAATTTCTAAAGAAAGCAAATTTACCCATTTCAAAGTTTTAAAAGTATCTCCCTTACAAAACCTATTCCATAACACCTGTCATATTTTTTCACGAGGCATCAGTACTTGCTTACAATATAGGGGCTTCCTGTGGCACAGACAGTAAAGAATTTGCCTGCAGTGCAGGAGACCTGGAGGCTATCCCTGGGTTGGGACGATCCCCTGGAAAACGGAACGACTACCCACTCCTGTATTCCGGCCTAGAGAATTCCGTGGAAAGAGGAGCCTAGTGGGCTACAGTCCATGGGGTTGCAAAGAGTCGGACATGACTGAGCGACTTTCACAACACAGGCATATGCTTTGAGACAAGTTTTTGTTGATGAGGACAGTGGTGGTGACAGTAGTAATGGTGATAGGCACAGATAGTTAATGAATTCTTAGAGAATTAAGTATATTTCTAGATCTCTAGGGCATGAAAAGCCCAATGTAAGCACGTTACAATAAATGAGAAAACTGCTGCTGCTGCTGCTACTGCTGCTAAGTTGCTTCAGTCGTGTTCGACTCTGTGCGACCCCATAGGCGGTAGCCCACTCAGCTCCTCCATCCATGGGAGTTTCCAGGCAAGAGTACTGGAGTGGGTTGCCATTTCCTTCTCCAGATGAGAAAACTAGAGGTAGATAGATGGCATACAGAGTTGAGTAGGTGGTATTACCTTTCGGTTAAGCTAGTATTTGTAGCTAATAGAGCAGTCCTCTTTAAAGGAAATACCCCTAAATACCAAAACTTTAATGACAAAGGTGCCATTGAGATAATCAATCCCAGGAAATATGTTGCCAGTGAGATTATCTTAACTATCAACTGAAAAGAAATAAAGAAATGTTTTATGAATGATTCAGTTTCACCTGCTATGTGCATGACATTTTAAGAGAATGAATTAGTCAGTCTGTTTGAATCATCTTTACGTGTTCCTTTTAGTAAGGAACTCAAAGTTGGTTAAATGGCCAGCACTATTTCAGAAAGAAAGAAAAAGCAAACAGTAAAAAGACATTTTATATTGAAAGCCTGATCCAAGCATATCACAGGAATAAATATATCAAGGCAACAATACATGAAAGATGAAAGTATTTTTGGAGTCACTCCCAACATAAATATTAAAATTGCTCACACAGCCTGATCTGGCAGATGATAGAGAAGGAAAAGAAATGCCAATTCAATGGCATTGGAGTAAAACATAGTTGTAGAAAAGCAGTCTCAGAGTTGAATATTATTAGAGTTGGAATATACTTCAAAAGTTCATCAGTTCAACCCAGGGTTATGCTTGTAGGTATTTAATAACCATTCCTCCGTGGGGGGAAAGCTCTGATTTGTAGTGTTTGCCAACTTCTATGGTGTAAATACTCCCACCACGGCCGATATGAAACTACCAAGATGAGGTCACTGAACATGAGTTGGGAAGAGATGCACACGATAAGCTCCCATTAGCTGTTTCCAGAGGACTCCGTCACACAACTTGTCCAACACTATAATTTTGCAAATAAGAAAGCAGCTAAAGCCAAAGGAACTGGGTGAGTGCTTTGGGGTCGTACACCTAACTATGTAGCTGTACTGCCACAACCAAAACTCAGGGTAATACCCCTCAACCGCGTGCTGAGCTTCACTATTGTGAGTGCGCTGTGAGGAAAGGACCACGACTGATTGACTGGTAGACCTGCCTGACTCCCTTAACCTGGCTAATTTTCCCTTGAGGGGCTCCCATAGACATTTCCATGTTGAGTTTAAACTGTCGTCTGTTGGCTTCCTTGACTAATTTGAGATCTCACAATTTGAAAGTGTTTTACTTATTTTTGTATCTTCAGCACTCTGCACAACATCTGGAATACACTACATGGTCGAAAAGTATTAGTTGAGCACGTGAACAAACAATAATAGAGATATGTATTGGCTTACTGTGTGCCAAGCACTGCTCGTAGGGGTTTATAAGCATTTATTCACTGAATCCCCCTCTCAGAGTGACCATCACAAGAGACAGGTGCTGTAATCACTACCATATTTCAGATGAGAAAATAGATGCTCAGAAAGATTTACCCAAGGTCACATAGACAGTGAATGGACTCAAATCCTGCAGTCTGTCTCCAGAGCCTGTGCACTCAATCACTCAGATATAAGTTAACTGGCAGCAACATCAGGGTGTATGACTCAGCAACATATATTTCCAGAAGTATTCCTCCACTACTTGTGAAGGACACAAACATTTCCTGGAGAAGATCTAATCTGACCAATACACACCGTTGTTAATGGGGACCTTAATTAATTGGAATGATCAGTAAAACAGGATGTTTGTTTTCTTTTTATCTGAGGAGTAAACAGAAACCCATGTTTTAATTTAAAATTCTGTTGACATGGGCCCTAGTCCTGTATTTTTGCTTTAATAAATTTTTTTAAAATTAACCTTTCTATGATATCTCAACCTGAAAAACTGCATCACTATTTGCTATCAAGAGAATGTAAAGAAAGTATGAGAGACTGAGTTACTAACTCCAGGGGTATTCTGCATGTTTTTTTCATTAAATAGATTTTTTTTTCCTCCTTCCCTACTGGTTTTCTTATGATTTGCCATCTCACTAAGGAAGATAACAAAGAAACCCATTAATGTATTTGTATATTTTCTTGGATTCTAGTTGATTGAGATTTAGTATCGTGAAAGACGTACCAACCTTAAGATATGAACCTGTTTTTTAAACATAATATAATACCTCAGATTTTTTTAAATGATCGTTTTGAAGGCTCCCTCAAAAGCCTAGAAGAAAAAAGTCATTCTCACTCCTCACTATTAATGGGCACCAATTAAGAGGCAGTTTGGTTGTAGTGCTTTTTTTGTTCCTTTGGCAGTGATAGTTCATTTATATTCTTCCCTTATTAGTTTTCTAGAGAAAATACAGTGATAAATTATGTATTAGACTAATATTTTCAATTTCAGGAGATACAGTGATACCATTTTGAGAATTGCATTTAATTTTTCTACGTAATATATTCTAGAAGGTTTAGGCACATATTTGTAGTTTGTATTGTCCTCTAATAGGACAACTTGTCTTGAATCCTTTTCTTAACAATCCCTGCTACTCCCACCACCAGTGCCAACAATTTTCTAGTATATTTCAAATTAATGAGAATTATATACAAAAACAGCACATTTATGTATGTTTATAAATATATGTACACTTGTAAGAATCACATAGTTTTATATATATATATATATGTATACACACACACACATATGCTATGTAACCGAGCAAATTGCTTTCAAAGATGAGATCTCTTTTTGATACTTAGAGCAGTCATGTGAGGCCATTGGACCCTGGGACTCAGAGGTGAATGAATGAATTGCCTAAAGTCGCACAGCTAGAGAGGGAAAGGGCCAGAACCAGAGCTCTGTCTCGCTTCTGCTCCGGTGCACTCTCCCTCTTAGCTCAGGAAGCTGCTTCAGTGTTAGTGAAGCATTTAACAGACTCTACAGATTCCTGTCAGCCAGATGTGGGACCAAATCTGGTTCTAACTGTGTGACTTTTGGCAAGTTTGCTTGTCTAGAAATTGAGAATAGTAATACTTCCTATGTCACAGGGGTTTATGAAGAGCATATCAGAGGTTCAGCAGAATGCCTGGCACATGGTGTAGGCACTGAGTACATGTTATTGTTATTTTTACTATTACATGGTTTATTCCTTATTGAAGCTCTGCCTTGCCCTCTGGTCCAACTATAATTTTGTAGCCTTTAAAGCCTATATCCCCTAATCAGATACCTTCACTTGGATTCTGAAAATCATTGTGTCCTTAACCTTCTTTCTTGGTTTTTTTCCATATCTCATGAATGTGAAGAGGAAGTCATATACATTGTGTCTTATCTTCAGGAAGCTCTAAAAGCTACTATACAATCCTTTCTTTCATTTCTTGCTGACCTCAGTTTGCATGCCCTGCTGTAGATATTCTAAACTTTCTCCTACACCCTTTAGTCCCTGGTCACTCCTCTGTATCCATCAATTTCAGCAGATGATCATATACCCTAATTTATTTTTAGATATTGAGATCATATGCCCTAAACTCCTTAAATGTCCCTATATCTTTATCTGACATCTCATCCTCTCCTGTTGTCTCAGAAAGAGAGGCTTCTCTCACATTTCAGGGCTCTTGGAAATGCCTCCTTTTGCTCCCTTGGAATGTTGATCAAGTACTTTTATCTCCCTCATTTGCCCTTTTTGTTTTCCACACTTCTCTAAGTTAAACTACTTGTATTTCTCCTGATTGTGTCACATACTCTCTCTTGCCACTGAATCTTTGCACAAATTGCTCTCCCACTAGAAATTTCCATTCCTCGCTGTCCTTCAAGACTCAATTCTAGCATCATTTCCAGTATGGTTGTTTGCCCTTCCTACAGACTGCCATAATTTCTGTCAACCCCGTGCCTCTACCAAGTGACTGTGAGGTTTCCAGGAAAGGTACCGTGTTCTGTATTCCCAGTATCTACCACAGTGTCTGGCCTTTAGTAAATACCCAACAAATGTTAGAAGGAAAAGAGACCTACAAATGAGTGTGTGTCTTTCCTACAAATTAAAGTCCCCTCAACCCTCATTGTCCTTCCTTTGACAAGCATTCTACCTCCTCATCACACATTCCCTTTCAATTCAGTGTCTAACACTGTTGAATCTACTGAAAGTACTCTTGTGAAGGTCAACAAGTAGCTTTTGTATGGATTACATCCACTTTCCTGAGCCTTTCACCCACCTTCTGTGACACAGCGCAATATTGGCTCTCTTGACACCTCCCTGAACTAACTTACCTTCCTTGACTCCTTCTCTAGTTTTTCCAGTGTGCATATTGTCAAGACCTGGTTCATTTGTCTTCTCTTCCTTCACCTCGTCCCTCCAGGAACATAGTCATTCTTGATATTAACCATCACTTCTGTGCAAATAACATGCAGAGTTTGTTTCTATTTCAATTACAATCCCATTTATCCCACTAAGATCAAGTTCTGGAGTTTCATTCTTTCTAATGCAGAGATGACAGATACTTGGCACTCATGCTTCTGCTCGCCTCTGTCTCATCTAAGAGGGATATTATCTCACCCAAGACCAATTGCGCTACTTTCTCAGTATGAGCAGGCTTCTCGGAATTTTCATTATTCTCCTTTGTCGCTTGGTACTAATGCTATCTGCTTGGAATCTTCATTCTTCACTTACTTCAGACACCTGCTTACTGGTAAACAGCGTAAAACCTATTAGTCATCCCTGTAGTAGATCATTTTCACTCATTTCTCAACAACACGTCAAACTCAGCATGTTTAAAGTCAGCTTATCATATTCTTCGATCTTTAGCCTAACTTCCTCCTGCTGACTACCCTAGCTTTGTAATTTGTTTCATTCCACTTTTTTCCAGATTACACTGCTTATCCTTTACCTTGTCTTTTGTGCTCCACCAATTTAGGTGTCAAATCTTATTTGTTCAAATAACTCTCACTCATCCCTTCCTTTCTATTTTGGGGGCCACCATCTTGCTTCTGGCCCTTTTTACCTGGTTGTGGGCTATAATACCTGTCATCTGGCCTTCTCATTGCCAGGTTCTACCTGCTGTAAGTCACTTTGCCTCCAGATCAATCTTCCTAGAGTAAAACCTTGCTCAGATGACTCTCTACCTCAGAATCCTTCAGTGACTTTCTATTATCTCCTAAATAATGCCTGTAATTCCTGTCAATTTGGTAGGATAAAATTATCTTTAATTTTGGAATCAATAAGATTTGGATTCAGGTTCTGGCTACTACACTTATCTGTTCTGTGACTTTGAACTTACTGTTTAATTTTTATTCACTCATTTATTCAACATATGTTTATTGAACACCTTCTTCGTTCTAGGCTCTATATGAAGTCCATGAGATGAAGTGATGAGCCAAACAGGCATTGTCCTTTTCTTCTGGATCTCAAACGTGTTAGACTTGTCCATATTTCTCATGATCATAGTAATCCCAAGTACAGGCCATACTTTGCTGCCTTGATGCTTTTAGCTTCTGGTTTTTGTTATACAGAAAATCATAATAGCATGTACTATAGTAATTTGCATATGTGTATCATATCTCAGCTTCAGTGTAAGTTCACTGAAGGGTAAGTGCCATGTTCCATTTCCCAAAATGCAAGCACAGAACCATGCACAGTGAATTCTGTTGTGTTTTTATGGACCTCGAGTTGGTCTTTGGCATAATTACAATGCCCAGTATGTTTTTAGAGACTCCTTTTGTCCTGTCAGAATTACACATTTTTTAAAATGAAGGTGAAGTAGTAGCTATTTGGTTTCTGTTCCTTCTAAGGCCTCTCTTTTCCAACCCTGCCTGTAACTATTATAAGCAGAACTCACAATGTGCACCTTAAGTTTTTAAAACCTGAATAACAAGTCCACTCATGCTTCCTAGTAGAAATACTGTCCATGCACATAAAATGGAATGTCAAAATAACGTTCTTTTAACTAAATAGCTTTTGACTTGGTAATGAACAATATGTTGTTTTTCCCTGAGAAATAATTCCAGCACTTTAGTCCTAAAGATTATATTTTATACATTTTTAGCTTGCTGTTTTTACATTCCCAGTGATCTTACATTAAGTTAAGCATTTGTCTATCCAAAACAATAGGTCAATTATAGCCAAATTATAACCATACCTTTTCTCTGCACACAAAATCCTATAAACAGCATGTGATCATATTGCTTCTAGAATTTATGATTGTTTTCTTCCAAAAGGAAGCTAAATTTAGCTTAGTAATTCTACATGCTCCCAAGGAAACAATGCCTGCTGTGATTTGTAGAGTAAATGAATCTGAACCACAGTTCCTTTACTTGACTAACTGAGAAAGTTTAAATATCACCCTAGTCATTAACCACAGATATTAAACCACATGAAACAACCAGCAAGGGGTTAAGAAAGAAATGTGCTATTTTTCTGACTTCACTGCTGAATGAGTCTAACTTAGTTGTTGTATTGTTCTTAATACAGAACATTGTTTGCATCTTATAATGGTTCTCTAAAATTACTTGTTCGTGGCTTGAGTTCTAAAATTAAAACTGTGTAAAGTCATGTCCAACTGCACAATGCATCTTTATGTGAAGCCAGCTAGAGTTTTTTGTTTTTACTCACTGTAAGAATTCCAGTTAGGAAGATTTGTTTGTAATAGTCTAACTGGTATAGTTCTCTCAGTTTCTTCTTCTTTGTTTCTAATGACAACTAAACCGCTCTCGCCTTGACCGTCTTTTGGCAGATAAAATTCTCACCATGAAGTCTCCTGCTGTGCTTGCACCTGGCATTCTTGTATTTCTGTTTACCTTCGTGCAGAAGAGCGATGGGGAGTGTAAAGAGGCACTAGTAAAGTCCAGGATGAATGTGAACATGCAGTATCAGCTTCCTAACTTCACTGCAGAAACATCCATTCAGAATGTTGTTTTGCACAAACATCACATTTACCTCGGTGCCGTTAACTACATTTACGTTTTAAATGACAAAGACCTTCAGAAGGTTGCTGAGTACAAGACTGGGCCTGTGCTGGAACACCCAGATTGTTTCCCATGTCAGGACTGCATCCACAAAGCCAATTTATCAGGGGGTGTTTGGAAAGATAACATCAACATGGCTCTGCTTGTTGACACGTACTATGATGATCAACTCATTAGCTGTGGCAGTGTCCACAGAGGGACCTGCCAGCGACACGTCCTTCCACCCAACAATACTGCGGACATAGAGTCAGAGGTTCACTGCATGTACTCTCCTCAGGCAGATGAAGAGACCAGCCAATGTCCTGACTGTGTGGTGAGTGCCCTGGGAACCAAAGTCCTACTGTCTGAAAAGGAGCGATTCATCAACTTCTTCGTGGGCAATACCATAAATTCTTCTTACCTTCCAGATCATTCATTGCACTCGATATCGGTGAGAAGGCTAAAGGAAACGCAAGATGGTTTTAAGTTTTTGACAGACCAATCCTATATTGATGTTCTACCTGAACTCCAAGGTTCCTACCCCATTAAGTATGTCCATGCCTTTGAAAGCAACCATTTTATATACTTTTTGACGGTCCAAAAGGAAACTCTAGATGCTCAGACTTTTCACACAAGAATAATCAGGTTCTGTTCCACAGACTCTGGATTGCATTCATACATGGAAATGCCTCTGGAGTGTATTCTGACAGAAAAGAGAAGAAAGAGATCCACAAAGCAGGAAGTATTTAATATTCTCCAAGCTGCATATGTCAGTAAGCCTGGGGCTCAGCTCGCTAAGCAAATAGGTGCTAACCTGAATGATGACATTCTCTATGGGGTGTTTGCACAAAGCAAGCCAGATTCCTCAGAACCAATGAATCGCTCCGCTGTCTGTGCATTCCCTGTCAAATATGTCAATGAGTTCTTCAACAAGATCGTCAACAAAAACAATGTGAGATGTCTCCAGCATTTCTATGGCCCCAACCATGAACACTGCTTCAATAGGGTAAGTCACACAGGTTCCCTACTTGCAAATTATGAGGTACAAGTCAGAATCGGTATCATCCTAGAAGAGAATATCAAGGGCTTTTTGATGCTTGGTAAATGGTGTTTATCCAAATGTTTGCAAATTCTTTCCAAGAAACTTTAGAAATTGAATCTTCATTTAAAGATAGAATCATAACTTGAGAAGAAGTTAATGTGATAGCTTAAAGAAAATATAAAATATTTTTACAATTTGGGTTTGCACGTTTGCCAACATTTTTCTGATTATTAACTTTACTTCTCGTATAAGCTTTAGTAGTTCTGGTCAGATGTACATAAAGTTAGCACAACAGCAGTTCTGTAAAGCACAGTTATTGAAATGCCATGCAACTGTTACAACATTTAGAACAAGATGCTTAATTGTAGGTGTTGAAGGCTTTTTTTTTTTTTTAATGAGGTCCCATTCGCTCACTGCTGTATGAATAGTCTATATTCTTGGCTTTACTTAAAGAAACTTAACTAAAAACTAACAAAAAACTCTTCTAGAATGTTGATACATTAAACATTTTTACGTGCACTAATATGCTTCTCTGAATAAATCAGAAAACTATAAAGGAAATTTCTGCTCTGAGATTCCTCCTTTGGATCTTGGCTTCAATGCATGAAGTTCCTGCTTGAATAGGCATGTATCTACCAAGTTCTGATTTGGTGCTTTTCAGTTGACATTTGATGTCTATAAATATTTTGATTGATGATTGTTTATACAACATGAAATGGTATTTTCACAGGAACTGTTAGGGAAATTCTTTGTTGCTTTGATTTAGATATAGTAAAGGCTACCAGCTATACCCAGAGGATTTATCCTGCTGGTCATGAGATCATTTAGGGTTAGCATCAAATTGAGAGGAAGAACATCAAATTGGGAGTCCATTGTGGCCTTGTGCTTTCCAGGTGGGGACCCAGATTTGAACATTACATACAGACTTGCTATGCCTCCTAACATAAGGACCACTAGTGATCATAACTGGATGAACAAATGGTATAGCTTTTTTAAAGATACCTGACTTTGAAAATGTACATCTCCCTTACTCTAACAATTTTCAGTCTAAGTGGTAAAGGTTATAATTGCAAGCAGGAAGAACATTACACATGTCCTTGATAAAAGAAAGTATATAATTTGCAGATGGGTACCAAGGACATATGAATTCAGAAACGTTTGTTTAACTTTTGCTGAAATGTCTAGGGTACTTCTCCAGATGGAAACTCTACGTAATTTATTTATAAAGTTAGAAAAATGCTTCGGAGAAAATGAATCCATCTTTTAGTGAACTAAAGCCATAACTTACTTCCTTCCCTCTCCAAAGTCTATGAATATACATAATATACATACATATAAATTCCAACTAAGACTTATTTCTCCCTGAATACATTTTAATATGTGTTGCAAAATCTGTAAGAAGCAATGGGATTGCTCATGAGGCTACCCGTTTTCCTTACTAGAAAATGGAAAAGAATGAAAGGAAACAAAAAAACTTTCAAAAACCTGGGAATTAGGAAATAAAATGTAATATTAATAGCATTTCAGAGAAAACACTTTTTCCTGCATCCAATAAATTGCTTCAGAAACACAAGTTTAGAAATGAGTCTCGGAAATTCCTGCAGGGCCTATAAAGCACACAACATTGTTGTTTAAATCTTGTTGTTTAAATTTGTTGAAAACTAAAGAGACTTTACCTTACAAGGATATACTGATATCTTATCTCTTTGCTTTATTTTGTACATTTCAACCCCCAGATATAAAAGTATTTATCAATTCTAGAAATTCTCAAAACACAGCTGAACTTTATCCTACCCCTTTGACATTTTTAGTGTTCCAGGAGGAACAAAAAGGCAGGATTACCCAGTGAAATTCAGGTCAGTTTTATCACCCAGGAAAAATGCCCAAAATGCACCAACCACACCTGAAACTATTATCACTCCCATCGCAAAAATTCTTGTGGGAAACAAGATGAAACTTGCCAACATAGTCGTCTCACAAGGGAAGCCAACTTTAATACTAGCCAAATTCCATAAAGACAAATACCTTCAAATCTCTTCATTTATTTGCCTGTTTATCTTCTCTGGTTACTGAAGGTCAGAATTCTTCCAAGAATGAAACTATCCACGTTCTCAGTTTTCATATACCCGCCACAGAAAGACCTCAGGTTGTTCCAATAACCAGCAGACAGACATTTCCCAGCTTCATCTTAAAATGAAGGCACCTAGAGTCATTACTCACACAAAACCAAATGATTTACAGGATCAAATAAGTTTGGAAAGACTGTAAGCAACACAACTACTCCATTTTGTCTTGGCAAATTTACTTGGCAGAGATAGCAGGTGACCCAACAATTTCTTGGAACTGAGTTTTTATTTTGGCATAACATTTAGTGAATAGATACATATATTATAGTTTTGTTATTAACATGTCTAATCAATCAGATCTTTATAGAGGAACCATTGTGTGCTCTGTAGACAAAGAAAGCTGCAGCGCTAACTTTGCACTGAGGCTTTGAGAGCATGTTCGCAGCAGCAGGCGTTTTCTGGCCCTCCTTGAGCTTCTGCCCTGTACAAAATGTGTCTCTATCACAGGATCAGACAGAGCACCAGGAAGAGGTCTTTTAGATTTTAAGGGTCCAGCAGGAGTATCAGACCTGACTTGCTTATTTTAGATCACATATTATGTTGCTTTTTCCACTCTCACATTTTATAAAATTATATGTGCAAAGTTTTATATACATCTTCTCATATTGATGACATCACTAAAACCCTCTTTCAAGTTATCTGATAGTTTTCAGAGCAGGTCGTCTTCACCTCTTAGTTAGTTGTACTTCAAAACTCGTTGATTCCCCATATGATGCTGTTTCTGGAAACTTATCCCATGCCACAGATATCCATTCATGTACTATTAGTGTTGACTATTAGTTGTTCTTCATCTTTATAGTGTAACCATTTTCGTTGTTGCTTTTGAAAGTGACTGCTAAAGGGTTTGTTCACAGTGATTTCTACCTTTTAGAATTATGATATTCTACATCCACAAATAATTAAATCTTTGGTCTTAAAAGTCTTTACCGCCCTTTTTACGCATTCATCATTCAACCTATGTAAGCATTCTAAATTAGTATTGATTGAAGTTGTTTTAGGTTAATCTGTATTCCCTAAACAGTACATTGTTATTCAACATGTAACTGAGAAAAATGCCACATAATCTGGAGACTTGGAAAATCCCCAAATTTGGGCATTAAAAAAACCCTCATCTTCTATTTTGGGATAAACTATTAAAAATTCACTTTAAGCACATTGACTGGATCTCCAACAGTGTCATATAAGAGATTTAGTAACATGACAGTTATTCCAGGAAAAAACTAGAATCAGTATACACTGACCTAATTTCTTCCAAATAATCAATATTGAATAAAGGAATTTTTTGTCCTCAAATCAGCAAAGATCCTGTTCCCTAAATTACAGTATACTTACTAACAGAAGTAGAATTATGCATTTTTGAAAGATTTTTAATCAAAATTGAAATGAAAAAGGGGTCTTTGAAATATCTCTCACCTCTCTAAAAAATAGTTGACATTATACTTTCTCTTGCAATCCCAATATCAAAGTTTTATTTTACATATAAGCATTTGAAAGAACATAAATAGACTTGTAGCAAATATTTTTACCAATATCTTGGTTATCTTAATGACCAGTGATTGATCATTTAAAGGGGAAAAGCATGCAATTTGGTGCCAGAGTCACCTGGTTGGAAGCCCTGGTCTCCTATGTACCACCTGTGTAATTTCTTCCACATTACCTAATTCTTAGAGCCTCGGTCTCCTTATTCGTAACATGCAGATAGCAATACCTACTTCTCAGGCTTTCTCTAAAAATATGGGATAATAAATATAAAGTACCTGGCACATAAGATAATTATAAATTTAGCTTATTGGAAGGCAGCATGATCTCATGGAACAGGAGATCTGGATTCAAACTTGTACCCCATGATTTTCTATCTGCCTGTCCTGAGAGCATTATTTAAATCCAATGAACCCATTTTCCTCCATGCAGGACTATGGTGTGGACAAGTGCAACAATGTTTATAAGAGGCTCTAACTTTGTCCTTGGCACATAATAAATAACAACTCTCATTGAAAGGGGTATTTGTGTAAAGAAAGTCAAATTCAAATTACTGGATTGTTTTCTGGAAGAGGCACATTCTGGTTCTATTGCTCATGGGGGTCTTTTACTTCCCTGGTTGACTGTTATGAGTGAACACCTCCATAATGTTTAATTTGTGTAAGTCCTCCTGAATACTTAATAGTTTCAAAAGGCAAAAAGGAGATATGGGAATGGTGGTGGTTTGGAGGGTGACGAGAAGGACAACTGAATCAGAATTGTGCTGTTTAGTCAATCTAGAAGGCATAAGGTGCTCCTTTCCCTGAATTTAATTCTAACTACCTATGGCACTATAAAATACAATGCTTATGTTATGCTTAAGTTATATGTTCAAGAATTTGCAGATAATGACGTTTTAGAAAAAGTCAACCTCAAGGTTGTTTGTGCCAAGCTTCCTTGTTTTTAAACATCATTTATACTCAAATTCAAAGAGTAAGCCAACTGCTTCCCAAAATAAAGGAAACTTAAAGTAGTAATTTTCCATCTCCGTTTCAGAGTGCCAAAGTTAAAGGGTCACCACTCAGAGCCATCAAAGGAAGAAAGCAAAATGATTAGAACTATTTTGAATGAAAACAAAATCAAAACAAGATGCAAACAAGGGGTAATAGGAATAGGCATAAAAATAAACATACAGTGATGTTTCTTTATTACTATTATAAAGATGATAGATGAGTAAAATTGGGTTACATTTAAGTTGTAATGGAAGAAAATAATTGCAGCCTTCCATCAGGAAACCACAAGGACCATTATTGATCTGTCATCCTCAGGGCATGTCTCATAATATTTAATAAAATAAACAAAGATTTATAACTCTTTATAGGCCGTATATCTATAATCTCCCACACCACACCATTTGAACTGGAAATGTGAAGTCAGTGTTACAAGTAACATCCATATAATTATACTGGTTTGGCATGCTTATTTAAACAGCCTAGCATTCTCAGGAGAACACATTTCGTATTAGGGATGAAAAATGTGAAGTCAGATTTCAAGGTTTTTTTACTTCCCGTGCTTCAAAATGAATGTTATCCCATATGAAAAATGCTATTGAGGATTCTTCATTCTAAACACACTAAACATCTTGGCCATATGCCAAATGTAATAGATTACCAAAGCAAAATCTTGCAAGAAAGAAAATCCTTGGCATCTAAGGATTCAATCTACTTTAAAAAAAAATCTAAGTAGAAATTCGTTAATTTTACACTTGATTCCTTTCCTTCCATAAACTCTTCTTTATTGTCTCCCAGGCTCAGGGAGTTGCTGCTTCCTAACTTAGTTGAATTTTCCATGTTGTCTGTCTCATGAGATGTACTACATTGCATTATTTTATTAAGAGGAATTTAAAATTATTTTCTTTCCAGAATTTTGTAACACTCTGAGATCACAGGGCACACCATTGGGATATTACAAAACATGTTACAGAGTGAGCCATTAAAGATCTTTGCTTTTTTTCTCATCCTCCTGATAACCCTTCTTTAAGCCATTTTGTAGTTTATTTACAGGTACACCCTAGGAAAGAATGAAAAAACAAAGACATGACCTTTGAAATAAGTTAAAGAAACACAGTTAATGCTGAGATGATCGCCAAAACTGTAAATAGGTTTAACCTGTGAATTATATCAATTCAGAATGTGATTGATAATATTTCCCACCTGTACATGGGTATTTATGCATTAACTGTGCCACATGCATTATAAGTTAATTCTTCATTTTTCTCACTGTCCTTTGAAGCAAGTTGTGTGATCTTTTATTTAAGTAGTTGATTTCTACATGGAGATTCACTTGGTTAAATTAATTGAGCAAACAATAAGGAGTTCGGGCAAAAAAATAAATCCTAAAGTTGGTCTTTGAAAAGTTGAACTGATGATAAAATTCTGAAGCTACAGCTCTGATACATACATTATTGCCATGCCACCACATGATTAGAGACTTCTGAAAGCACATGAGACTTCGCATTTTGATAAGAATATTCACCTCCTTGAGTAATAATGGATTTTTTATTCCAAATAATGTATCAAATTTTGAATGTTACATCCTTCCTTCAGACTTCTGTCTTATTGATGGCATTCCATCCTGCATTATTATCTCCTCTAGTAAGAAAAATGGGGAGCTGTCAGAAACTGGATAGAAGACCCATCAGGAATTTCTGCCGTTGCTTATTCATAGGTTGGCACAGATACCGAGTCAGTGGGCACCCTGAGTTCAGGATGACTCAGTGCCCAGATATGTGCAGTAAGTCACATCTCCAATGTCCAGAGAGGGCTGTAAAGGGCTCATTTATCCGGGAAATGAAACCAAGTGCTCAGCTACTCTTGATATCATTAAAACTCCTTTATTTTTCAAAAAATATGATAGTGAATGTGGTAAATGATTCTAGGATACTGGATACATTCCAGTCTGCTCATTATGTATTCTTCCTCTAACTAAAACGGTTCATTTGTGTATGAATGACTTGCTGAGTAAAAGCCTTGGGAAAGAGTCTTCCTGCGCTTCACCATAGACCAAGGCTAAGGTGGGGCAGATGAAGTGTGTCTTCCTTCTATACTGCAAAAATACCTAATACTCTCTTGTTTCTCAACAAGAGAACAGAAAAATGTATTATAAATGCAAGCTAATATAGAATAAGGCTTGTTTTAACTATTCTTGATGTTCACTAATGGAGGTGTTTTATGACAGTATCTAACTATAAAACAAAAAAATAATTCTGAATTCAGACTAAAGTCTGATTTCAGTTGTTTGATTTGGATAAATCACCAAAATGTTCATCAATCAAAGGACATTAAAATGGTGATATTCCAAATGATGCTGTAGGTAAAGGCATGAATAGTGGTCAGTTTTGATTTGTAAAGCATTCTCTTCTAGAACTGATATTACGAAAATTAAAGTTGCTGAGTTGTCATCTCAAAATATATGGCATTCTCATGATTTGCTAAAATTTGAGTCCAAGTACCAGAAAATGTAAATCTGTATGATATTAATTTTCTGATGACATTTTAAATTTAAAATCCATTTAACACTTGCCTGTAGCAACTAGTCTACAAACTAAACTACAGGTAAAGTGCTACCCAAGGAAATGGGAAAAATACAAAGATTAAATTGGTATGTTAGCTCTGAGTGAATCAATAGTATTTAGTGCTAATGCACTAAGCAGATTACAAGCACTAATGCAGTGGCAGTCAATAGTAAAAATGAATATCTCTAAAAATTATCTTGGCAATAAAATGTGCAACATTTTCCATTTATTTTGAGCTAATTACATTACATGCTTATTTGTTCATTTTATTAGTTTAAACCAAGTAGTAGAAGCCTAACCATTTCATTTAGTGCATAACAGCCAAAAACTTGCAATCTTTGTTTTCATCAAGAGACAGAGGAAAGGACTTATTCATACAACTAAGATTCAACAAAAAATTCAACAGAAATTTACTGACTGTCTAACCCTGCTGGTCTTAAAATAATGAGTGATATAGGCCTGGTTCTAGCCTTTATGAAGCAAACCTGCTGGGAGAGGAGATGACAATAAACAGTCATACCAACAAACAAATACATCATGATAATTTATGAAATACAGTGTAAGGGAAATAAGCATGTGTGAATGCAAATGAAGAGGAAGATCTAAATTTGGTAGTATAGTCACAAAAGGCCACCTTGAAGAGGTGAAAGTTAACTTTTTCATGAAGCTAAAAGTTAACTTACATAAAGCTCAAAGTTTTAGAAAAAGCAATTATGTCTTTACTGCATGGTCAAGTACATAGCCAGTTTTTAACAAACTGATAGCCATTACCTATATCATAAGTTTGTGGTCTTAACTACATGCTGTGGCTTTTTAAAATGGGTTCTGACCCTAAGTGCATATTACTTTAAATGTAGAAAAATCTATAACAAGAAATAAAACTGTGCTGGAGAATTTAACTTTTTAAACACTTTCTCTTTTTTAAAAAAAGTTGTCAGTGTTTCCGAACTTTGTCTTTTCTTTGGTTTCTAAGAAATGGTCACTTTTCACTGAGTATTAATAATTCTTATTATGAAGAAGATAAAGTTTGGATTTCTAGAAGCTAAGGACATAATTTAGATAGCTCTCATTTTCACAGCCTATCATAGTCTATCACTTTAATCACCTTCTTTGAAAACAGAAATTTCTTTTATCTGTCAAAGTTGTTCCTTTCTTCTCCCCCTCTTCTTTCTTCTGTGGCCAACACTTAGGACCCTACTCATCAGAAAAACCCATGTTTCTTAGGGACAGATGGGATTGTCCTGTTACCAGTAAGTCCTATGACCAAAAAAAAAGAGTCATATAATTATAAAAATACACAAAATAAACTCTTTTGAGACTGTCAAATTTGTAAAAGTTGATGGAATTAAAAGGAATGTGGTGCTGAGCCTCATTGTCTTCCTGCATCTGTGGACTGTCCTCTACACAACTACATCCATTTTACACCATTTCCTTCTCATGAGAACAATGCAGCCTTGAGGGCCAAGTGAGAGTCAAGTGTTCCCAAGGACTCATGAGATGTCATGGGCACCTGCTCATGAGTGTACATGAGCGTGTACATGGGCATGTGCTGTAGTTAGTGCCGGCTTTATGCTGTTCTAATGCATCTCTGGCTGCAGACACATATTGCCTTTTTCTTTCATGATAGTCATGTTTATCTGTATATATTTAATTCTTCAAATATCTAAATAAGTTTGCCTTAGGCACTTTGTCATGCTTTTTTGTACCTAAGGATGTGCTTTGCAGATCATAGACAGTAATGTTGATTTTGACAAAAAATTTGTCTTCCAAAAAATATGTATGTATATTTGCACAGTAAAGAGAGACCATCTGATTTGCTACAGTGTTTGGATAAAAACACTGTAAAATCCTGATAAAATCAACAAATACATTTTTGTGACTGGATCAAAAGAAGCATTGTTTTTGTCATCTCTGCAAGTCACAAATATCTGCAATGCAGGTGAAAAAAATATGTATGAAGAGTAGAAAGAAATTCTCACTTTTACACTGTTCACTTTGTTCACATTTGTTTGGCCCTGAATGAAGTACAGTTTGCCAAGGGGAAAGATGAGGGAAAAGGAGCATTTATTCTTTAGGGCTTATTCCTGTGCCTACAAGTCAGAGAGGTCACTGGCTTGCCCCTTCCTGAAGGTTATAATTACAGGCAGAGGACTGTTTATTTTCCAGTAAAGTGACCAGAATTTTGAATGTAAGAGATTGTTTATAAGAGTACCTTGTGAGTATGATTTATACAAAACCTCAGAAAAGATTAGGGATGTGAAATTATTTTTCTTCATGTTTTCACTAATCTGAGAAGGTCTAAGACACTGAAATATTCTACAGTGCAATAACAGAGGTGAATATGAGGTCAAGTTAGGTGATCCTGGTACTAAAGGAACTGAATTAAATTAATAAAGAAGAATTTTTAATATAATATTCCTGATGATTCATCAAATACAAATTTATCTGTGGCTCCAACATCATGGTAAACAAGAATCAGTAAATATATTAGTAAGAATAATTGAGAAATATTTCTAATTTGAAAAACACCAGTTACATTGGATTTATTTAGAGCTGATGTGGGGAAAAAATACACAGTGTTTTATACTCTCAACTAAACTCGCTCTCATTTCAGAAGAGTCAGAAGAAAAGTGTTAATTCCAAGTAGAACTGGGCAGACAAAGCACAAGATTGATTCTGTTACTGACCCACTAGTAGGGATACTAGTCAGTACTTGCAGAATGATGAATAGTATTTAAGTGGTGGTTTAACAATAGTAGGCACTACTTGTAATTAATATTGAAATGTCAAAGTTCAGGGTTTTGACATGTACAAAGTGGAAAGACTAAAATATGTGCCTGCTTTTAAAAATGATATGGTTAATTTTGAAAGTTATGGTATTTTCTATCTAGATACTTTTTTAGAATCAAACACTTATGAAAACATAAACAGCAGTTTCAGATTTTTAGGCAAACAACGCTTTTTATGATCCTGGGTGTGTGGTTAGGTGGTGCAGTAATTGACTCCAGGCCTCCTGTCCTATGTCCATTTGTTTTTAGTGGATTCTACGCAGGAAAACATAGTCACTTCAGTGTTGAAAATTTGAAGTTCATCTTTTATGAGACAGTTACAGATCCTGGGAAAATATACACCAGGACTTTTCCATACCTAACAAAAGAAAATTCTGTATTAAAAAAAAAAACAAAAACCCTCCAAATTATTATAGGATCTAGGGTAGCCATGGTGTGAACTATGTGATATTGAGTATCTTATCACACTAGTGATAAGATAACAAGCCAGTTGAATGAAGATGAACTCAGGAAAAAAGAAGGATTATTAAAGATTTGAAAAGTAAACACCTAAATTTTCATAAGTAAATATTAATTTAGTATTTGTGTGAGCTTTAGATATTAAAGTTCTCTCTGTACTCTCTGGGCCCTTAGAGCCAGCTGTTAGAGCCCCTGGTGCCTTATTTAATACTCTGTAAACTGGGTATTCAAGAACTGGTTAAGAAACAGTCAACTTTTCTATTTTCTCTGCCAATATATAATAAAGTCTCTGATCCAGTGAGTGACTGGACAGTTATTTTTAATAACGTTGACATAGCTTCATCTTACCTTTTTTTGCTACTAACACAGCTTTCTAAATTCCAGGTGAATCACAAGTTTAACTGAACTATTGTTTGTTTAATGTTCTGTTTCCTTCTAACCTTATTCTCGTCTATCAGCCTCAGCTCAGTCCCCGGTGGTGCAGAAAACTCTCAGTTGGGATTAAGTAATAGTTTACACAGCCTCTCTCACTCATTAACCCATGTTGACTTTCTCCTTCAGTGCACTAACCTTATTTAAGACCTTCTTAAGGACCATAACCAGCTGCTGGTTTCGGTGCAACTAACAACACTTATTTAATCAAGAAATAATATTTCCAAAGAAATTATTTCACCTATCTAAACCTTCTTCATTAGCATGGCCTAATTAAGTATGTTTCTTCTGTGCCTTCTCTAGAAGAAAGCCTGGTCTCATTTGTAGTAAATATGAACTTTAAAAATCTTTACTTCTTCTCTCCTTCTATGTATACCCAAAGCAGAAACAAAAAATTGTATACTGTCATTCTGTACAGGTTTTGCTTTTATTCATCTGTTGAAAATGATACCAATAAGATAAGACTAGATCTCCCTAGCTCCATCTTCGTCCCCAAGTAGTCTGAATGGTTCCAGACTGCTCCTGGAGTAAGTAATCTTTCTTGAAAACCAACCCATGTATGTAACTGCATCCCTTAAAAGTAATTTGAGGGTTCCCCAATGGTTTCAGTGTGAAGTCCACACTCTCCAGTATGGTATTCAAGGGGTTTCTTACCTTGGCCCTGGCTAGTTCCTGGTCTTCCTTCACACTCAGTGATGGTCTGGCAAATGTTTAACTCTGGGGCCGGGCTTTCTCAGTGGCTCAGCAGTAAAGAGTCACCTACAGTGCAGGAGACCCAGGTTCGATCCTTGGGTCAGAAAGATCCTCTGGAGAAGGGAATGCCTACCCACTCCAGTATTCTTGCCTGGAAAATTCCATGGACAATGGAGCCTGGTGGGCTCCAGTCCATGGAGTCTCAAAGAGTTGGACACAATTGAGCAACTAACACACCCACAGGAGGAGTAGAAATCCCTAAATTGTGATCTTTTATCAAGTTGGGTTGTGTAAATACCCACAGCAAGCCAATTTCAAGTCACTGAATAAAAATTAAGAAGACATGTTCACAATTGTCTCTGTAAGTTGGTACAAGATACCTCAAGCATACCACTGCCACTCTACCCTACTCTCAACTTTCTATTTTCTCTCATTCTTACATTTTCCTTTTTTCTACTCTTCTAGCAAATTCCAATTATACATTACAGTGTTACCAACTGTATCCATGTTATGCATTAGATCCCAGACCTTATTTATCTTTTCATTGAAAGTTTGTATGCTTTTACCAAACTTTCTCTATTCCCCCACCATCCTAGGCCCTGGCAACCACTTTTCTATTCTCTGTTTCTATGAATATAGCTTTTAAAAGTAAAATTCCACATATAAATGATCCAATGAAATACTTGTTTTTCTTTGTCTGACTTATTCCATTTAGCATAGTACCCTCCAGGTTCATCCATATTGTCACAAATGACAGGAATTCCTTCTTTTTTTTAAGATTGAATAATACTCCATTTGATGGACATTTAGGTTGTTTCCATGTCTTGGCTTTTGTGACTTGTTCTGCAATGAACATGGAAGCACAAGTATCTCTTAGAGATAATGGTTTTGTTTTCTTTGGATATATTCTCAAAAGTGGGCTCATGTGATAGTTCTATTTTTAATTTCTTGAGAAACCTTCATACTGTTTACCATAGCAGTTTATATTTCCACCAAAAGTGTACAAGAATCCCCTTTTCTTCACATTCTAATAAGTATTTGCTATCTCTTGTCTTTTTAATAATCGCCATCCTGATGGGTATGAGGTGATATCTCATTGTGGTTTTAATTTACATTTCCCTGATGATTAATGGTGTTTAGCAACTTTTCATGTGCCGTTGGCCATTTATATGTCTTTTTTTGAAAAATATCTATTCAGGTTCTTTGCCTGTTTTTAAGCTATATTTTGGTTTGCTTTTGAGTTGTATGCATTTTTTGCATTATTAACCCCTTATTGGATATGTGTCAACTTATCATACTTGTAGTTTCCAGTATTCATCAGTCTCTCTCAGAACCTTGACTTAACTCATATTATTTCACCTACCTCAGTTTCCCTTTGACACTCATTTTGTCAGGTGAACATTTTCTCCCTATTTTTTTACAACTCTATTAAGGCATTTCCTTCCCTAGAAAACCTCCTCTAACTTTTCCCCAACTCCTCATTCTAGATAAGTTGCCTTTCCTATATACACCAGTAGCACTCTTTGCTTATTTCTAAACTGTATCTTTAATCATATTTCATAGTAATATATTCCCTGGTCCCTTATTACCCCCTTGAAGATATGGACCATAGCTTTTACCTCCATACCTTCAATACCTACCAAAATAGCTTGAACAAAATATATATTTATCAAAAGAACAATTAGTTGTGACAAACCTCATATTTCAAATACTGTAATAGAACGCTGATTAGCAAAAATTATCTGTAGATAAAACAGCTTGCTTTCTCTCCCCCAAATCTGTGAAAACTAATTGATAAAACTGGGAACTTTCCAAGAGCTAAAGAGCACTGAAGAAATTCTGGAGAGTTCCATTCACCATTACCACTCTTTCCTTATACTCACACACACGCACGCACACACTCATCCTCACATGCACACACCCTCCTCCACCTACCAGTTTGAGATTAAAATATATCAAAGAACAAAAGAAGAAAAATGAAAAAGAAAAGATGAAGGTAAGGACAATGAATAGACAGAAATTGCAGAACTTTGTACTTAACCAAAATTGGGAAAACATAATTAAAGCCATTTAAAAATAAAAGAAAGACAGTGTAGCCTCTGAGCTCCTTAAAGCTTTCTCAAGCCTATCAACAGAGCATCTCCTTTGTGTGGGTGACATGGTCTTTATGAGGGACCTTATTGCAAAGCCTTCTGGTGGTTATTGCTCAAGCAGTGGTACCAGTAGAAGCATCCTTCCATGAAGTTTGCTTTTGGAATCCATAGATTTTTTACCACTGATCACCAATCTGTGATTTCAAGTTGAAAGTACAGGCTAAGGAAAAGAAGTTTGAACGTGAAAATCTTTTTCAGTACCTTCTTTACCGTGGCCACAGGATTAGACTCCACAGTGGCACTGTTCCATAGGCACTTAAGTACATGCTTGGTGCAGAGAGAAACTTTCTTGAGTTTGGCCTTGTAGCTGCAGTCAGATTAGAAGAGAGTTTTGTCAGGGTCTCAAGGACCTTGGCCAGTGAGAAGGGTGACCCACAGATTTTAGGCAGGAACAAGTGGAAAAGAGGAGTAAAGAGCCTCACTGCACAATGATAAGATGGAAAGGAGGGATAAGAGGTAGTGACAGAGGTGGCAGGCTAGAATACAGTTCTGGGTTTAAACAACTTTTGGGGGCGTAATTGAAGGACTCTGGTTTCATCCATCTTTCACCTCTCCTGGCCCTCCACAAAAACATTCATCAGCCTGTTTCTATTGAGCATGACACTGTTAGACACATAAACAGACCATGGCAGTTTTATTCTTCAGGAGGAACTACTTCTGTTTTATTGGTTAATGCAGGGTAACTGCTGTTCTGTCTTTGAATATCTCTTTTACTTCTCTTGAGGAAGTATACATTGAATTTTTTCTGTGAATAAAGAAAAGCAGAAAATCTCTATGCACTAAGCATTAAAATCTGCCTCCCTTGGAACATTTTTTTTATGAATCACTCTGTCACTCAAGAAGGTGATTGAAAGGCACTATGAAGGCTGCTAACCAAAACCACATGGACTTGGTCTGTTTCAGATCTGAATCACCTTAGGAAATGATGATAAAGAAGCAAACGTTTTTAACATTCAAAATTCCAAAGCTCCTATCATTGTAAACTTGAATCATCTCTTGAATACTGACAATGTCTCAAGAGGAAAATAAATATGTATATTTATTTCATTTATTTATAAATGCATTTGTACATGTGTATATATAAATCCATATACACATAAAATATATTCTGCTCCAAGTATTTCTCTCTTCCCTCTTCATTAATTCAACTTCTGTCACAGCCAGGCTCAACTTTGGCCTCTGCCATGAGCTGTTTAAGCCCACTCTGATCTCATCCTTATCTAATGTTAGCGTATTTACTACCTACACCAATGTTTTCAGAACTTAGCTATCAACAGTAATTTTTGTACTTTATATTATTAGTTAGCTGTAATGTAAAGTACAAAAAAAATGTGCCTACCTCTTGTTTCCCTTCGTTCACAGTGCCTTCAAGTGATATTGAGGGAACAGGCTGGACTTTGGAAACATTTGCTAGGGTTGTCGAACTATGACCTGTTTTTGTGCACCCAGCAAGTTAACAATGGTTTTTACATTTTTAAAAGGTTAAAAAAAATACACAGACTAAAGGAGAATATGCTACAGGGACCCAGTGGCACTCAAAAGCCAAGATTTTTGCTCTCTGAAAAAAGAAAGTGTTAGTCATGTCCGACTCTTTGTGACCCCATGAACCATAGCCCACCAGACTCCTCCGTCCATGGAATTCTCCAGGCAAGAATACTGAAGTGGTTAGCCATTCTCATCTCCAAGGGATCTTCCCGACCCAGGGATTGAACCCTGGTCTCTTGCATTGCAGACAGATTGTTTAGTCTGAGCCACTAGGAAAGGCCCTTTTGCTCCCTAACCCTTTACATAAAACAGATGCCAAGCCCTGCTTTAAGAATAATGAAAAGTAATAGTGGATAGATAATAAGTCTGACCTTACTGTATATAGGTAATTCTATTAAATAGGGGCAAGTGTTCCCATTTACAAGCTTCTTAACCTAAATAATTAGAATTTTGGACATTTTCTTCTAGGCACAGTGAAGACTCAGTAGACCAACCAACAGCAACAGTAGTAATAGCGACAACTATTTACGTTCTTAAGCACAAGAGCATCGACTTACGCCTTTTTTGTTTGCTTCTATATCCTCGAATATCCAGGACAGTATCATGGCCTGGTTCTGTATTAGTTTCCTAGAACTGCCACAACAAATGACCACAAAGTTGGTGGCTTAAAAACAACAGAAATTTATTCTCATGTAGTTCTGGAGTCCAGGAGTCTGAAATGAAGATGTCAGTCAAGGTCATGCTCCCTCTAAAGGTTCTAGGGGAAAGCCCTTCCTTGTACAGCTCTTACAGTTCTGGGGGTTCCAGCCATTCCTTAGGGTGTAGCACCATAACTCCAATCACCAACTTCATGTTCACATGGCCATCTTCCCTGTGTGTCTCTCTGTGTCTTCTCCTTTTCTTGGGAAGACACCAGACATTGGACTTAGGACTCACACTAAATCCAGGAGTGTTTCATCTCAAGATTCTTAACTAATTAATTGGACAGAGCCCATTTCCAAATAAGGTCACATTTTGATGTTCCAGGTAACTATATGACTTTTGGCGGAACTCTATTCACCCTGCCACAGACCTCAATAAAAGTTTTTGAATGACTACATGAATGAAAGAAGTGACCGTTTAATATATTGCTGACACTGGAGTCATTTCATTTAAACCTTGAAACAATTCTATCAGGTATGTGTTTTTCTATTTTTCAAGTGAAGAACTGAGGTTTCAAGATCTAAGTACCCCGCCTAGTTCACACAGACAATGAAGGCAGGGTCATCCCTGAACCTATGCTCTTCTCCACTAGGCTTGTGTGATTGCCACTGGGCATGACTAAGAAGTGAACTTGAGGAAGGAGATTATGGAATCAAGGAGATCAGATTGTAGGAGTCTTAGTATGAACTTTCCTTTAATTCAGTAGAAAAAAATTTGAGTAGATAGGTAGATATAAACAATAAAGGAAGAGGAAGAGTTAAGATGACTAAGACCTCAGGCTTAGGGAGAGAGTGACTATGATGCTGTATAGAAATAGGAAGCTGGAAAGGGAATCAGCTTGGAAAGAAAAATGATGAGTTTCCATGTCATCAATGGTACATTCAAACTTGGCCTTAAGGCAATTGCAGAGACAGGGCTGGTCCTCAGAACAGAGAATGCGCCTGGGTGTGCAAAGTGAGGTCATCACCACGAGACAGCACCATTACCTCATGAATCACCAGAGTTGAGCCAGCAGCTTGCTGGCCAGATGTCTGGTTATTACTATGTTCATGACTGTCTGAAGCTGCCCTTTATTCCTTCCTAGTGATGGTCAACCTCTCTTTAACTGCTCACTCATTTTGCTCCCTTGCTAGAACTCCAACTGAAGTTTCAGATTATTGAAGCCACGAGGTAGGATCACTTCATCAAGAGAAGTTCATGGCAGCAAAAATACTAAGGAAGCTTCTTTCTTTTAAATCATGACTGAGCCCAACATCAGGCATCCCCTTCATAGCACAAAACAATGAAGTCACATTCTTAGGGTTTGACCACAGCATCCTAATAGCCTGAAAGTGAAAGTGTTAGTTGCTCAGTTGTGTCCGTTCTTTGCAACCCCATGGACTGTAGCCTACCAGGTTCTGTGTCCATGGAGTTCTCCAGGCAAGAATACTGTAGTGGGTTGCCATTCCCTTGTCCAGAGGATCTTCCTGACCCAAGGATTGAACTCAGGTCTCTTGCATTGCAGGCAGATTCTAATAGTCTGACATTGCATTGAAGATCCCAACAGGAAGGGCCTGCTCTGCCAGAGAGCTGACTCTTCGGCATTTTTCAGAGAATCCCGGCTTGTTGACGTCTTAGACATCTGAGAACAGGCTGAGAGAAGTTGAACTATGTCTGAAAGACGCATAAGCAGACACTGAATTTCAAAGCTCTGTGCCTCAGCCTGTGGTCAGCTCTCAATACCACCCACCTCCCAGTCCAATGTAACAAATATAAGAGAGCACATGAACGAAATTTAGGGAAACAAGCGAAGTGGAGTTCCTGAAATTAAAGCAGTTGAGTTTTAGCCAACTCTGTTAAAAAGCTTAGACAAAGAATAGCTTTCTATTTTTGAAATATGTATCCCCCTGAAAAACATTATTACATGTCCATAAAATATGCCCAAAATATAAAACATAATTATGAATAAAGTTAATATTAAATTGTCTCTTAATTTAGTCATGGGCAAGGAGGGAAGAGAGCTGGTATGAGTGAACTGGCAAAGATCTCACAAGATAGAACATTTTTAAAAATCTCTCTGCAAGACTGATTTAAATTATCTATAGATGAGCTAAATTTGTCCTATAGATCAATTAGGAATCACTATTTTAAATATATCACATACTTAATTATACTGAATTAAATGTAATTGCATATTCACTGCATGCATCATAATGTTAATTAGGGGAAACATTTTGAATCAAATACATTGAAGTATATAGCACTTCAGTTTTCTTTATATATATAAAAAAAATAGTATATGTTTCAGTCAGGTTAGAAATATTTGTCAAGTACTCATGAAAAGGTAAAGAAAGACTAAATTAAAGTATCACTTCAAGGTTTACGGATTGTTGAGTAATTCCTGTTATTTAACTCTGACTGTATATGGGCTTCCCTCATGGCTCAGCAGTAAAGAATCCACCTGCAAGGCAGAAGACACAAGAGACACAGGTTCGATCCCTGAGTGGGGAAGATCCCCTGGAGAAGGGCTTTAGCAACCTCTCCAGTGTTCTTGCCTGGAGAATCTCATGGACAGATGAATCTGGCAGGCTACAGTCCATAGGGTTGTAAAGAGTTGGACACAACTGAAGTGACAGAGCACACATGCATATGACAGTATATAAGGTTCTAGGTTAAAGAAACAAGCCTTTAACAAGTTTAAAGAAAAACCAAAACAGAATGTTTACCATTGTTTCTCAGAATTAACATCACATAATTATTTTAGAAGAGGATAAACCTTTAAAAGCTAAATGCTTTTTCAAACTTCTTATAAAATGGGTGTATGTATCCAGAGTCTATGTATGTTTTTGAAGCAGCCTCTGGTGGTTGGGGGACAGTGATGACTCACGGCATCTTAAACATTGTGAGCAATCATTTGTTCCAACAGTGGGCGGGGGGGCAGCTTGGTGATTCCAGGCCCAGGGAAGCTTTGGAAAGTCACCCATAGACCCACAGCATGGTACAGCTGGAAGAGAAGGTTGAAATCAGTTCTCTCCACCTCTCTCTTTATAGATAAGAAGCAGGAAGCCTAGGACAGTAGTGAAGACCCTGGGGCACAATGACCTCAGTTTAGTCTTAGCCCTGCTACAGCTGGTCATGTGACCTTTCAGTCCTTCAATTTGCTCCTAGGATTGTTAAGAGGATTCAGTGAATGAATATTTCAAAAGTGCTTAGAACAATGTTGGACACATTATACATACTATGAACAAATGTTTGTTAAATAAATAAAGTAAAACTCGGACCTAGATAGATCAAGCAATTTGCCTGAGTTCATGGGATTCATCAAATCTTAGCTAGGGTAGAACTATTCCTCTCCTGTTCTCATTTTTCACTCCTCCCAGGTCCTTATTAGACTATCCTTAGAGTGTGGGTTTGCCTCAGAAATGCTGTAAGAACCAATAAATAAATAGCACGATGCAATATAGGGAATACAGAGTTTAGATCAACACCTTGGATTCAGGTTCTAATTGTTGTTGTTTAGTCGCTAAGTTGTGTCCAAATCTTTGCAGCTCTATGGACTGTAAACCCCCAGGCTCCTCTGTCCATGGAATTTCCCAGGCAAGGATACTGGAGCAGGTTGCCATTCTTTTCTCCAGGGGACCTTCCCAACCCAGGGATTGAACCCAGATTTCCAGCTTTACAGGTGGATTCTTTACCACTGAGCCACCAGGGAAGCCCTCAGGCTCTGATACTTAGCATCGACTCTCTGAACCTCAGTTTCTTCACCTGTAGAAATATGATAACCATAACAAACCCAGCTGAGATTTGTTGAGAGAATCAGATGAGATAATGTACTTTGAAAACCATAATGCACCATGCAGATGTTATTTAACATCAGTATTGTGAGCTTCTGTGAGCTGAGAAAAGCTATGAGAGTGTTTCACACCTGCTTAGGACATCAAGAAGTTGGTTGGAGAGAATACTTAATAGATTCTCTCCCCTTTATTACTTCCCATTTATTCACTGTTTTCTTTTAAAATTTATTTTTAATGATTATATTCATATACAGAAAAGAATAATGTATACATGTTTGTGTTATGTGTGTGTGAAAAATAAATACTGATTCTCCACCATGAAGCTTAGAGAATATTACCAATGCCTTTGAAGCCCCCATGTGTACCGTCCAGTCATATCCCTCCCCTCCCGCCCCAGAAAATTGGGTAAATGGCATTTGCAAATTATTTGTTCATCTTCCCCTTGCCTTCAGTTGTGCTGCACATGTGTATATGCCTAGGAAATGTATTGTACTGTGTGATTTTCTCTCTTGACTCAAATATCTCAAGCTACCGTATGGTATCTTCCCCGTGCCCTGTACTATCCTCTACCCTTAGTCTTTGTCACTGTCTCCCCTCCCCCATCCAATAAAACACATTACTTCTTTAATTGAAAAGATGTTGCAAAGAGAGACTTCTGAAGAGAGTCAGGCTTCCATGAGCAGGGAGTGGGTATCAGTGGCCAGCGGGAGGGGGATGTCAGCTGCCAAAGCATATGCAAGAATACAAGAATGGGAAGGCTCTTGTCATGATAGGCACTTTGGGTTTCGTTTGGTGTCCTCGGTGGGCACTTCACCATCTTAATGAGAAATCCTCATGCCTTAAGTGGAAAAAAGAATAAAAATGTAAACAGGGGCAGATTCGGATGTCATACAGCTTTTGGGAAGCAACTGCAGTATTGAAGAATGGAGAGACAGCTCATAACTGCTTCAAGGCAGATGAAATGGGACACAGATGAAAGGGGAGCACCTCACCTGGAGCAGTGGTGCAGGGGTGGGTGGAGGTAGCACTGGAGAGACACTGTGGACAGGGTTTAGCAAGACTTAGTAACTGATTGCCTGTGAGACATGCTAGAGAAAGAGAAGTCGGTGATGGCTGAAATTTCAGGTTACCAGGAGGGAAACCTCATAATGATCACTGACCAAAATAGCTGACCGAAAGGTAGATCTGAGAGTCACACTGACTAGAACAGCCCAAATTGCTGGAGGTCATCTCTGTCCCATGGTCCAGAAAATAATGATTAATTCCAGCCTTTCTCCCAGAGAAGGAATCAGGGAGGGCAAATCTACATTTCCTACTTTGAAGAGTTGTGGGTTTACATGTTGAATGGTAACTTTTGTTAAGTGATTCTTACTCTTGAGAATTACAACTTCCCTGACTTTCAGCTTCTGGTACATAAAATGAGGGGGCTGGAGTAAGATGATCTCTAAGGCCCTTTCCATTTCTGTAACTGTGAAATCCTAGGAATTTTGCCCAGAATAGTTAACAGTAGCAAAAGCAGTTCTTGAGCTTGAGAATCAGAGAGAATTAAATTTGAATGCCTGTTCCACTGTGAACCTGTGGCCACCCTTGGCTGCCCTGAGCCTCCTGCTGAAATTCAACGTGCTAGAACCTCACCGGGCTACTGTGTCTCTGCTTGTATGTGAAAATGCCCAACTCAGTGCCTGGCACAGTGTAGGTGCAGGCTAAAGACTGATTTCCTCCCTCCCTTCCTTCCTTCCTCCTTTTGTTACCAAAAAGAGAGTTTCGTCTGGCTCCTCAACTGGTGCTGGGGTGAACCTTTCTTGTTAGACTCTTCTGTGGTGCCCCCAAAGCAGCTGTTGTGCCAAAGAACTGCTGTCCCCGAGCTGCATTCACTTTTACCCCAAAGCACAAGACCTCTGGGTTCAAGAGAAACACAAGAGCTCAAGTGGCAAGGAGACCCCTGGCGGTGGGTCTATAGTTGTCCTTCCAGTTGGAGGCAAATCCCACTCCAGATGTCACATCCAGAAACTAAAGTCACCCCATCTTCCCTGAGCAAATGAGCAACGAACACATTCACTTGTTATCTGTAAGAGACAGAATGAATCTGATGACTATCTCGTCGTATTTACACAGTACTTTACCTTTGCACTGCCGAGAGTTTAAACCAAGGCTCCTTAATAGTTAAAAGTCTACTGTTCGAGCTCAAAGACAGCCTGCAGCTCGGTAAGCCAGTTCCGGCCACCCTGACCACAGCCGTCAAGTTCATTTGGATTCTCAGCAAGAAGAGACAAGAAGTCGTCCCTCTCCTGCAGATCTCAGCTGTGGAGAAAAGGAAAAGGAAAAAGGTTGGGTTGGGGTCCCTGGCTTATGAAATTTGAATGCCACTCAAACCAGATATAATGTTTGTTGGCTTTGGCTCCAAAGTACACAATTTTTCAAGATCAAGGAATTATGTACATTCTATTCCAACACTGTACAGAGTTTCTGTACTTTGGAATTTGCTGGGGGGTGGGAGAAGAGGGAGTAGAGACATAACTTAATCCTCTCAGTCCTTGAGGAACTACCATTTAGAGAACTTACTATTTCCTGAAGGAGAAGCCTTGAAGTGTGCAATGTAAATATTACGTTAATTCTGATGCAGAGTTCTACGGTTGTTAAGCCTTACATGTGATAAAGCCAATAAGCAAATGAAATTTCACTATTTTAGAGCATCATACCATATGTTTGCTTTGTACATTTTTAAAATCAGTTATTAACTAATGGTAAAAAAAAAAAAAAAAGCCTTACACATGAGAAAACAGACAAATAGAAGCTAAGGTTCTGGTCCTGTTTTTCTGCCTTCATTTAGAAAAGACCAGTGAGGTCCTGCAGGTTTGCAGACAATCTGAGGTGCATCCAACCTCTGTTCTCCAGGTTGCCCCATTCAGCAACACAGATCACAAAGCAAGCTGGGTAGGCAAATGGGCTTTAACCCTGGGTTACTTTGCACATGCATTAATTTTTCAGTAGACTTGTTAAATACACACAATGTGCTAGGCAGGGTACACGGTGAGGTTAAAAGATGAATGAGACAGTTCCTGGACTCTTGTTTGGTGTTCAGTCAATAACTAAGTCATGTCAGAATCTTTGTGATCCCATAGACTGCAACATGCCTGCCTTCCCTGATCTTCACTATCTCCTGGAGTTTTTTGCTCAAATTCGTGTCCATTGAGTCAGTGATGCCATCCTACCATCTCATCTCTTGTCACCCTCTTCCCCTGTCCTCAATCTTTCCCAGCCCCAGGGTTTTTCCCCAGTGAGTTGGCTCTTCACATCAGGTAACCAAAGTATTGGAGCTTCAGCCTCAGCATCAGTCCTTTCAATGAATATTCAGGGTTGATTTCCTTTAGGATTGACTGGTTTGATATCCTTGGTGTCCAAGGGACTCTCAAGAGTCTTATTGAGCACCACAGTTCAAAAACATCAATTCTTCAACAGTTAATCTTCTTTGTGGTCCAACTTTCACATCCATACATGGAAAAACCAAAACTTTGACTATGTGGACTTTTGTCGGCAAAGTGATAGTTCTGCTTTCTAATATGCTGTCTAGGTTTGTAATAGCTTTTCTTCCAAGGAGCAAGCATCTTTTAATTTCATGGCTGTAGTCACCACTTACTGTAATTTTGGAGCCCAAGAAAATCTGTCATTATCTCCATTTTTCCCCCCGTCTGTTTGCCATGATGAAGTGATAGGACCAGATGCCATGATCTTAGTTTTTTGAACGTTGAGTTTTAAGCCAGCTTTTTCACTCTCCTCTTTCACCCTCATCAAGAGGCTCTTTAATTTCTCTTCTCTTTCTGCCATTAGAGTGGTATCATCTAGTAGACTGCTGCTGCTAGCTTACAACCTAAGACTCTACTCCACAATTTGCCAATTGTTTTATATATTAATGAATCCATCATATCTCCACCAGCACTGAATCCCAAGTCAAGTCTGAGCCTTTAAAGTTCCCATAATGCCTCCTAGACATAGAAAAAAGTAGAACAAGAAATGAACAAAATCAGAGAAGCTGACTCTGAAGAGCAGCCTCCTCTATAACAGGATACTTGAGAAGGCCTTTGATTTAAAATTGGCCTCTGTTCCTTTAAGAAGCTTCTCTAGTTCCGGCCCTCTTCAAAATGGATGATTGATCACCAGTGGAAACCTAATTACCAATTAATCAGTTGCTATTGAATTGATGATACATCTCAGTTATCTGCTACTCCTCAGAGCAATCTATAGCACTTTAGTGAAGAAAAGCTTCTAATTAAATAGTGAAAGAGTACTCACTAATATATATCAAAAATGTCTAGAACTAGACCATCTTATTAACTGTAAGTCATAACTTTAGCATCTCTGAGACCCTCTGTTCACTAATTTTTCACCATTTAAAATAAAAAAGTAGTTGTTGCTATATAAAACAGCACATTAGGTTATATTTAACCATAAAAGTTAATAGATGTAAGAACTTTGCATTCTGTGTGACATAGTTTGACATTATGGAATAAGCCATACATGTTGTTACATGTTGTTGTTGTTTAATCGTGTCCAACTGTTTTGTGACTCCCATGGACTGTAGCCCTCCAGGCTCCTCTGTTCATGGGATTTCCCAGGCAAGAATACTAGAGTGGTTTTTCATTTCCTTCTCCAGGGGATGTTCTAACCCAGGGATCGAATCTACATCTCCTGCATTGGCAGGTGGTTTTTTTTTCCACTGCGCCACCAGGGAAGCCTGTTTTACATAAGGGTACTTAAATTTTTTATTTCAGTTTGTTCTTAAACACTTAGTTGGTTTGAAATATACTATAACAACTTTCTGATTGTGACAAATGCAATAGGACAATAATAGAAAATCTCTATAATCTTTAAATCATTTTCCTGGGCTTGTAGCCACATACAAAGATGTGTAAAACAGAACTTTTTCTCTTTCTTCCAAGTTAGGCTTTGTTTTACTTATACACCTTTTTGTCCCAGTTGTCTGCCTCAGTGTTACCAGTTTGCAATCATTTTGTCAGGATAGTCGGAGTCAGTCTCTCCATTTGTCTCTTGTAAACTCTTAAACTACCCCCATACCTGAAAAAGAAAAAATAGCTTTAGTAATTTGGTTCGTATCTCCACATTCATTCCCCATCTACCCATAATTGATTTGCTTACTTGTTCATTCATTCAATTAATATTTATTAAACATCTACTGCGTGTGGCAGTTCATCTCCTACTAACAGTACAGTAGTAAAGAAGCAGTCTCTGATCATAGGAAGCCGCTTGGGACGTCTCACACCACTCACATATCACAAACACAAATAGTGGTTGGAGCTGCGAGTGCCATTTCACATAGGTAAATGGTATTATGGCAGTCCGTCATAGAAGCATTTGACCTCGATATTGAGATCAGGGTAGACATTTTGAAGAATTGATGACAAACGAGATCCGAAGGAGGTATAGGAGTTACCAAGGTGAATGGAGGTGGGACGAGCAGAAGGAACAGTATGTTCAGAGACTCTGTAAGGAGGACATTTGGCTTATTTGGAGAACTGAAAGAAGGCCAGCTCACTGACGCATAGGGAGCAAGGAAGAAATCAATGCAGGCTGAGTATGGAGAATTTGAACAGGGGCCGGATGAGGCAGGATCCAACCGGGCATGTTAAAAATATTGTCCTTGTACCTAAGAGCAATGGGGAAATGCTTAAGCATTTTAAGCAGAGTGACATGATGAGATATGTTGTTTAAAATGAAAACTTGGCTGCAGTGTGGAGAATGGATCTAGAAAGAGGTTGAATGAGATTGGACTGGTCAGGTCCAGTTAAGCCATTCTCATAGTCCTGGATAGAGATGGGGGTATCTTGGATGAAGTTGCCATGGTGGAGACAGAGAAAACTAGATGGACCCAGGAGATATTTAGAAAGTACAATTGATGGGACTTGGCAGTAGACAGTTTATGGGGAGGAATCAGGGATGACACTTGAATTTCTGACTTGTGCACCTGGAGAAATGGTAGAGCCATTTGCTGGGGTATATTGTATCATGAGATCAGGCAAGGAGGATTATTGTTTCTACTTTGGTCATGTTGAGCTTGAATTCTCTGAGACATCTGAATACCAGTTTTGTAGGCAGTTTGATAAATGTACAGTCAGCTCAGAGGAGCAGTGTAGCCTGGAGGCAGATATATGAGTGTCACCTAAAAAGAATAAAACATATCCTGGGTAGAGAGTGTCAAGAGTGAGCAGCGGAGCAGCCCTAGGATGGAGCCTTGAGAAACCCTAACATTGCTAGGCAAGCATGGATGGTCCTGCAGAGGAGACAAATGATACAGTTTGAAAAGTAGTATTAGAAGGGAAAGTAGTATGTCAAGGCTGTATATTGTCACCCTGCTTATTTAACTTATATGCAGAGTACATCATGAGAAATGATGGACTGGATGAAACACAAGCTGGAATCAAAATTGCTGGGAGAAATATCAATAACCTCAGATATGCAGATGACACCACCTTTATGGCAGAAAGCAAAGAAAAACTAAAGAGCCTCTTGATGAAAGTGAAAGAGGAGAGTGACAAAGTTGGCTTAAACCTCAGTATTCAGAAAACTGAGATCATGGCATCTGTTCCCATCACTTCATGGCAAATGGATGGTAAACAATGGAAACAGTGAGAGACTTTATTTTGGGGGGCTCCAAAATCACTGCAGATGGTGACTGCAGCCATGAAGTTAAGTTTCCTTCCAGCTCCTTGGAAGGAAAGTTATGACCAACCTAGACAGCATTTTAAAAAGCAGAGACATCACTTTGCCAACAAAGGTCCATCTAGTCAAAGCTATGGTTTTTCCAGTAGTCATGTATGGATGTGAGAGTTTGACTGTAAAGAAAGCTGAGCATCGAAGAATTGATGCTTTTGAACTGTGGTATTGGAGAAGACTCTTGAGAGTCCCTTGGACAGCAAGGAGATCCAACCGGTCCATCCTAAAGGAGATCAGTCCTGGGTGTTCATTGGAAGGACTGATGTTGAAACTGAAACTCCAATACTTTGGCCACCTGATGCAAAGAGCTGACTCATTTGAAAAGACCCTGATTCTGGGAAAGATTGAGGGCAGGAGGAGAAGGGGACGACAGAGGATGAGATGGTTGGATGGCATCACCAACTCGATAGTCATGAGTTTGGGTGGACTTCAGGGGTTGGTGATGGACAGGGAGACCTGGTGTGCTGCGATTCATGGGGTCGCAAAGAGTCAGACACAACTGAGCGGCTGAACTGAAAACATTTGATGTATAACTTTTGCATTTTTTTGAGCCTTTCACCATAATGAGGACAACTTTTCTGTGTTCTCTGTGTATTGGGTTCTTTTATAAGAGATTTCTGTAAACTAGCTCATTTAATCTTTACAGCAGCTCTGTAAGGTAGGTGCATTTCTGTAATTTTCTCAGTTTTACAAATGGAAGAACTGAAACAGAAGTAACATGAATTTCACAAACATATTATAGATAATCGCTGTATGATGCAGGCACCTGAGTCTGGGGTTGGTTCTCTGCTGCTTTCCCATGAATTATCTATAAATCATCACTCCTCACCACCTCATTGTACACAAAGTCACACAGTTTAAAATATACTGTCCCAGTGTGACTCCCACATTTATGATTATTCCAGTTGATATCCATCTCATTGGACTTTCCTGCTAGAAGCATTGCCTTTATGTCCAGGCCTGAGACATTCATAGTTTTTTTTTCTCCTACTAGCGCCCGCTGAAGTCTGTTTTTATGTACTTACATGTGGCCATTTTTATGTACTTACATGTGGAACTGTGGTACAAACTGTGATAAGATCTGACCCTGGTTTTAGAAAGTCAGAGTGCAAATATTAGTTGCTCCATTGTGTCTGACTCTGCAACCCCATGGACTGTAGCCCACAAGGCTCCTCTGCCCATGGGATTCTCCAGGCAAGAATACTCAAGTGGATTGCCATTCCCTTTGCCAGGAGATCTTCCTGACCCAGAGATCAAGCCCAGGGTCTCCTGCATTGCAGGCAGATTCTTTAACATCTGAGCCACCAAGGAAGCCCTAGTTTTTGAGTCTGTGTATATACAACAGCACTTACTGATACTGAAGTCATTTAGATCACTGGAACTGTTTCTGCCTATCTGGGGCTATATGTCCATTTGCAGATTGTCTGTTATCCCATTCCCTCTAACCTCTGAAAAGACACCGGAAAGTTTCTTAACAGCTTGCTCACATCTGGACTCACATTAATTCTATGACCATATTTTATTCCAGACACTTTTGAGAAATTCATCAGGATGTGAAGTGCGCAATGATGAATATCGAACGGAATTTACCACAGCTTTGCCGCGCGTTGACTTATTCATGGGCCAGTTCAACCAAGTCCTCTTAACATCTATATCCACCTTTATCAAAGGAGATCTCACTATCGCTAATCTCGGGACGTCAGAGGGTCGATTCATGCAGGTACAATACTCTCTGAGAGTGGCTGTGTCTGTTTTATCCAGTGTCATACAATTAATTTGCTTCTCTTTTTACAGTAAGGTTTTGGCAAATACTGTAAAGTGAAAATCACAGTGGAAGCTAGAGACACAGACTGAAAGCAAAACAATGAAGCCTAGTCCCTTTCTTGACGTGTATGACCTTTTTTGTTAAATTCTTAAAGCTTTCAGTTTAAATGTGGTTGCTTTAATTTTCTTGCCTGGAACAGTTTGAGGTTTTTTTTTCCATTCATGATTTAAATCACATGATTGGAAAATAAAATGAAACAATTAAAGCACTTCCAGGCGATGTTTTCCTATTTCAGGGGAAGCTACGGATCAAAGGAGAGCTATTGTGTGAACCGTGCGTCTCCATGAGAGGAAACATTCACATCATTGAGAAATATTGGCAGGCGTTAGGAAGGGACATTATCATCAGAATCCCATTGTAACTCCAGCTCTTCTGATTCTGCAAAATGATGGGGTCAGACACAAAGAAGTGCAAACACTGGGGGTAAAAAGATCCAGATTTTGTTAAGAAATGCTTTTAATGGATAGCAACAGTATTCCCATACAATAAAAGTTCACATTTCAGAGTCGCAGTTATCATGTCTCCTAGATACAAATACCCTAGCACTTTGCAGAAATTAAGATGCTCTCATGTTGGGTCTGTTTTACTGTTTTAATAGTTATTGGTAGTGCTTTCAACATGAGTTCATTAATAGATTCTTGGTTAATGCACAATGACGATGGTAGCTATGGAAATGTTGACTTTCCACAAAGACTAGAAATTTCTTTAAAAGGGAGATATTTATTTTGTGATCATCTGACATAATTAACATCCTGGTCAGGAAATGACTGTAAAGCAATTGAAGATGATGATGTTTTCCTATGACTTGCTCATTTGTACATTCTCTATCTATATTCTTTAACAAAACATATTTTTAAAAACTACCACTGTCTTTATAGCGGTCTGGATATGCATCAAATGTTCTTGTACTAGTGGGCCTGGTGGAATTTTTGCAAAATCATAAAACGTGTAAATAAAACTTTCCCACTTCACAACGAATCATATAGATCTAAATGATTCCACACTTGGTCTCCCCTCGTCACATTGCTTCACAATTAACTATGCATTTTCTTCCTTGTTCCCTCTCTCCCAGTGCAGTGTTCCTATTTACCCACTTCAAACCATTTAATTCTGTCCTCAAAATGTTAAGGAGAGATTCCCAGCCCCATCCCACACAGACAAGCACTCTTAACAAATTTGAAATATGGTCATATCCACTATCCTTGTAAAATGTGTGTTGTTATCTGGTGTTTATATGTGTTTTTAGTTGATATTGATGTTATTCTAGAGAATTCCAAGAAAAATCTGAAGAATGAATGAAGCTAGCATCTATTGAATTCTTACTGGCTTCCCTATGTTCATTTGCCTCCTTTTATCTTTTTTTCTGCTTTCGTTTTTTTATTTTGTGTATTACCTCACCAATCCGGTTGCATATTAATAAGCTTTCTACAGTCACTTTAGGTCTGACACTTTTTCACATCACAAGGTTCCTGGCCTATTTCCAGATTCTGAAGTTCTAATAAAATTCCATTTTTGTATAGATTGCTTTAATAACTGAGTAAATTCTGCTGTGTGACAGATTTCAGATTTCACCAAGTGGTATGTTATATATATATCAGTTTCATTAGAATAGAAATGCTGTAACAAATGTTTTATTCTTATCTCCCAGCATTTTCATCAAAGAAGCTATAGCATATCTGTGCATCCATAATACCAAAGATGAAAATCAGTATTTAAATAAATACTTTTCTTATGAAAAGCACTGATATCCTTGATTTTTAAAACCAAAGATGAAAATAAGTATTTAAATAAATACTTTTCTTATGAAAAGCACTGATATCTTTGATTTTTTGAAAGCAGGTAACTCTCAATTCATTCCTTATATATCAGGAACATACTAACTATGCTTTACTAGGCAAATAAGTGAGGCAACAGAAGCTGTGACAGAGAACCTTCCTCTGAAGAACTAAATTTTCAGTAGGGGAGATAGAAACATGTACCTGATACCTAGAGAAAACAAAGACATAAAAGGCACAAGGCTATTGAGACTCACCGAGAGAGAATCTGTTTCTCTGCCACTTGCCTAAGAGAATTCCATTTGGTAAAATTTTATGTAAATAATCCTAGACCATTTGAAGGATCAAAGAATCACCATCACTAAAATCCAATTTGTTTACAGCAAATAATGTTGGAGATGGAGTCAGGAGTACAGCAAAAACTTGGGGACCATCCAGCCTAATCTATCCAAGCAGTGACTTAACTTCTGTAAATGTTTTGACTGCGCTGAAGTGCTGAATCTGTGGCCAAGCCTAAGTTTCTACAATCCATGTTTCAATAATACTATGAAGTTTCTGTTACAAAATAGAAGGGACATAATTTTTTTCCCCAAAGACAGCTGCCATACATGAAAAGGAACAGAAGAATGATTTTACTTCCTTCCTACCCTGAAGCCTAAAGGCAAAGTTGCTTTGCAAATGTTTTCTCCCAAGAGTTTGCAGCTGTTTCTGCCTTTCCTATTGTGCTTATGTTCAGCTCTGGCTGGGAATACAAGCTTCAGCTCCAGCTGTTGGGTGCAAAGTGAATCAGGTATTTCACAGTGGTTATTTGATTAGCAAGACTTATATTGTTTAGCTAACAATATTATATGTATGGAAGAAAAGACATTTTTGACATGTTTCTAACATTTAAGCATGTAACTTATCTCATACAGGTGCAGCTATGTCTAAATATACTAATGTGTACATATATTCAAGTCTATCTGTAGAGCCATGTCAATGTAGATCTAGATTTCAAAAACAGTTTTTATTTGTGTGATTGCTCTCTTGGGATGCTTTGAAGTAAAATAATATGATAAACAATGTTGGAGATAGTGTAAGTAAACAGTAAGAACAGGGCTTCTTACAAGTTGTGGAGGGGGTGGGGATGTAGAAAAGAACAAGGCTGGAGAACATGAGCACAGAGTGCAGGGCTACGTGGGAGAGGGAAGCGGGATACTCATGAAGATCACAGGACTAATCACAGGGATTGCCCACATCTCCCCTTCTGAGCTCCTCGTCTAATCTACATCCAAAAACAATGCTTGCTTGATTTTTTTTTTTACAGCACTTATATAAGGCCTTTAATCTCTAGATGCAAGCATTGCTATTAAAATATTTGTGCATGACTGTCAGGCCAGGGAGCGTGAGTGGATGGGGATGGGGTAGGGGTGGATACGCACTTTCCAGACTTTTTGCAAGTTCATCTCCACATTCACTGGCTTGTCTGCATACAGTGGCCACTGCCTGAGCGCTGTCATAGATGTCATTAGATTCTTTGGTATCATCCTTCTCTTCCCCCATCCCCCTTTCTGTGATGCTGTTACCACCCATAAGCCCTTTTCTCTTAACTGGACTGGTTGGTCTTAAGCAAGAAAGTTCAAGAGGTAGGAATCACCTCAAAAGACATCCTTAGCTCATGGTCATCACTTAGAACCATTACCTAAAGGATTCTGTTAGTAATCAGTGAACCTGAGAGTAATTACTCACTTCCACTAAGAAGAATCAATTTATTTATTGACCTCCTGTCTCCAAATTCCTTCGGTTCCTGTGCCACCATCATGGTATTTCAGTGCTTTGTGTTGAAGCCTGCAGCATGTTACATTTGGGATTACTGCTATTTTAGACTATGTAGACACAGATCATCAACTCATCAATCCTGTGAGCAGCCTGTAGGGACACAGCCAAACGAAGTCTGAACTTCCACATTCTCTTCAGAGATTGCTGACTTACCTATCTCTTTTATAAAATGACCAAATAAAAATATCATCTGCCTTTTTTTTTAAGGCATACATCATCAATTTATTTACTTCTATAAAGAACAGTAACTTTGGTGTATTTCTTTAAAAGAAAATATGTTTCATGGATTCTGAGATTTCTTCTGTGAGGAAAAAAACATCTATTGTAAATAATAATTACAGAGTTATGTCCATAGCAAAAAATTAAGCCTAGTTTGTATATAGTCTCCTAAAATGAATTAATGCATGATCTTGAAATACATACATCTTATAAATTGTTATAGTATAGAAATTTAAAACATCATAAATATTTGAAACATTGGAAAATGCTAACCTTTTTTTTTTTTAGTAGCAGGGAATAACTGGAATTTCTTATTTAGGTGCTTACTTAAAAGAAATAGAGAGTCATTTTAAAATGAAATATATTTATCATTAGCCTTTTTGAAATTCAGATAGATATACTCTGTGTATAGATTGACTAATCCTGTAGTCATTATATTTGAAATACTGATTTGAAAGTTTTGGATTTTTAAAATTGTTACAAATTTACTAGCTTATTTATTTCTTAGATGCTTGGTCTCAATTTGGTCTTGACTCATTTTGACTCACTTTGACTCATTTCAAAATGTTGAGACACACACATTGATGTTATAATCATAAAGAAAATTGCTATTTGTACATATCCTGGCCTTTGTAGTGTCAGGTTGGTAGAGAAACACTTGTGCCTGTTTACCAAAAAGAGTGACAGAACAAAGCAAAGTTTCATTTAATTCAACTTTTGCTGCCTGGTACTTTGTCTTAATACTTCTAATTTTAAGTTGTCAGCACCAATCAGCGATTTCCACTTCTTATGTTTCATTTTTTTAGTTCTAGAAAGCTCAGTGTTTACCTTGGTTGAAACAAAGCTCTTCGTATCTGATTCCTTTCTAGACAAATATCAATTTCTTTCACATACTTAAGATATAAACCTATTGCTGGTGTTTTAGTCAGTTTGGGCTGCTGTAACAAATTAACATACTAGGTGGCTTTAAAAAACAAACATTTATTTCTCAGAATTCTGTAGGCTGGGAATTCCAAAATCAAGGTGCCAGCAGATGTGGTGTCTAGTGAGAGTCTGCTTCCTGGTCCAGATTGCTGTGTACTCACATGGTGGAAAGAGGGCAAGAGAACTCTGTGGGATCCCATTTATAGAGCATTAATTGTCAACACAGTAGAAACTCAAAATATAATTGCTGGTCTTCTATTTCTTACTAATTGTTCTAAAACTACCAGGTGATTTATCATAAGAATTAAATTTAAATGCTGGACTTTGTTCTGTCCTTAGAAATATCTCCATGACAACCAAAAGGAACTCCTTATTTCTTGCAAACATTGCTTCAGGAGTGTTTTGAGAGTTAAAGTGGTTACCCAATTACTTAGAATTTTGGCAAGAAGAGAAGGTGAGGAGTTAATGATAGAAATGCATTCATGGCATTTTATAGCAATAGGTATCCTTTCAGAGAAAGGGCTAATGATCAACTGAAAAGGTATTTGCATCTGTGACATGATCTCTGCTTGAAACTCCAGGCAGTCATCTCACTTTTCCCCAGCCTTCCTGTCTTCTCTGTTTCATCTCATTTTTTATACCAAGCCACACTCATCCTAGTTCATGATCAAAAGTTGAACTTGTCGGCTGTGCTAATAACATTTCCTCTGTGCTATCAGAAACTATTTAGATGTGGAGTCTTTCTCTTTAGGCACACTTAACTTGTGCGGCCAAGATTACTAAAACAAGGAGTATTTGGCAAGGCAAACATATTGTGAAATTTGTCTTAATGCTTTGACTCACAAGTGGCTCTTGGGAGCTCAGAGTTGAAGTTTTTTATTGGTGTTTACTCTGGTGCTCCAAGAGTATATTTGAGTGTTTAAGAAGAGGTCAAGCAAACAGTTTCTGGCATGAGAGAAAGTTCCTTGGAAACCTGACTTGTATTTTCTAGCTAAAATTATCTATCATATTTTCTTTGTGGAAAATAATAGTACCTACCCTGTAGGCTTATTGTGAAACAAAATACCTGTTTAAAGCACTTAATACAATGCCTGGCTCAGTACCCATCATATACGGTGTTCTCCAGATAAAGAGTCTTAACAGATAATGAACCAAATCAATCTATCCAAGTTTCAGCGGTGCAAAGAGCATCTTTATGAAAAGAGAAATATTAATTCTTTCTGGGAAATGGATATTTGAATGGGCTTCAGATATTTGATAAAGTCAAGGGTAAGTGTTAGTCGCTGAGTCGTCTCTGACTCTTTGGGACTCCATGGACTGTAGCCTGCCAGGCTCCTCTCTTCATGGATTTCTCCAGGCAAGAATACTGGAGTGGATAGCCATTCCCTTCTCCAGGAGATCTTCCCAACCCAGGGATCAAACCCAGGTCTCCTGCACTACCAGTGGATTCTTTACCGTCTGAGCCACCAGGGAAGCCCAAAGTCAAAGATGATGACCTATTAAATTAAGAAGAGATTGCTTATTATAGATATGGGAAATGATATTAAAGAGATCAAAAAGATAGGAGAAAAAAGTAGGAGCTGATCGTTATGTAGGAGGTCTGAATAGAATGGAAGGTATAAGAGAGACAGACACAAAATTCAAATATCTATAGGAAGGTTCAGAAGGATGAATAATCTCCAGTGAAGCAGAAAGCACAGAATGAGGCAGAGAACAGAATCAGATTATTAAAAGAGGCTAATATGTTGTTTTGGTTTTTACTTGTGTGTGAGAAAAGGAATTTTTTTCCCTTTGCAGTTTGAAGTGATTGACAACAATCAGAGAAATATTTTTTAAAATGGGGAGCAGGGGAGCAAGAGGGGTAGGAAAAACAAGAGGTGATGAGCAGCAGAAGTAAGTCAAGATAGAAAAAATTGGTTAACTGAAATAATTTGCTATAGAAGACTTAGACATCTGGTGTTCTGGTATTCTGCTTGAAACCAGCACCAGCGGGAGGTAGGACTGGTAACTGAATTTTTTTGCATTCCCTACAAAAGTCACAAATAACTATTTGGCCCTAAATTTAGGGATAATAGTAGTTTCCATTCTTTCCTGTTCCAACCAAATGACCTTCGATCCATCACTTAACTTCTCTGCAAATACAGCCACCCTGCTTAATGAAGTTGTTTTGAACGTGTTGAGTGTTTGGTGTAGAGCAAATGTTTGAAAAAACAATGTCATGGTGTTTAACTTTTACAGATCTGTGTGAACTTGGTTCGTTTCTCTATCAATAATCCACTCTGTGGGAGCAAATGAGGGATTTTGGGAATCTTCCCAAATTGTTTCAGGGTAAATAGCTCCTTTATTGTACTGAAGAAAAAATTTACTCCTGGTTCCCCAAAACATTTTTATGTTGTGTGTTTGTTAGAGTACTAAGCAGTTCATTCCCATTTTATGGATAAGAAAGCTGAAGTAGAAGTGGTTTATTATTTAATCTCAATTTCACAGATGCCCACATTTGTCCCATGATTCAAACATGGCAAACAAATACCCTTTCAGTGAAACATGAAAGGGTATTTGGGTGTCAAGCAATTTCATAAAGTTAGTTTCAAGCCCAGAGCTATGCTCAGCATTTTGCACCCTCCTGAAGATAGAACGTTATGGCCTGTTTAAGAATGAGAATGCGTCTTGTTATGCCCGATGTCCGAATCCCCGAGCGGGAAGAGAGAAGGCTTCCAAGACAATGCAACTCGCAAAAAGGGAAGTTTATTACTGACTCGACTCAGGGCTCTTGCCGCATCCAACGCAGTGGTGCAGGGTCAGAGAGCCCCGAGCCCAAGCTGTTACACAAATTTATAGGGTGAGCACACGCTGTTGGTAGTTAGTTTAAGCGGATTGGTTACACGTTTGCAAAGCAATTTCATTGTTCAAAACTTTCGAGTGCGTGGGGCTTTCCCGGGGGTTTCCGCCCCATTCCTAATTTCCTAATTGGCAAACAGCGGTCAGTGTTAAGCGAAAGCTAATTGGTTGTATCCAGGTGGCCTGATAATCTTACCACCCAGAAGTAGGAAGGCCTACTCCTAATCTAAGCTGCCTGCGATGGCGTTACTTCTGCTTGCCTCACAGTCTAAGCTCTCCTGTAGTCTGAGTGTTCACCTTCTTCTGATCTTATGCCTGGACTTCATTATTACTGGGTTCTAGCGACTGGACTGATGGAAATTTTATAGCTGAGAACCATCCCAAATTAGAAATACCTGACAGCAAGAATGACACCACTCATCAAATCTCCTAAGACATTGTTAAAACCATCAGGTCTTATAAAACCAGGCCAAGAAACAGAACCTTATTTATAGTCTAAGTAATAATGTACGATGGGACAATGGTTTATAAGAAATGACAGCACATCATTTCAAAGTTATCTGAGGGCCTATTTCAACCTCAAAAGATCTATAAATATGGCTAAAAGGTAGCAAAGCTGGAACCAGATCCAGGTCTCTAGACTCCCTGTTCACTACACTTTCCGGAAGGTCAAGAGAAGCTGCCCGGTGGGAGGGTCAGGAGGATAGATTTTAAAATAATCCAGAATCCTTGTAGCATAAGTGAGGTCTTCTGGGGTGAGTTTTGGCTCCTCCAGTTCCCAGTACAATGGTGAAGATGTGTCTGCACATGCTGGCTGATTGGCTGGAAGAGCTCCTTTCCTAGAAATCATTAAAAGATCATAGGCAAAACTCTGTCTTGGGGGTTTAGATAAATTGTCTTCAAGGCAGGAGATTAGAAGATGTATTGATTTACAGTGCAGTAAGCTGTTGGGCATATCGTTCAAACATCCATGAGCTCATCTAATCTGGTATTACCATTATCATCCACGTTCTCCCCTGATAGTGTATTTAAACTGAGCTTGTTGGACTGTTGGATTAAGAGTGCTTTCTGCTTTGTTTCTCAGGTTGTGGTTTCTCGATCAGGATCATTAACTCCCCACGTGAATTTTCGCCTGGATTCCCACCCTGTGTCTCCAGAAGTGATTGTGGAGCACCCACTAAACCAGAATGGCTATACACTGGTTGTCACAGGGAAAAAGGTAAGCCCTGTTCCTTAGGAAGGTTCCATCAATGTGGTTCCTCCTGAGTGGATATTTACAGCCAGTGTCATCTGGTCCTTTTTAACTTCTCCCTTCATCTGGATTTACCTCTTTTCTATGAAGCTCTTTCCTGAGTATTCCAGACATCTCCTAAAATCAAGTTAAATTTTTACTTGGGGAAAATTGGACCTATGGGAGGTCGTGTTCATGAGGTAAACTTCTCCTTTTGTCCTATATTTCTCAATGAGAAAGACAAACACACAAAATGAGAATTACAGTCCTAAGGGCAGAATTCTAGTGCAGGCAGATAACTCCTGAAGTGTACGTTGGAAGAGATTTTGCTGGTCAGTAATCCCTTTTCCCTGAGAGGAGGTGCATTTTGATGCCAGAATGATATGTAACCTTACTTAGAATTTCCCAGAGGTTCAAGTGTGTTTTCCAGCAGCTTAAATTATACTCTCTTGTTATTTTAAAATCATCTCAGCAGGGGAGGGATAAATTGGGAGATTGGGTCTGACATATATACACTACTACAAATAAAATAGATAAGTAATAAGGACCTATTATATAACACAGGGAACTCTACTCAATAATCTATAATGACCTGTATGAGAACAAAATCAAAAAAGAGTGGATAAATGTGTATGTATAACTGATTCACTTTGTTATATAGCAGAAACTAATACAACATTGTAAATCAACTATACTTCAATAAAAGATTTTTTAAAAAGTAAAATCATCTCACTGTCGCCACTAAATAGAACCTCTGACATTGGTGATAATGCTTGTGTTCACTGGACAGTAATAGTTACTTTTATCACATATATGCCAAAAGTGGAGGGAAGGAAAAAAATTTTTTTAAGTTTAATCACATTAGCATTATTACATGATGTGCGCACATAAGTGGCATCTCTGTTAGACTCTGTAAAATTATATTTATATGTATCTTTGATGTACTTAGTTTTTATTTAATAAGCAAGCAAAACCCCCCTCTGGAAGCTCTTTCCATCACTTGTCTTCACAGATCACCAAGATCCCACTGAATGGCCTGGGCTGTGAGCATTTCCAGTCCTGCAGTCAGTGCCTCTCCGCCCCTTCCTTTGTGCAGTGTGGCTGGTGCCGTGATAAATGTGTGCGACTGGAGGAATGCCCCAGTGGAACGTGGACTCAAGAGACCTGTCTGCCAACAATCTACAAGGTAAGAGTCTGTCAACTGTCGTATGTGTTTTGTTTTGGAAAGCATAAATCCCGTGGATTAAAAAATTCAAAAATCAAAGTATTCATTTGTCTGTGAGGCATCAGCCGAAGCACCACCTCCTTCCAGGTTCTCCCTTTAGGGTGTCTTTGGACACAAGCCCCTGGACCCTGCACTTGAAGTGCTTGCTTCACACTCTCCTTGGGCAGTTCTCTCCCTAAGCAGATACGTGAATAAAAGAGTAGTGGCTAGAGAGCAACACTGCTCCGCGTTTCCTCACACTGGGACCTGTTCCCTTCTTACCTGCCCATTCTGATTCCTCACCAGCTACTTTATCTACCAGGTGCCCAGACATAAGCCTCCATCATACATAGGGATCTAGTCATCATAACACAGAACCCTAACCTGGACCGTGCAAGCTAGAGGTCCAAGAGCTCCATGCTGGAGCAGGCAAACCGGGGGTTTTGTTCCTTCTAACACACAGACGGTGGCTGTTTCATCAGTTAGGAGGCAAGTGGATGGCGGACACATTGGTAGCTGTATGCCTTCTCTCAAAGTTCGTGGAGGAGAAGTAAAGACACAGCTGATAACCTCACTAACCTCTATACTCTGCAAGCCAATTCATTCTTTAATTCATTCCAGAAACATTTATTGGGTGCCTACCACACAGCTGGCTCTCTTCTAGACACTGGGGGGACAATTCCCAAACAAGACAAAAGTGCCTCCTGCTCTTAGAGAACTGAGCTTCTAGCAGTGGACTTCGACCATGATATTGTAGACACACACTCTCTCTCTTGCTTTGTTATGCTTAAGCATGTATTTGGTGCTCTGAAAATCTCCATGGCAATTTGTAAAAATTTCTTTCTTGATTCAAACACATTTTGCTTGAAGCTACTAACCTGGTAAGGACTCAGTATGTGTTTTCTCTGCCTGCATGTGGAACAGTTGGACTTTGGTAATAATAAATGATGCATGTGAAAGAATCAAGTTAAAGATCTTGGTCGGTCGCCTGGTTCAAGCCCAAGTAAACAGAGTGTGCAAGTTAAAACAGGATCTGCCCCCAAGCACATGGCTGTTTTCATTTAGCTACGGTTTGGGCAAAGATTTGTACTGGGTGACTGGGTTTTAAACCAAATCATTTTCTGTTAGGTGTGACACAATTATTAAGCCTCAGCTTGATCAGCTAGAGAATAAATGAGAAGATATTACAACAAATTTAAATCTGTAATGTTTATGCACTTTTTGTTTGTGTGTTTAATACACTTTTAAAACCACATGCAGTTTTATACTTTTAAAAAAACATAGCTTTGGCAGTTTGAGACACCAGGAATCCGAATGCAGCTATTCGCTGAAAGGTATGGGGAGTGTGTGTGTGTGTGTGTGTGTGCACGTATGCATGTGCAATTAAATCACAACAGTTTCATTTCAAAAACAATCAACCTGCTGTTTTAAATAAAGAGCAGGTTGAGAACCTGTACAAATGAAACATCTAACTTTGACCAGTTTACCACCTTTTGTTATTAATATTAATGAAAGTTACATTAAAATGGTTAAAAACAATAAATATTTTAGAATTTTCTGGAACCAGAGACTCTCTCATAACATTTGAATCTCCCCTCCTCCACCGTCCCTAACTCCAGCACTCTAACTGGAAATTTTTAAAAGGTTGGGTTGTATCACGCACCATTCACTGAGGCTCGGGCTGTACGGTTAGAAAGAAAGTAATGCAGCTGAGTCCATAAATCCCTTTTGGTTCATAGTTGTTAGGAAGATTTCATGCTGCACTAGAGCATGACATTTAGCATTCTTACTGCAAAGAGTAAGACAGATTATTCATCTTTTTCTTATCTGTCTTAAATGCTGCAGGCACAAAACCCAGCTAATGTGTAGAGTTTCACTTTCCTATAAATGTAAGTCAACCTGCTTTTCAAGGTACATGATGTTCAGTGGCTGAGATTCTCTGCAGTTCCACGTATGAAATATTTCAGGAGTGCAAGCCCATTATTTTGTTTCAAACATGTTATCTGATCTTGCACTTAAAGAGCAATGAAAAATGCTTCAGAAAAGAAAGAGTACTTTCCAATATATTCTGAATTTATTAAGATAAAATTGTCATATCTTGTAGGATTAGAGTTCAGTCCCGTGAGACAGTAAAACAGTTTATTAATTGATCAGAAGACTCAGATAAGAAGCAGCAGTGATATCTTATGAGGGACATGAGATATTTTATCTCTTGTCTGCGGTACACTGCCACCAATATATTTGTGACATTTACTGAAGAGACAGATTTTAATTTTCCAAGATTGTTGTTGTTATTTTAATTTTCTCATGTATTATCCTGATGGGTTTTGAAAACATGATCATTTAAATCATTTTCACCTGTGTAAGGACAATAGTATTTTTGTGGCTATTTCTACCCTATCCAGATCCAGCCTCTGTGGCTTTATGCTGTACACTCATTTCCTCCTCACAGAGTTTCTCTACCCTCAGGATAACACAGTTTGCCAGCCCATTGTTGGGTCTGTCCCAGGGTGTGTAGTCCAAGACTGTGTCTTTCCTTTTCCCCCGGAAGAGTGAACGTTACCCCGTAAGCTAAGGCAGAAAAGCTCAGTTGCCTGCCTCTAATTTTCAGCCAGGAGAGAAAAGCTAAGAAGAGCTGGCCTTTCCAATCCTGGTGATCTCACAGAGGTTTTATATTAATAGCACCCATGTCTGTTGCCAGCACACCAATTGAACAATTCTCAGTGTCTTTTCTGAAATCATCACACAATCCCTTTGTCTTATATAGAAAGTGACGTTGATGAATGTGGAGTGACAGACTTCAGTTTTTACATAGAAAGGGGAGATCTAGGCAGTGGGATCAGGCCAACGTCAGCCTTAGGCAGCTGTTTTCAGTGGGGAAGACTCCTCATTAAAAGAGGAAATAGCAGCTGTGTAACTGCCTCAGGCTGAAGAGAGCCCTGGAGGGTTAGATGTCTTTTTCTCTCCCACTGAATTTCTAACATAATAATAAAAAGATTTTTTTTCTAGCAATTCTCATTGGCTAGACATGGACGAGCTAAGTTTTCATGAAAGGCACAACTGTATAATGGATTTCATGGGTAAAGTAGCTATATAAAGGCATTAGGCTAAGACTTTTACAGGGGTTTGACAACAAGGGCATGACGTTGGTTTGCGATTATTTGCTTGGGAGGGATGGTAACATTTGCAGATTTGAATTTTGCTAAAAGCTCTTCTAAAGTGTAAAAGAATCACTTTTACAGTTTCACTAACTGCTGCCTCTGCTGCTGCTAAGTCACTTCAGTCGTGTCCAACCCTGTGCGATCCCACAGACGGCAGCCCACCAGGCTCCCCCATCCCTGGGATTCTCCAGGCGAGAACGCTGGAGTGGGTTGCCATTTCCTTCTCCAGTGCATGAACTTTCACTAACTAGTCTTTAGCAAATACCTTTACTGATTTTTGAGTTGCCTGTATAGCAGTGCTGTTTTCCCACCATTGTACTTTACAGCACAATTTACAATATGTCCCCCCAAAAGAGCATTTCCTTTCTCAATTGTCACAAAGCTGCTGAGGAGAAGCTTATTTTTAACATGGAAATTTGTTTTGTTTTAATAGTTTTAGCCTAAAAATAGTTGTCTTGTAAACTTCATAAGAGCCTAATGCTATCTTGTATCACAGTTGCTAAATTTTTATTAATGAATTCGTTTTACTTTTAATACACCAAAGATAAGCCTGCAATAATAAAAGGAACCTATTATTATTTAATACTGAACCTGAAGTAAATAAGTCAATCCTAGAAATGTAATATACAATGAAGCCAAAAGAAATAATTAGAAACATTTGCTATAATATAGATCACACTTGAGGCCCTCTCCAATTCTGCTTTTATCTATTTCGAACAGAATCTGTTGACTGTATTAAATGTTACATCATTTTTAGCTTGTTAACTAACCAGCTGGTATCTATCAAATAGTGACTATATTTAAAGGAAAAAAATGGCAGTTAGTAATAAATGTGAATTAAGAATAAATAATTAAGTAAAATAAGTTCAATTATTCATTTATTGATGCCTAGCACATTGCAGATGATTTATAAATAAATAGTGAATGAATAGGGGCATCCCTGGTGGCTCCGTGGTAAAGAATCTGGCCTGCAATGCAGGATACCCAGGTTCGATCCCTGGGTTGGGAAGAGCCCCTGGAGGAGGGCATGGCAACCCACTCCAGTACTCTTGCCTAGAGAATCCCATGGACAGAGGAGCTGTGCAAGCTGTAGTCCATAGGGTCGCACAGAGTCGGACACAACCAAAGTGGCTAAGCAGCAGCAGCAGCAGTGAATGAATGAACGGCATATGTGTATTAAATACCATATACGTGACTGATATTCTGATAGCTGTTAAATGCAACCGTGAAAACACTGGGTACAGAAAGAAGTATTTTTACTGTGTGACTTTCTCCTCTGGGTGGGGAATATCATAGCAACAACATGCATGTAGCACACACCCAGCTGGTACTCAGAACAAGGCATGTATCAGTGCTCAGCTTCTAGGACCCATGAAAGAGTTTTGATCAGAGTTCAATCTGGAGGCCCAGATTATATAAGCATATAAAAGTATGGCTTATATAAAATGTAAAATTTGGGCCTAAAGTATGTCTTCTTCATCCCAAAAAGCCCTTTCATCCCCACCTAGGCTGAATTTGCCCTCTCTCCCATCTCTGAATCTTCTGAAAACAGCTTGTTTCATCAACCTGACAGATAGTTTTAATGTTTGTTCCAGATTCTCTGAGATTTGTATCCCTTTTTCCTATAGTGAAAATTCAATTTCTTTAGATAACAGGAGAAGAGAAGGATTTCAGATTCTTTGAGGATACATATTTTGTCTGTTTTTTTCCCACACATATGAAAGATAACAATGTGCTCGTTTTTTTTTAAGTTCTATATTGTCCTTATAGGTTTTTCCAACTAGTGCCCCCCTTGAAGGAGGGACAACACTGACTGTTTGTGGCTGGGACTTTGGATTCAAGAGGAATAATAAATTTGACTTGAAGAAAACCAGAGTTCTCATTGGAAATGAGAGCTGCACCTTGACCTTAAGTGAGAGCACGACAAACATGTAAGGACCTAAAAACACTTGGCCAGGGTGTGGTTGGAAAGCAGGTTTTAGTTTTGAATGAATACTTGTAAAACTTGCCCCAAAAGTCCATCTCTTGAGTTAAAAAATGTCTTGGTCCACCACTCCCCTTGTGGATTTATTTTGTTTTAAAAACTATTTACTCACCAGGATTAAGGAGGAAGAAAGTGACCTTACTCAGATGAAGAAAAGAAAAATCTGGCATCTGGGAATTTTTCAACCATTTTTGTAACAACGCTTGAGAAATTGTCTGGGTAGATTTGAAAGATTAGCACTGGTTGGGGTTGGTCCATCTAAAGTCTTCCATAAAAAAAAATAAAATAAAATAAAGTCTTCCATAAAGAGACTGTTTCCAACAGTTTTTTCTATAAAAAAATCAGAAAAGAGCTCAATATGGACCCTCTTTCCTAAATTCACTTTCTGAATCTCAGAAATGTAGTGAAGCAGCTGTATCACAGTTTTGAGACTCATTGTTTTTGATGAGTTTATATTTAGCTGATCTTGACACTGTAATGAAAAGTTAAAGTTGTTAGTCACTCAGTCGTATTAGACTCCTTTCAACCCCATGGTCTGTCCATGGAATTCTCCAAGCAAGAATACTAGAATGGTTTGCCAGAAAGGAGTGTATCTCATGTAGTCATTCCCAAATCTCAGGAAATAGCAATGTTATCCCTATTTTACAAAGATGGAAACTGAAGTTCAGAAAGATAGATTAGTAGAGGTAATCCAGAGAATAAGAGCTGAACAGGCCTTCAAACTCAGCTCTCTTGATCCAAGACCTGTGCCTGTTCTACTGTATCCTACTTTTAACTTCTATAAGATCTGAATCCCATAATGAACAGAGAACCCAGAAATTTTTAATTATGTAGTAACAATAACCAAACATTTAAAGTTTTATAGTTTGACCTATTCTTTCAAGTGGTTATTTTATACCTAGTAGAATTCCTTCCAGGGTTATGCAAAGATCTAAATCTACTCATCTTATTTTACTGAGGCCAAAACATTAATGTCATACTTGTTTAGCTTAATGGCAAAAAAATTCATTCAAGAAATCCCCCTTGTAAGTTCTTGCTCATTGCTTATAAATTAGAGCCTATAAAAGTGAGGCACAGTTTATTCCTCATTTTCTTAATAAAGCAAATTATACTTTATAGTATTATAATAAGATTATTAATTTAAAAATAATTTTATGGAAAGCCTATTGTTATTTTATCATTATTGTTATTAAATAAACATGTATAACCACAAAAATGCATCTTTTGACATACTTTGAAGAAGAGATTTCTGCTTAGTTGTAATCAGCCCGTTGTTTCATATGCTATCAAAATACCATTTCTTTAAGTATGCCAAACATTATGCCTACAATTGTATAGGATTAGACTGAGATTATTATGAACTTTTCGATTGGTGAGTTCTACATCAGTGATGTTTAACATTTCCTGTTTTGTCTGTATGAGTAATACAAGACAGTCAATATAAAGTTTAGCATAATAGTACAGAAATAGAGCTATACAATTTTCAGTCTTGATGCTTACCTGGAAACTCTGCTTGCTATTTAGAGTAGTCAGCTCACTATTTGGAGATAAGAACCCTTAATATAAAACACCCAAGCCAGAAAATGCCTTTGGACTTACAACATATAAAACTTTACTTTTTCAGGTTGAAATGCACAGTTGGTCCTGCAATGAATGAACATTTCAATATGTCCATAGTTATTTCAAACAGTCGCGGGTCAGTACAGTATAGTACATTTTCCTATGTGGTAAGTCTAGGCATTCATTTTCTCATGAACTAGGATATTTAATTATTACTTAATCTACTTAGAGTTATAAAATTAACAGGTTATTTTATTTTGTTTTTATCTCTCAGGATCCTATAATAACAAGTATTTCTCCAAATTATGGTCCAAAAACTGGTGGCACTTTACTTACATTAACTGGAAAGCACCTAAACAGTGGAAATTCAAGACACATTTCAATTGGTGGAAAAACATGTACTTTAAAAAGGTGTTGCAGTTTATCTTTTGTTTCATCAGTCAAGTCGGTTTAATATTTGTACCTAACAAATCAAAAAAATATTGTTCTTTTGTGGCAAAAAGTCAAGATGTTTATTATTTACTGACCTTACCTTAAAAAACTTCCTTCCTAAATCCCTCTACTCCTTTTTGCTGTTTTTTCTACCCTTCCCTTATGGTTTATAAATTCCACTTTTAAGTTTGTCTTCCCATCCACCTTCTTTATTGTTATACTTAGTATCCCACCTATGCTATAAGCTGTGAGATTCTGGTAATTGACAATAAACATTTCCATCAAGATTTACAATTAGATCAGATCACTTTGGGGTGGTGAGAGCCATGAGGGAGACTAGGTTAGGAAGTTACTTTTCTGCTTCTTAGGAGTTGGGAAATCTTAAATCAAGTACCAAAACTTTAAAAATTGCTTAAAATCCCAAATATTTTTAAGTTGGATGGCTTGCCTACAACAAAGGTAAGTCTGGGATCTAGTCAAATGCAAACACCGTACATTGAAAAGAGCTTTTTTTTTCCCTAGAAATTCCCATTTAGGAGCTATTGACTGATGTCCTTTTTGATTTATGGATATAATTCTAATATATGTGTGTCTTTAATAACGAAGATCCATTTTCTTAATTTTTTGTTCAGTGTTTCACATAGTATTCTCGAATGTTATACCCCAGCCCAAAGCACTCCAAGTGAGTTTTCTATTAAATTGAAAATTGACTTAGCCAACCGAGAGGTGAACAGCTTCATTTACCGGGAAGACCCCATTGTCTATGAAATACATCCCACCAAATCTTTTGTTAGGTAAGTAAAAGTTTCTGATGGATATAAGAAAATAATGAACTTGAGGATGATTGGCTGCCAAATAGTCAAAAGGAAGATAGTTGTATCTCTGGATTTGATACTATTGCATTTCTTTTGAAGGATACCTTTCCAATTCAGGAGTGAAAACTACATTCAGGTTCTGAGTACAATTTGACTTCATCAATGCTAGTTCATGCCATTTTATCCTAGTCTAAATAGATTTCATTAAAACAATTTAACTGTATATCATAGTATTTAAGTAAGCACTTATATCATGTACATTTTAATTCTTTACTAACCTTAGTGCCTAAAAGTGGAGTCACCTTTTTCTGTCCATTTTAGTGTATTTTTCCTTGCCTACTTTACACACAGCTTTTCCCTATACCAGTGTGTTAATCGCTCAGTCCTGTCCAACTCTTTGTGATCCCATGGACTATAGCTTGCCAGGGTTCCTCTGTCCATGGAATTTTCCAGGCAAGAATACTGGATTGGGTTGCCATTCCCTTCTCTATGGGATATTCCTGACCCAGGAATCGAATCCAGGTCTCCCCATTGCAGGCAGATTCTTTACTGTCTGAGCCAATACCAGACTCCCTCTAAATCAGTATCTCATTGGACCCATTTCAGTGTGCCTTATTTCTGTTATTTCTATCAGTCTAGCGACAGTAGTTAAATTCGTTTTTCTTTGTATTTTTTTCAGACAGGAAAAAATACTTCTTTTGTGTATTTGATGAATAAAAAGAGAAATTCATTCCTTCAGTTCATGAAATAATGAATTTTTAAAATACTTCCAGGTTAAATAAGTTATTTCCAAAGAAAATTTACCACTGAAATTTCATTTGACTTCAGTTGTATCTGTAACTTGTAGTTACTACATGTGATTTAATTTCATTTCTCTCTTAAAATACTTGATAGAGAAAGAACCTCTTATTGCTGTTTTTCTATTTTATTTTGCCAGTGGTGGGAGTACAATAACAGGTGTTGGAAAAAACCTGAATTCAGTTAGTATCCTAAGGATGGTAATAAATGTGCATGAAGCTGGAAGGAACTTTACAGTGGTAAGTCCTCCACTTGATCGTTGTGCTTAGAGCTCTGCATCTCTGCCTGTTGCCAGCTTTCAGGGTACCAGACACATTTCAGTTTTGCCTTTAATGTCTGCTAGTTATCTTCCTTGCAGGTAGTCAAATAGGATTTTTTTAACTCAATGACTAAAAATATCTAGTCTCAGGCTAACATAAAACACACTCACACATAATGTTTAGACACAAATAATGATTATCAACTTGAGGCAGTGTTTTTTAAAGACAGTCAGTACAAATGCAAACTACATCATCTCTGTCTTAGTCTGTTCAGGGTTCTATAACAAAAATACCATAGACTGAGTGGCTTACGCGGCAAACATTTATTTTTTCTCACAGTTCTGAAGGTTGGGAAGTCCAAGACGAGGGTGCCAGCAGATCTTGCTTTCTGGGAAGGGCCCGCTTCCTGGTTTGCAGCTGATTATGTTCTCATTGTATCCTCACATGGAGGGGAAAGAAAGAGGAAGCAAGCTCTCTTGTGTCTCTTCTTATGAGTGTACTAACTCCATCATGAGAACTTCACGCTCGTGACCTGCTTAGCTCCCAAAGGCCCCATCTCCAAATACCATCATGTGAGGGATTAGGGTTCCAAATATGAATTTGAGGAGGATGCAAACATTAAAACCATAACATTTTCCTATCCCCGTTTTTATAATGCCCCATAGAACATCAACCTTTTTGGTCTAATAAAACCCCTGGGTAAAGCCTTTAATCTTGCCAAAGCATCCATGTCTTCCTACGTGGTACGGTGTTGTCTGTCATATCCCTTCTTAACCATGCCTCTTGTTCTTTTGTTAGCATGTTATCAAATAATGAAAAAGAGCATTAAAATACTTAGGTCCTAGAGTGGGTATGATGTGTAACACTTCTTCACCTTTTTTCTTTTATTTGCAAGGTCTATCAGAATTTAACTAAATTCCTCCTTAAATTGACCTATTTTGTGTTCTGACAGTTTGGGGTCACGTTTGAAGTGGCAGTTTTACTTCAGACTATAGGAAGTTTGGAGTTATTTATGAAGATTATATATTTTGTTGTCTTTCTTTGATATAAAATACCCATAATCTAGTCAAACTTGTACATGTAACATAGAATGAAAGTTTCTAAGTGCCCCCTCTCAGGCAGGGTCTTGATTGGGGAGGTAATAGATTGAATTACAGCACTTCCTTTTAGGTTCCCATCCAATATTTCTTGAAGGCTAAGGCCACAGTGTGCTTTAATTACAAAAACCAATTTGGAGCTAAAAATGTCAAGCCAAATCACCAAACAATAAGGTCAACTCAAATGAGATTTTTCTTGACCTTCTCAATCAGCCACATTGCATCACCTCTAAAGAGTATTATTAGATTGTTATAATATTCCTGAGAGATTATACTCTAGGGAGTCCCCATATGAAGTAGAGAGCTTTGAAACCAATCCCTGCACATGGCCACAAACAAAGTTAGAATACCACCACTATTAATTTAAAGGACATCAGTTCTCCACAACCAAGCATAGCAATTTTTTATTAACCTATAAAAATAACAGTAACCCCCTTTGGTGTTGGCATGCAACTTTTTAAAGTCGAAGTCTGATAAATTGTTAGTTTATCTAATTCACACTGAGCTTACGTTATTAAAACCATGACTAAGATTTCTTCCCTCTGCCTCACCAGCATTATGATGACACGTGACATCATTCATTCATTTGTAATCATGTAGTTTTTAAAAACCTCCTAGGTATGACAAAGAAGATTGAAACAACAGTAGAAGATTAGAATCTTATCTGTTTGCATATCTGGAAATGTAAACTTTGTTATTTTAGCCACAAAGATATTAGTACAATAGAACAATGGATTCAATTTGGACAGGAATGAAAAATTCAGTGGGTCTATTTGACTATTGTTTGCAAAAAAATCTCATAAAGAGACCCGTGTTCTTTCTATATTGCCTGCTTCTTGTAGAATTTGAAGCTGACCATGATGAATTGAAGTCATTCATTATTTAACAGATAAAAACTCTTGGTCAGGTCTGATTTAGATTTACTGATCCAGCCGGAGTAAATTTCCAGTCTAACAAATTCAGATCTTTTAAAATAAAAATATTGATCACCTTCTTAACAAAATGTGTATTAATTTGCTAACATACATTATGCCCCAGAAGCCAGAAGTTTGTTAATTTTCAAATTTCTTGTTACATAGAAAATTACTGTAATAGCAGTAAAGTTGTTCATTTCCTTTTTTCAAGACCATAGGATAGCTTTTAGCATTGTAATATGGATTGGATACAAAACTAAATAATATTTTATTCATATTATGTCTATATCATTTTTCTTTATCTGCATATAGGACACATTTTTCAATATAGGACAATTTTTAAATTATTTTTAAAATAAAATATCAAATATCCAATTTTGTGCTTTTTCTGTATATCCTGAGTATTTTTCTATTGTGGACATAAGTAATTGTTTTATCTCCAACTCTACTTGTCAAAGAAAAGGAAATCTAAGGGATGTTGTTGCTTGTTTGTCTTTTCCTTGGGGGGAAAAATGCAACCATTTAACCTTAAATGCACCACTTTGTGTTGCTGGTTTCATCTAAGCACAATCAAGAGGAAACCACATTTTCCAAACTTCTATAAATCAGAATTACAAAGGGGAAAATTTTTAATGAAAGATGAAAGGACATGAAATAATAATAGCAGAACCTTTGTAAAATAGGATAGGAAAAGTTTGACCAGTGTAGGATACAGAGTGAACAAGAAGCCACACAGCATGGGAGTCATGTGAATTTTAGAGCCAGTGGTCTAGGATTTATGTTCTTTACTTTGCTACTCAGAGCTTTGTGACCTGGTCTGATGATATCAGCCTCAAAAAGCTCTAGCACCTACCTCATAGGATTATTGTGAGAATTAAATGACACCAGCCTTGTAAAGTATTTTGCACAGAACCTGGCACTCAGTAATTGATAGCTTAAAACACACTAATAAGATGATCTTACTACATAATTAATTATAGTGTGAACCATATGGTGCTTGGCAGTTGACAAAGCACTTTACCTTGTAGTATTCCACACTGTGAATAACATTTTAATGTTAATTTCTAAATGAGGCAACTGAGTTTCCAAGTAAGGGCTTTGCCTTAATTCTTAAAGCTTGGTGTAAAGCTAAGAGGCAAACAGGACTTTAATTGCACAAAGTTCAGCTTCCCACTCTGCAATAGCTGTTTCATAAGCAGCCACCCTCCTGGTGACTGTGCTATCTTCTTAAGGAAGATAAAGTGACAGAGGAAAGAGACAGCTTCAGATTAGAATAGCATACATCTTCCCAGCAAGTGAAGCTTTGTAGCTCATTTAAGGCTGGATTGTTTAAATAATCTTACATCCGTCAAGTTTCCAGAAATGTGTTCTTCAACATTAGTGAGTTAAATGGAGTTTTTTTTCATATGGTGTATATTTTCAATTGATTGTCTGAAACAGTGAAATGTGAAAGTTGCTATTGATGCTGTCAAGCTATGTTCTGTTTACAGTGAATAATTGGTGTCTTACTGTAGGCATGTCAACATCGCTCTAATTCAGAGATAATCTGCTGTACAACTCCTTCACTACAACAGCTGAACCTACAACTCCCCCTGAAAACCAAAGCCTTTTTCATGTTAGATGGGATCCATTCCAAATACTTTGATCTCATTTATGTACATAATCCTGTGTTTAAGCCTTTTGAAAAGCCAGTGATGATCTCAATAGGCAATGAAAATGTACTGGAAATAAAGGTAAGAAATGCTTAAAATGCTCTCTTAAATCATCAACTTGCACTTAATTGACTTCATAGCTATGTGAATAAAATTGTTGTGCTTGGTCATTATCTTATATTACATTAGCAAATATCTAAGTTCTGAAAAGCACATCTTTTGACATAGGACTAAAAGATATGCATAATCATGGACTGCTTTTTAATGAAGCATTTAAAAATTCTTTCTTAATGTATATAATAAAGAGTAGTAAATGTAGGACACAAATCCCTTAAGTAAGTTGCCTGTGATTTATTCTTCTGCCGATGTTACTTACATATTTCCCTGGACACCTAAATGTGCTCGTTACAAGATAAAAGGTAGGAGTCGTAAAAGTAAAGACATCAGTTGTAGTTCTGTACTTCCTTCTAATACTTGGACTTTTGTATCTGGGTGTGGTCATCTCCAAGCTGATTTATAAATGGAGCTGAATTTCCTCTAGCTCAGGAATATATTAGCCTCTAAATATAATTTAATTGGATAATAACAAATCACCTTTTCTAAACCAGCCTGTTGCAAACAAAGAATACCAAAACCCCAGAGAGGTTACATGGTTTGACAAGTGATCAGACTGAGGCAGAACGAAGACTAGAATACAACTCTTTTATATTGCTTCAGTCCTTTGTACCTCAAATAGTAATAAAAGGGGCAAAATGATCAAAACTTTAATTATCTATAGTCCCAGTCTCTAGAAACAGCAAAATATTTATATTTCAACATGATGTTTTTAGACATGCAGTATTTTCCTCCAAGAGATAGCCTGAATGCAAATATGAACAAACACAAAGTAGTAGCGTAGTCCTTGTTTAGATGTAATATAAATTCCCATAGATCATCTCCATGTAGGTAAGAGTATGTTTTTACTAAAATTATTCTGCTTTTTCAACAAGACTTTGTCTACAGCCAAACCCATGTACACATTCACACTCATACAAGTTTACTAACCTCCCAATTGTGTTTTGCACAATAATTAAGCAAGCCCAGCATGAAATTAAATGGAAGCCTGCTTCAGTGAACAGCATGTTTACCATAGCAAAGTTCTTTCATCTGCTTCTTTAATTAGTTTTAGAAAGGGAGAAAGAGCTTTTATCACTTTTTTTTTCAATAAAATTAATCTAGTGTGACCTTTTGCTTTCAACAATTACTGTGTTTGCCATTTCAAAGATTCCATTTGATTTTCTTGATGAAAACAAAGGTTTATTTGCAAATACTTCTACACCCAGATAAATTCTATTTTTCTGTTCCTGTATCTGTCATGGAAGGATTAGAGAATAATGGTTCTTTATCTACCCTTTCTAATAGTCTTACAAGGAGGAGAAAACTCCTTTTTCTATAAATTACGTACCCATTATTCAATGTCCTACAAAATTGCTGGACCAAGAAAAATATGATTTGACATCATCCTCAGCCTTTAATGCTATTCCCAACCTGGCCAAGAGGTCTCTGGGAATAGACACAAGAGACTTTCTTTTCTTGTCTATGTACAGAATGACTCTTTTCTCTAACAAAGGTCTAGCACCTGTCATGTCACAGAGTGGCAATCTGGGGAAAATAGGAACAGTTTAGGGGGACTATTTTGAGAGTGTCATGATTCAGTCATCTCCCATATTCCATTTTATGTATGTGTAAGAGGAAATCTAAGCTATACGAGAATCTTTGTGTCACAGCAGTTTAACCCTTTATCAGTTTCTAAAGTTGACCATATTAAAACCTCTGCCTCTCTGAAATAAGGAACATAAAGCAAGAAAAGAGAAAAGGCCTCTTCTGGACAAGCAGTGAACTGTTTTTAGCAAAAGAAAGGGTGCTATTTTATTTCATGTTGTGCATGTTCAATTACCATTCAAAACATGAATGTGAAATATATTTGTGTTCCATCAGTTGAAAGTACTATGGAGAGAATTGTGTTTAGAGTGAGATTTGCTTCTTTTTGCCAGGAAGAGTTTTGTGCTGCTTAAGCAGCCATGCATGTAGAATTATTTGGCTAAAAAGAGATTGTGATAGTTTCCAGCCCTAGTTGTGAGAATTGCCTTAGTCAGTAGTTGGCCCAGTGATTACACTATGGCCAAGAGGGTCAGCCAAGTTTGGATCAAGAGAACATAATAGAGACTAGGGATCTGTCTTCCTCAGCACGAGTCAGAAACCCCAAATGTGGGCAGTAGTTTGTATCTAAGGCTTAGGCACCAGTGTGGACAGTGGTCATCAGAAGTAGACATCTCTTTGGGAGTACACATGAAGGCACAGTGTTCATGTCAGCAACAGCTCAGGTTTTTGTGAAATTTTAGTTAATACAGTACTTTGACAAATATTGTTTCATTTGAGATTCATGTGGACATATGAGGTTGGGAGGTCAGTGATGATTATCCCCCTTTGCTGCTGCTGCTGCTAAGTCGCTTCAGTCGTGTCCCCCTTTATAGATAAGTAAACAGAGGTTTAGAAAGATTAGATAATTTGTCTTGGGTCATTGGGTCATGTAGGGAGCAAACAATATAACTTGGGCTCACAATCAAATTTCTTGATTCCATATTTGGTCTTCTTTCTACTACATTACAAAGCTTTGCATATTAACTTTCATTTAATATATACCAAAATACCTTTCATAATAGGGAAATTTTCTATCATGTGGTATGTAGATGTGCATGCAATTCTTTAAGTAAAATAGCTCTAAACTCGTTACAAATACCTGAAAGTCAATTCTGATGAAAAGAAACCCTATATTTCCTAATTATCCTATTATATGACTTTTTATTCATATTTTGTGGAAACTAGAGAAGCACAGTATTTAATGCTGGAACTAGAACTGCCTGACACTGCCCTGGGGCTTTATCATATTCTCAAGCATATTGATATACATGGTAACAGAGATGCTTCAGAAATTCAGTTTGGATAAGTTGGTTAAAACATGAAAAAGAGCAGGAAGATCAGCTAAGTCAAGGAACAGGAACTTGGGCTATGATACTAGGAAGGAGCCTAATAACAAAGCTCAGAGCACGCTCAGATGGAGGTCTGTGTCAGTGTCTTGGCATTAGAAGGATTTAGAAGGGAGAGTCATTCTATGCTAACTCAGTCTACTTCCTGCCCAGAGCCACCAGAATTTGTCTTCCTCCCACTTCTGGCTGATGTACCTGGAATTACAGGCCCAAACCCATTCACAACCACTGTGAGGCCAGTTCTGTCTATAACAGGGTAGAAATGAAGGGCTCTTTTCTTAGAAGTCATTTGGCCCAGTGTCAAGACCTATTCCTATTGATGGAACTCATAAGTTGACACTTAACCCTTGAACAATATAGGTTGAACTGCACAGGTCCAACTTACATGCAGGTTTTTTTTTTTTTTTCAATAAATACATACTACAGTCCTATGTAATCCAGCATTGATTGAATGCATGGTTTCAGAACCTCAGATACAGAGGGCTGACTGTGAAATTACATGTGGATTTTCAAATACACAGGGGTCGGCACTCCTAACCCCTATGTTATTCAGGGGTCAACTGTTTTTCTTTGTGCTATACACTTTAATATGCATTCTGGGGTAGGGGGAGCCATTTTCCAGGGCTCATAGACAGCACCTGGGGTATCCTACTGACCTATGTAGCCAGTGAAGAAGCCAGTTTAATTTTGGTTCCCCCAGTTTTTCTCAAATGACCTGGGAACTTTTCTTCCCAAGTGCCTGTTAATGTCCTGCACACTTAGTTTTGAAGCTTTCCATCAAGGTTCTTTGCCCTAGTTCCCCACCTGAGGAGGCTCATATTCTCTCAGTAAAGTATAAATGTCCCTGTACCACCCCCTCACTGATTTTCCTCCTGCCCACCCCCCTGAACCATGGCTGAGTCCTATTGCCATCCCCCTGCATGGCCTTAGCTGACTTGCCCAGACTCAAACATTGTGGCCACCTGGACTCATGAAAACTTGTAAGGTCCCTTGTGTAATGATACTATTTTTCAAATCCTGCTTTTACTCCTATCTGCTTTGTTCTGTAACCAGCTCAGATATGGGTTCCCAGGCCTGAGTCCTAGGTATAAACATGTCATACCTGGCCAGAGTTGCAGAGGAAAGGGCAAGAGACATACTAATATGACAGATTGGGAGTAATAGTTTTTTCACTTCAGAAATGTATTCATTTTAACATTGCAGTGAGAAAAAGCAACTCTTACTCATCATTATATTCTCAGTAACTAGTGTTTTCTCATACAGTAGTAGATGGTAAGCAGTGCATGCATGCCAAGTCACTTCAGTTGGGTCTGACTCTTTACAACCCTATGGACTGTAGCTTAGCAGGCTCCTCTGTCCACGGGATTCTCCAGGCAAGAATACTGGAATGGGTTGCCATTTCCTTCTCCAGGGGATCTTCCTGACCCCGGGATCAAACCTGCATCTCCTGTAGCCCCTGCAGTACAGGCGGATTCTTTACCACAGGGCCACCAGGGAAGCCTAATTTTGTATCAAATAGAATTGATTTACTTCAAGACCAAGTCTCTTCTTGAACCTTAGTTCTCAATGTGTAAAGCAGTAATGACAATAATCCCTACCTCAGGGAAGTGTCTTTACAGGATAAAATGAGATAATTACAACTCTAGATTGCTCTATGTATGTAAGGGATTGAAGACCAGAAATCTCCTTTTATATTGCTTTATTTAAAAACCTACTGGACTTCCCTGGTGGTCCAGTGGCTAAGACTTTGCATTCCCAATGCAGAAGGCCTAGGTTCAATCCCTGATCAGGGAACTAGATCCCACGTGCTACCACTTAAGAGTTTGAATGCCACAACTAAAGATGTCACATGCCAGAACTAAGTCTGTGCACAGCCAAATAAATAAATAAAAATGAAAAAACCTTATATATAATGACTGAAAGGTCAGCTAGTTCAATTTTGTTCTACTATTTATATTATACTATTTAATAATAGTTAATATTAAATAAGAAAAAGTAAATAAAATTTCTAAACATACACATTTTTTTCCACAGCTTGATAAAGCTATGTTTAAATGACAAAAACTAGACTATACCTTCTTTTTTTTTCTCCTGATTCAGTCCTGTCTGTTATATAGTAGTGGACTTCCAGTATCACATTTTTATCTTGGATTGTAGACTTTTAAAATAATCACTATACATACAAAGCTGATATTAATTTCTAACATAAGTCACTAATCTTTGTGCATTTCTTAGTAGGCACAAATAAAAAAGAGTTTCGTTGTTTAGCTTTGCCGTCTGTTTTTGTTTTGGAGATGCTGCTGTTTTTGTTTTGGAGATGCTTTTATGCAACATCCTAGGCAACCCTGAGCCTAAAAGAAGGAGTACTGGAAATGTAGATGCAGTATGTTCATCCCTTCCCCCAGCCTTCGTCATTATCTAAGCTGGGCAAGACACGTTTTAGTCATTCCCTCATAAATCAAGCCTTCCAGCTCTTTAATCTCTTTCTTTTGTCATTTCCTGAATTCCCTCCAATATGTGGTCCAGGGCCTTACCCCTCCTCAGTCCTAACCAACAAGTTGTCATTTGAAGCCTCAAGGTGACCTGTTAGATTTATGTGCTTCTGCATTGGCTTGCCCTGTGTGGCTGACCTGGTTCAATGAAGTACACGTACTGCCTCTAGAAGTATCATAAGGATAGAGTTTGTCTATATCCATTTTTTTAAACTCCAAATTCATGTTAGAAAGAAGAATTTTCTTCTAACTTCTTTTCCTGGGATATCTTACCTAGCACTCTATTGAGACCTATATGAGGCAATGTAAGACTAGTTTGTCAAGTATTAAAGATCATGTAAAATAAGGTGGAAAACAAGGTAGCAGTACTATCATTGTTACTAGCTGCTCTTTGTCCCTCAGAAAAATACAATTATGTTTTGATATCTTTCTCCTCAGACTAATGGCTTTTTAATAAATACTCTAACCATACTCATTAAGTCTTCATATGAGAAATGGTACCTCTGTTTTCATTTCTTTCCCGAGGGTAATTATTGGTTTCTTAAACAAAACAGTAGTATTTTAAATGCCTAATGGTGACTTCATTTAACTAAATATGTCAAATTGAATAATGTTTTTAAAGTCCTTATGTAACTATATAATTGTTCAAAATAATATAATCATGCTGTCATCATAATGAGGGTCTTAGGGCATCTTACAGGAATGTCTTTAAAAATGGATTCGTTTTTGTATAGGATTCAACTGTGCAAGAAGGATGAAAAGAAACTGCCCAACTCAAACACCAAAGAAATGCATTGGCTTTTAGATCCATACATCAAAATCTCTGGAGATGGGACCTGGGCATCAGTATTTTATATAAAGCTCTCAGTGTGATTCTAAAAGTGAAGCCCGAGCTAAGTGTCTCTGCATTAGGCAGCTCAAACTAAATCTCTAAATTATTTCCCTTTTGCCAACTATCAGTACTCCCCGAAAACATTTTTAAGTTGATTACGAAAAAGACATCATTTGACATAAGGGTGTGAGTCAAGAATCTCTCCTTTTCTCTAAAATCCAATTTGATGGAAAAGCTAGATCCTGATTCCTGACTAATTAGTACCCTGAAATGGTCACTTTGTGTTTCAACCATCCAAATCCCCATGAAAATGAGTGTCAGATAATCATGTGCCTTGATAAACAACATGGCCTGTGTTTGCAGTGTATTTATATTCCTTCATAATTATTTGCATTCCTTCAAAATTGTGAAGTGTTAACAACCTCCTTTTTTTTTTCCTTCCAGGGAAATGATATTGACCCTGAAGCAGTTAAAGGGGAAGTGTTAAAAGTTGGAAATAAGAGCTGTGAAAATATACACTCACATTCTGAAGCTGTTTTATGTACGGTCCCCAATGACCTGCTGAAATTGAACAGCGAACTAAATATAGAGGTGGGATTCCTGCTTTCCTCTCATGATGTAAATAAAGATGCCAGTGTAATTATGTCACTTGCAGGCTTAAAATAAATCATTAAAGCTCATTTGTGTGTAGGCTTTAGATCATCAGTTCACCTTGATTCTTAGTTGTTATTTTAGAAATAGTAATGTTTTTGCTGCACTGTCTCCTTCCCAAGCTTCAGAGGGTAGGTCTCAAAATTCCTTGCTGGCTACATTCTTCTCCATCATGCCACACTCTTGCTGAAATTTGCTGTAATCCTCAGGAGGGATAAGGACACATTCAGTGGTGTCTTTTCCCACCTCTCACCACCCTAGGAGGCCAGAGCCAACACAGTACTGCCAGCCACAGTGATCTCAAATGCATAGTCCCATAAATAAAAGAATGTGTATGCACTGGATGAACTGAAGAAACTATTTTATAGTAACCTTTTTCATATAAACAGCTATCTTCATTCCTTTAAAAGGCTGAGTAATATTCCACTGTGTAGATATACCACATTTTGTTTATCCAAATATATGTGATTTTTAAGGGGTTCCTGAAGTTTTCAAAAAGTTATGAAATGGGAACATATGAAAAATTTAAAAATAAAAAGCTCAATCACGAGATCAGAGTTTGGAGTTCAAATGGACCATAAATCCTAAAAATGATACCATGTTAGAGCTGGAAGGAGCATCAAAAACTTCTTCTATGTATCAAAACAAAGCAAATAAAAATATTCTGAGATTTTATTATCCCATAATAATAACATAATTATTCACTTCTTATGGGGAGAGTCCTGTGCCCTCTACCGTATCCTCTAGGACAGAATTAATGTTCTGTTGTCTCTGCTTCTTACAATATGTTCATACTTCTACAATACATATCATCGTGAACTATAACCATTTATTTTATTTTTTTTAATCATTTACTTTTGCGTTTGTGTCCCTTTCACACTTTAGTTCCTCATGGTTAGAGACTGATTTTTATCTTTTTATTCCTAGTACCTAGTTATAAGCACAAACAGCTAGGCATCATATAAATATTTCAGTGATTAGTAGCCCCTAATTATTTGAACACTGAACAAGAATTGAAGAATGTCTTAATACTCTGGAGGCAATTATTCCACTTCTAGAACAGTAATAACCAGGTATTATTTTGAGCCTAGAGAGATCATGATTCAACTGTGTAGTGTATTTTGTACATATCGTGGTTAATTCCTGACTTTTATTTGTCATTTGTAGTGGAAGCAAGCAATTTCTTCAACTGTTCTTGGAAAAGTGATAGTTCAACCAGATCAGAATTTCACAGGATTGATTGTTGGTGTTGTCTCAATATCAATAATACTCTTACTGTTACTCGGGCTTTTCCTGTGGCTGAAAAAAAGGAAGCAAATTAAAGGTGCATAATCTTTTTTATTGTCTGTTTTAAAGGAGTTGCCATAACAGTACAATCATTACAGTTTATAATTGTCATAGATACTGTGTGTGGTCTTATGCAATCCATAAAAGCCATGAGTTCTGGTCACCGGGTCAAAGTCTACTGGGACCCATGATAGCCAAGTCTTTAACGAGGTCTTTCTCTCTCTTTTAAGATCTGGGCAGTGAATTAGTTCGCTATGATGCAAGAGTACACACTCCACATTTGGATAGGCTTGTCAGTGCCCGAAGTGTAAGCCCAACTACAGAAATGGTTTCCAATGAATCTGTAGACTACCGAGCTACTTTTCCAGAAGGTATACTTCAGTTTATTTTTCTGAAAAATACCTATACATACACCTCAGTGGGTTGTGGCAGTGTTGTTTATTTTTGGTTTTGCCTTTATATTTTTATAAAAATATAGAAGAAGTAGTCACCTCTTCTTTGGCCAAAGAAGTATTTAATTTGACACAAAGTTACATGACTCTTATTTTTAAATGAGCTCATATATGAGATTTTTTAGAGTCTTTAAGCTCTATTCTCACAAAAAAGTTCATGTTAAAAACCATTTGAGCAAAGGTAAGCTGTTTATCATCTGAATGCAATGCTAAGAAACTGGGAAGCTCTCTTTAACAACCCAGGAAGAGTTAAGATACAGGACATATTATTGAAACAGAAGTTGGTACTGCTATATTTTTTTTCTACCTGCTGATCCTCAGACATTTAAATTATACCTTTAGCACTCCTTTGAAGGAGTCTCAATGAACTGTTAGCACCCAGTCTTTTATCCACAGCATCCCAGGACTTGAACATATTTTGAGTCTAACCAGTGTGTGCTTACTCGCTCAATCATGTCCGACCCTTTGTGACCCTATGAGCTATAGCCTGCCAGACTTCTCTGTCCATGGCATTTCTCAGGCAAGGATATTGGAGTGGGTTGCCATTTCCTTCTCCAGGGGTCTTCCCAGGAATCAAACCCAGGTCTCCTGCATTGCAGGGGAATTCTTCACCATCTGAGCCACCAGGAACCTTCAGTTACGCTGTTTAAAAAGGAGAGTTAACGTTAGGCCTAATAATTGTAAGATTAACCACAGTATTTCACGTTGTTTTGTTTAAGCTCTCCTGGTAAAAGCAGAATGTCTGTATTGTATCTGCTCCATTATCTTTCGAAGTTACAGGACATGAGTCAAGTACAAGCATTTTCCTGGTTGAATATTTACCACTGGACAAAAAAAATGAGTCACAGATCGTTGAGGATACTGCAGAACTTAGAAGTTGCTCATCAAAACAAGTACAAGAGCAATGAGGCACTTAACATTTTAATTTTTTCAACACTTATTGCCTCTTACTTTTTCAAGTTTTATGTTAGTTCTACAGACACCATTAACGTTGTCTTTTCCCATATGACTCCATTCACCTTTAAGAATCCAAGCCCTTAACAACATGGGAAAATCAAATCCAGTTTAGAGTTTTGAGATTTAGACCTATTTATTATTTTTTATTCACATTTAATGGCTCTAGTTTAAAATTCACTAGTCTTTTTGGAAGAAGCATACTTAATCTTCCTTCAGCCTCATTGCTTACCAGTCCTCTGTCATCATTGCTAAGGAACTTGAGTTTCATCCTCTTTGCTACAGTGAACCTACTCCTTGGAGACATGGAAAAGTAAAATAGGCAAAAGAAGGTTACCCAGAGAAGAATGAGGAAACGCACAGCCAATACCTAATTAAGGGGCACTTAGAGAGCTTCTCTCTGTGTGTGTGTGGTGGGGACAGCCTCCGTATGAGTCTTTTCTGCAGACTTAGAATACACTGTGTCAAACCAGAATCACACTGATGGTTTGTGCACATGTTTGAACTTAACAGAAAGGTCAGTGCAATTTCTGTGCCAGAGAACTTTTTCTTGTGCCTCATCAAGGATTTCCCTCCATCTCTGCACCTCTGAGAATTTAGAACCCTAATCTTTAGGTGCAAAAGTTTGAGAAGTGAAGGCAGAGGAACTGAGTTTATAGTTTCCATCATCTGGCTCATCTGCATTTCCCCCCTAGGAAAAGTTTGGAAACCATGACTCTGGAATTAAAGCAACAGACACCCAGCCAGGCTCCTTCCATCCCTCACCCATCCAATATCTCAAGCACTCCCCTAATGTTCTACATCCTTTAAAGAAGGATGTAGAATGCATCTGTCTCATTTCTAGCTAATGATTACTATAACTTACAATTTTCATAACTACAGGTGATCCCAAAGCTCTTTTGGAACCACTGCTGAATTTACTGCTCTGACCAAATTGATGTAGTAACCAAACTGTCCAATGTGGCAAACACTAAACATGTTTAAGTGGGTTTAGAAATAATCAGAGGTACCATCAACTTTCTTTTTATGCTGCTCTCTTAAGTTCTGATTTTCCTGATCATTTGCAAGCAAACAATATTTTTTTTTGGTGCTAATGAGGACCCTCCCCCAACATAGGCCTCCCTTCGCTGTGTGTTATATACTAATACATTTCAATACCCAACCTAGTTTATCTTCAAGTCAGTTGCTTCCAATATAACACCCTCTCTTTGACGTGTGTGGATTCCCATTGGAAAGGGCAAAGCAACTGGTGCCTTCTCTATGTGACATTAAGAAATGTGTCCTCAGCCCCGCAGTTTCCTACCTAGTGAAAGGGAACCTTGCCTAAGACTCGTTATAAAGGTCAACTTACAAGGAATGCTGATCTGATCCCTTTCCAAGTGCCCTCAGCTAAGCAAAGAGGATGGCACCCTAACCTGGTCCTTAGCTGCTCCCTCTAAACAGTGATACTAGGTCTGCTGCCGCCACCACCGGATGGAAAACTCTGGGAAAGTTTTCGTTTCTAAAAGTTTAACCATTACATATTTCTAGTTGTTTGTATGTATGTGTGTGTGTGTGTATTTATATAGAGAGAGGAGAGAGAGAGAGAGAGGGAGGGAGAGAGAGAGAAAGGTATATAATATTTCATTATACATATTTTTCTTTGACCAGGAATCCACATACATTTTGAGCAATACTAATAAATTCCATTAATAAACAGTAGTCTCTCAAGAGCCTTCTTTTTTCCTTTTCTTATAGTTCAGTTGAATTTTTGTGGGACAAGGCATTTGTCTTGTGGGACATTTTTGTGGGACAAGGCTTGACTACTTTTGCCACTTTTCATTCTTACGAGTATACTATGTTAAAAAACAAACCTCAAGCTTGATTTTTGCTATATAAAAGAGAAATGTCTAAGGAAATGAAAAGGAAAAAACAAATATTCAAAGTTACTCCTTAATGTAAGGAAATCAATAAGTGTTTTTTACAAACACATACACACATACCCATATCTTTTCCCAGTTTACTATTTTATTAGATCAATTCCTTTGTAACGGTTTTTCCTAGCCTCATTTAGTGATACAATAATTATTTCTTTACATTTAAATTAAAATTTTGATTTTGTTATTAATTCAGTTTGCTCCTCCTGTTGCAGTCCCCACTAATTGAGGTTTTGCTACTGTTTCTAATAATTTTGCTTAATCTTGCAGACCAGTTTCCTAACTCATCTCAGAATGGGTCATGCAGACAAGTGCAGTATCCTCTGACAGATCTATCCCCCATCTTAACTAGTGGGGACTCTGATATATCCAGTCCATTACTGCAAAATACCGTCCACATCGACCTCAGTGCTCTAAATCCAGAGCTGGTCCAGGCAGTTCAGCACGTAGTAATTGGGCCGAGCAGTCTGATTGTACATTTCAATGAAGTCATAGGAAGAGGTAAGTATTTCCACTCAGCTTTTTGTTAAACACAATTATCCAGTAAGCATTTTATCTTCTGCCTTTGCAGATTAGGAATTAGACAATGGTGAAAGCAACTGACAGAGCAGTGATAACAAGTGCACTTGATTTCTTTTCTGCAGAAATACAATCCTGCAAATCACATCCATGGGGATTTGCCCCTATGCATGGAGACAGCTTGATAATCTCCCAGACATCTTACTAATGAATCACATTCTTTCCTCACCTTTTTCATAATGACAACTATAATTTCTTGAAAGTGCCTTTTACTTCTGTCTAAAAATCATTTTATTAAATTCTAATATTTTTACTCATATCTCCTTCCAGTCTTTCTTTACCCTGAGAATATTGACTTACTCTGAAGTCCCGGTTTATAGCAGTTCGTACACTGCTGGACAGCATCAGAAGACAGGGAATTTATAGCCTTCCCTTGATCTGAAGCAGCATACGTCATCTCTACAATGCACTCCAATTTCTTTATACAAAGAGGAATGAATATTTGTATTAAGCCAGCCAGAGCAGCAATAACAGCTAGCATATACAGTACTGGAGGAAATATTGAGCAGGAAAAGAAACCAACAAGAATCCAGGAAATGAACTCCACTCTTCCCTTTTTTTTTCTAAAAAGCTTTTACCTTTAATACTGAATGGCCTCTGATCCTTTTACTCAGTATGTGCTGCAAGAGATAGCACAGACTTCAGCCAGCATGATGCAGAGGAGACTGAAGGGACAGTTTGCCTTATGTGCTCACTAGGCCTTCCCATTTTCCTGTGATAGCATCAACACATTCCTCTATCATATACTCCAGACTTTAGTCCTTGGCATGCTCCCCTTCACAAATAGCAGCCTCACTGTTAACAGACATCTTTCACATCAGAGTAATACATGGTTCTTTTACCAGTCTATAAATCCCAGTAACTACCAGTTTTAGAATGTGTGACTAAACTAATCATGTTCTAATTCTACATATCCTAAAATTAGTCTTTTGTATATTTATCGTGAAAGGTGCTAAAATGGCAGTTATCTCTCTTATAAAGTAGTAATATGAATGATTCTGTGAATACTACTGTTTATTTATATGCTTTCTCCAAGAGAATGTGAGCCCTCAAGAATGTAGGTTTTATTTACTCATCTTTGCATTACAGGAGGGTAGACTAATGCCCAACACTCACATGCTAGGCACTCAGGGAGTCTTAGCCAGCTGGATGAATTAATGACTTACACAGCTATTAGACATTTGGCACCTCTGGGGAAAATTACTGCCACTGGAAGAAAGGCTACCATTGGGAAAGTGATGTGGCTAAAACCAGAGAGAACTGGATGAAATGACTCAGAGTGAATTTGCTTCATTCAAGCCATTGTCTTTCAGTTTCTGCCAGCCTGGATTACATATTAACCAGTGACTAATGGGGGAAATCCTTATTCTATAATGCTCATCTTATTTCTAATGGTGACATTTTTATTTCATTTCAGTTTATTGGAATATAGAGAACTTATTTTATTGTAGTTCTTCATGTGGATAAAACTTTGTTTTTATATTTAAAAGATAATTTTTGATCCTTAATAATAGTGTTCCTTATATGAGGCAGATGTTACTCCTGTTTTCACTGGTTCCACTGTTATTGAATACTTTATTATCTTAACCTCTAATAATAATTACATCATCTAAATATTTTACCATGTATTAAATAATCATATTGCTTTTTTATCTTTGGGTAAAATATATTACATCTATATATTTTACAAACACACACAAGTAGTGGTACTGTTAATCAAAAGCATAAGAAACAATGCACTTTTTTGCCATGTAGGAAGCAAAAAAGAAATGAAGATCATGAAGAGCTTAGTAAATAATATTAAACAAATAAAACTAATGCAGCACTAACCAAGTTCCCTCTATCACATAGGACATTTTGGGTGTGTATATCATGGAACTTTGTTGGACAACGATGATAAGAAAATTCACTGTGCTGTGAAATCCTTGAATAGTAAGTTGTATTTTATTTAACAGTGGAGTACACTTCTGTGGTTGCAGACTAATAAACAGTTCATAATAAAAAGATGATTTACACTTTCCCTTGTGGAAATATTAGTGACTAGCTGGAACGATGGATCTAATCCTGAAATGTTGTTTGATCGAAATTCTTATTGAAATATTTCCTCAGAAATTATCCCTCAGAGCTCTCATAAGGAAGAATGAAAGAGAAATGAGATTCTTGGATGAACCTAAGTATCATTTAAATATGTTTGGCTTACAATATTTGTTTTGCAAGTGACATTTATGGAAACTATTGGAAGCATTTTGGCACATACGGTAGTAATGACTCATTGTACCCAGAGGCATTACTATAATTATTTCTCTAACCACAACTTCCATCAAAAAGATAAAAAATGAAATAAGTCAAACAAGAGAAAACAGCAGAAAATCGAAAAATTATAAATGTGGTAACACCTCACTTATCCACATTTTTGATGAATGAGATAATCCATTAATTAAATGAACTTCCTTAGCAAGTGATACTTACCCCCTTTTAATGCTAGAATATATATATTTTTAGTATTATTTACTATTGAGAAAAATCTGCTTAAAGTGGAATGCATACTCTTTTTAAGAAGCAGGGAATGCTAGAGTTACTCAGTTTTCCTGGGTCTTTCCCATGTATATGTGTTATTAAACTTTGTTTGATTTTTTTTTCCTGTTTAAAAAAAGAGAGAAGAAATATGGAATGCTTCCAAACATAAACTAAGACTTTATTAATGACCCAGAGCCATAATTATGGCATGAATTACTGTCTTGTACAACCCACCGTACTCATAGTAGAGTTGGCCTGGCTTCACCTTTACTGACAGGTCTCACATGTCAAGTCAATGTACTTTGCCCCATTTCTAAGTTTCTGCTCATAGTTTGAGGCAGCCTAAAAAAATGTTAACAAGATACATTACAAATTTATATTGGAATTAATGTTTTCAGTGCATGTGTGAAAGTTTTTCCTACAAGATATGTTATCAACAGAAATATTTCAGCCTTTTTGAACATAAATCTGCATGCTGAACAGTGTTCTGTATGGTTCATTTTGTTGGAAGTCTAACCACAGGATAATTAAAGCAACAATTTATATGAAATCTAACTACAAACTGTGATGGATTAAGTATAATTGTCAATAAATTTGCCTCAGTAAAGAGCACTACTGCCAGTTGTAGTAAGAAATCCTAATGCCAAGAAATCTTTCTCTGCCTCTTGTGTATGTTGATCTCTATTTGGTCCAGATGGATGTCCAGGTCTTGGAATGCACTGCATTTGTAAGAGTATCATCACTGACACTGATACTAATCAGATTAATAAATTAAAGGTTGTTAACTCTTCATTAGTGCTGACTAGGCCCTTGGGATCTCTATTTGGAAACTATTATAACAAAAGAGTCTACTTAAATAGCATAGGCAATGTTTGGTCTTCAAATCCTCCTAGTCCAGGGACTGGAAACCTATGGCCTGCTGCCTGTTTTTGTAAACAGTTTATCAAGACTCAGCCACTATTATCAGTCACTAGTGGCTGCTTTTGCACTGCGATGGCAAGTGTTGTATATTTGCAACAGAGACCATGTGGCTTACAAAGCCAAAAATATTTACTGTCTTGTCCTTTACAGAAAAGTTTGCCAACCCCTGCCCTAGACAGTCACTACAGAAATGGACTGGCCTGCTTCCCTCTCCTTTTTCTGTGTGAGACAAACTATGGTTCTGCATGAGACAAACTGATTGCTAGACTCTTTCAAAAACAAGGGCAGGTGGTGACTCAAAAGTGCCGCACAGGTGACATCATTCACTCAATTGTATTGTAAAAAAAACACCCTGAGGATGAGGCATCAGGGCAAGATGTAGTCCAATGGTTTTATAGTCTCTACTGTCTCTCCCTGAACCTGATGAAGTAATCATTGTCTCTGTAATGAAGTTAATGTCTCCACTGCTGGCTTTCTTAGGAATCACTGACATAGGAGAAGTTTCCCAATTTCTGACTGAGGGAATCATCATGAAAGATTTTAGTCATCCCAATGTTCTCTCGCTTTTGGGAATCTGCCTCCGAAGTGAGGGGTCTCCACTGGTGGTCCTACCATACATGAAACATGGGGATCTTCGAAATTTCATTAGAAATGAGACTCATGTAAGTATATTGCCAAGCTTACTAACTCGTGAACTAGCTGTAAGCCAGCCAGCCTTCCAAAATGTGCTATTTTCAACCTTTTTAGAATTTTTAGCCAAAGAAACCCATGTGAAATGTTGACACTGTTCAAATAGACAGAGGCCCACTCAGTTCTCTGGTTTCTCAAAATCCTCTGTCCTAGTGGGGATATAGTGATACATAGAAGGGTTTCCGGGGACAGTGATTCCTACCTGCCCTGCAGGCAGCCTTGCTCTGCCATCCCCCAGGTACACATCTTTCAACGCCTACTATGCACCACAAAAAGCACTTGCACAGGAGACGTAGAGCCAGAATGAGCCTCAGCCCAAAGGGAGTTTTAACCTTAGAAGGAAATACATTGAAAATTAATCATGAATGAATCTCACTATTCTTCAAAGTTGCTGCCCACTCTTCCACCTCAGGACCTTTGCACTTCCTAGTCTCTCCACCTAGACTACTCTTCTCCAAAATATCCACATATCTCACTTGGTTATTAACTTCAGCTTTCTGCCCTAATGTCATCTTCAAAATAAAGCTTCCCCGACTTGTCTAAAATTGCAGCTGACCACTACACTCTCATGCCTTCTGTCTTTCTCCTTTCCCCTGCTTTGCTGTTATCCATCACACCCTCATATGATACACTAGGCTTGAATTGTCCAAAACTGTGGCCATAAGCCACACGTCAAATGTGACTAGTGTAAATTGAGATTTTCTGTAAGTGTAGAATACATCCCAGGTTTTCAATATTTAGTATAAAAAAAGAAGGTAAAATATCTCATCAGTAATTGTTTATACTGATTACATGTTAAAATGATATTATTTTGGATATGTGGGTTGAAAAACATACTGTGAAAATAATTTTTGCTTGTTTCTTTTTAATTCTTTAATGTGACTACTAGAAAAATTTTAACTACATATGTGGCTTGTCTCATATTTCTATTGAACAATACTCTACCAGGTAATAAATGATAGCTATGTATATGTATATATGTGTGTATACACACACACACACACACACACACACACACATCTTATTAGAGTACAAGCACATGAGGGTAGGTAATTTTGTGTGTATTTTGTTCACTACTGTAGCTCCAACACCTAAAATAGAATTAAGTACATAGACTCTCAGGAGGTATCTGCTGAATGAATGAGTTCAGGGTTACAAAAGAGATTCTTAGATGTTTCCAAATGACAGTTTTGTTAGTGACATATATGCTAGTTCCAAAAAGGCTGAGCAAGCAATGGCTAGACCAGGAGCAGGGAGGGAAGAAGTCTCCAGAACTGAAGTCACAGATGGCCCCAGGCTGCCTTTTGGCTTGTGTGAACAGACCTCTTTAGAAGTTATGGAGTAGCTTTACTCTTGATCAAAAAAACTTCATAAACATGGGATCAGATTCTTAGAGGAATGAGCTCTAGGATAGTAAAGAAATATTTTGCATTCAGTCAAAAGAGAATACTCTCTAGCTCTGAATTTTTGCAAATAAGGTGAAGGTGAATTTACCTTACAGAGTACCATTGCCTTTATAGTCCAAGGAATTTGTACTTATTACAACCACTAACAGATATATCTTAAAGAGAGGCCAAAAACACAGGAAATGGCCTCTCTACATGCTGGTTGCATTAAGGGGGGCTGTAGCCCTCCTTGCAGGGTCCCCACTGGCTGCCTCTTTAGCTCACAAATTCCGCTGTGGCTGCTGAAGAAGAGTTATCCTGTTCCTGATGACCAGGCACTGCGGTGATATCTGGGTGACTTCAGATACAGTTCTTATAGTTACTAAAGCTATTATGCTGTCCATCCAAGTTTGTGTGTTGAACATATGGAGAAAGAGATCTCCTGTTTTCTGTGTGGGTTCAGGCCACTGTTGCTTCAGTACCAGTAGGAGGACCTCTAATATGATTGATTTCACTACAGCATAAACTTTGGAGTCTTAACAGATATAGGCTAAAATCCTAACTCCGCAACTTACCATCTGAGAGGTTTATAGTGATTTATTTCTCTCAAAGCTTCTTGTATTAACCATGTATTTCTGGAGACCTGCCAACCCTGGAAGGACTGCTTTCCCCACTTCCCACAGGACTGGCAAATTCCCAGAGGTATTAAACAGCTCACCTTCAGAGAGCATGCCTTTCATCACCAAGCCAACCACTGCAGAGCCCATGCCCCAACCACCTCCTTTAAAGGGTGCCAACACCCTGGGCCACCATCTGCCTGCCCTCATCACTTCAAAACTGGGTACCAGACTTCTAGGGACAGTCCTTACACCACAGAGCACACTGAAGTTATTCAAACCAGCCGATTCTAAGCTGCTTCCTCTGCCTCACCCGTTCCTTCCCACAGAAATCACCATAAAGGCTCTTAATATGTTTTCCCCTTGTTCCCTCTGCCTCCTAACCAACCCCGGTGCTTCCCTGTGTGGCCTTGCATGACATTCCATGCCTCCTTCTCTCGGGAATTGTGAGTAACGGTCTTTTTGATGGCATTTGTTCCCATCTGCTGGCTGTACCATACCTGAATAATAATAAACTCCACATTTTAAAACAACTCCTGTTCCCCATCTGGAAAATGGACAGAAGTGAGGGTGTAAGGATTAGCCAAAATTTATAAAAAACCTCTAACATGGTATTTTGCAAATAATAGATACTAAGTAAATGATTATTATCAACAGGAAACAAGTTATTATTTGAAATAGGTAATTCTTTGTTGTTGATAAGAAATTGATAAGGTAATTCTTATCAATATTTCAGAATTCTAAGACCATAGCTAGAACAGTAAATGCTTATTAGTTTATGGGTTTCCAATTCTCTTTGATTACAGAATCCAACTGTAAAAGATCTTATTGGCTTTGGTCTTCAAGTAGCCAAAGGCATGGAATATCTTGCAAGCAAAAAGTTTGTCCACAGAGACTTGGCTGCAAGAAACTGTATGTAAGTATAAGAATCTCTGTGCCTGCAGTCCAAATTAAGTGACAGAGAAGAATCTGTTTCCCACTCTTCAAGGCTAGTGAGGATGTTTTCTCTTCTCGTGTAAAAGTCCTTTATTTTCGTCACAGTTCTAAATAGATATGTAAGCACTGGGTATGTAGGTGGAGCTTTCAGGCTTTATCAAACAGAATTTAAAAGGAATTCTCCAGAGGGGGGTCTTAAACAGCTGTTGTGTGCTCTAGCTTTTCTTTTTCCTTCCCACCCGTAGCCCCTCAGTGTTGTGGTTTCACACTGCATTAGTGTTTGGAAGGGACAATTCGATCTGCAGCATTTTACAGTGAAACGGAGAGGGGCTGGTAACACAAATACCAACATATTGTAACTTCCCAAGAGTGGATTTGAAGTCAGCCTGCAGAAACCCTACCAAAAATGGTATTTGAGAATGAATATACAAAGAGGTTTATTTGTGTCTGGCTGCCTGGGCTGTATAATACAACAGTCAACAGTTTGTAATTGATTCAGTGCTTTCCCTTCCATAGCACTGATTCATGGCTTATGGTATGTGTGAATGAAAGCACTGTGCTATTAATTTCCTACCTTGGTTTTGGTCAATGTAACAACATAAAAGCCAGCTTAAACAAAGGATACATAGCCTGAGATAGAAGAATTGATTTTCCTGGAACCTTGCTGTTTTCCCAGATACTTTACTGTGTATCCTTTTTCTCTATTACCTCACTGGTGGAAAAGAGTTGTATGTACTAGCCTAGCCCTTTGAGAAGGAAAAAATAAAATAACAGTCCCCTGTCATATCTCCCCCATAAAACTAAGTATTGCTAATAAGGTGACAAGTGGTGATTACTGATTGCTTTGGGTAGTCAGTTGGCATACTCGATTTAGCAACCAAAGAAAGCTGGGAGGGTGGCCAATTTTACTACTTCTCCAGATCTACATTAAAGCAAAAAAGATTTTCTTATGCCACATCATTCACAATCTCTTTCCTTGGCCTGTTGAATTTGAAATGTAAATGTCAAGCATTTTTATTCAAGGATTCCATTGTGATTTAGTGCTAGTCAATACAGGCCAGATGCAGCCCTTCTTGCAGAAGTTATGGATTTCAAATACTGAAGCTGCTTGTTCTAATCAATAGAGATTCAGAATCACTGTAAATTATTCTCTTTTAGCCACTGGTAATAATTTTTGTTTTTTCTGTAGGCTGGATGAAAAATTCACTGTCAAGGTTGCTGATTTTGGTCTTGCCAGAGACGTGTATGATAAGGAATACTATAGCGTACACAACAAAACAGGTGCAAAACTGCCAGTGAAATGGATGGCTTTAGAAAGCCTGCAGACTCAGAAATTTACCACCAAGTCAGATGTGGTAATGTATTCATCACCTCAACTCTTCTTTACTTTCATATCCAACTTTTTTAGTAATTTTATGGGAACTTAATTTTTTTAAAAAAGAAATCTTCAACACCATAATTCCAGCTTTTTCTAATAAGTAAAAATGGGCTTGATTGTCTAACAGGTACCCATACTATGGCCTCATAAATTGATTCATTTATTCAAAAAACGTTTCAATAAATGTCCAGCAGAGCAGCATGTTAGGTCCTTGGGAACCTGGTGTAAGCCCTGCCCTCAAGGAACTTTGCTCAGCAGGAGAGGGAAGCCATGTTCATCACTAACTCACACAAAGTAGACTGGGATTAATCTAGCCACTCATAGCTCAAGGGCGGAAAAATTCTACCTAGAGAAACCTGGAAGCTGTGCCTGAGGCATATCTAGCAGTGAAGACATTATCCCTTTGCCTAGCCCTCCTTTATCTGCAAAGGTCATTCTCCTCTCACAGAACAAGCATCTGAGGGCGTGCAGCAGAGCCCTGAGGGTGGGGAAGACACTCACCTGAGCAGCCGAATCTACCACACTGCCCTTTCACCTGGTGGAGAAGGTGATTCTTGAAATGGGCTTTAAAGTAAGGATGATGGAATGGACAGTGAAATAAAAAATGCCAGTCCAGGTGAGATAAAGGGGCAGGAAGGTATACACTTCTTTAAAGTTCTAAGCCAACAATAAGCAGTGGTGATTTGGCAAAAATAGAAGGCACAGGGGGAAGTTATGAGAATAAATTGAGAAAAATATTTTCGTCGTAGATCATAGAGATCCTTGGAAAGCAAACTAGGGAGTCTGGAATTTATTCTCTGGCCATGTGGAAACATTAAAATGTAATCAGATTACACTATAGCCTTGCTTCATTCTGCAAAATGTTTTGAGAGGAGTAGACACAGGAAGACAAAATGAGAGGTAGAATAGGAAATAACATAGATACTATAAAAACAGAAAAGATGGAAGAGAAGGCATCCCAGAGGTAGAAACAACAGTATTTAGCAAGAAATTGATGAAAGTCATAGCTGAGCGAAGTTATATACTGGTACAATTACAATTATGTCAGATAGAGGCACAAAAGCCAGTTTAAGAGGAAAAATATCAATCGTGCCTTGCACATGCTGAGGTTGACTTGGGAGTAGGACATACAGGCAAAGGTGTCTTTCATGCAACTGGAAGTGTGGATCTGCAGCTTGTACAAATACTGGTTGTCTTAATCAACTCGGGCTGCCATAACAAAACACCATACACTGGGTGACGTACATAGCAGACATTTACTTTTCACAGTTCTAGTGGCTGAAAGTGGGAAATGGAGATTCCAGTGTGGTCAAATTCTGGTGAGGCAAGCATGTAGTCACCTTCTCACTATGCCTTATGCTGGGGAGAGAGCAAGAGTGAGCTCTCTGGGTCTCTTCTTGTAAGGGCACTAATCCCATCCTCATGATCTCATATAAACCTAATTTTCTCCCAAAGGCTCCCCCTCTAAATACCATCACACTGGGAGTTCGAGTTTCAACATATGAATTTTGAAAAGGATGGTGCACAATTCAGTCCATAGCAGAGGTCAAGGCTGTAAATAGGCTTCTGAGACTCCAATACAATTATTCAGAGGAACCTACATACATGCCATGAAGGAGAAAAGCAGAGAGGTGGGAGACCCAGAGGAAGAGAAAGTGTCAAGAAGAAATGGGGTATGGTCAGCAGAGGCTCCTGCTACTCAGAGCACAAGAAAGGTCTTGGAACCTGAATGATTTGATCTAGAGTGTGCGGAGGAGCCTGGGTGTTGAATGGAATATTCTATTTGCCTTTCATAAATCAAGAGGACTATGATATGTGGAGGTAGGGAAACAGTAATGTCTCAGTCCTTGAGGATAACAACCAAAAACAAGAAAAGCGTTAACTGGTGACATCAGCAAACAAGGTAGGAAGAAAATAGCATTAATAGAAGACATAGATTGCAAAAGAGAAAGGACTGGCAGCTATTAAGATATTACAGGGGATGGGGATCTGAGTGCTGCTTTGGGAGGTGAGAAGTTGTCTACCCTCCTCCCTGTGAGTCAGCAAGAGAGAGAGGTGTGGCCTCTATTGGTAAGAGTTTTGAAGATGTTGTGGTCTTTAAGTGAAAGCAGAGTTTCAGCTCCTGAGGAAGTGGAGGAGTCATTAGAGAAGAAGCTGAGGGTGACTGAGAGCCTGTTTCCAATGAACACATGTATCTCAGGACGTGGTGGAGGAATGGGACTTCAGGGTGGATAAGACTGGTAAGTGGGTGTGATAGCCCGTGCTAGAGCTTACTGCCTGGATTTTGATCCTGAAAGATTGTGAAAAAGATGAAATAAACAGGTGCTAGAGAGGTAGGCTGAGAAAACATTAGTGGTGGTAACAGGTAAAGGCATCAGGTAAGGAGAATTAACCCATCCTGAAAGCATGTACATTTCATCTAGACTTGACAACTGCTAGGAAGGAGAACCAACTCTTAGAACTCAATAAGGAGGCAAAATAACCCATTTTTAAAAAATAGGCAGAAGATTTGAAAAGACATTTTAGCAAGGAGATGTATGAATACCTGCTAATAAGCACATGAAAACATATGCCCACACAAAGACTTGCTCATGAATTCTCACTGTAGTGTTATTCATAATAGTCAAAAAACCAGGAGCAATTTTGATGTCCATCAACTGGCAAATGGGTATGTAAAGCGTGGTATATCTATACAACAGAATAATGCTATTCAATAATGTGAAAGAACCACTGATGCATGCTACAATGTGGATAAACCTCAAAAACATTATGTCAGGTGAAAGAAGGCAGACTCAAAATTATTACACATTGAGTAATTCCATTTTTGTTAAATTTCTAGAAAGGGGCAAAAAATTGAGACAGAAAACAGATCAGTGGTTGCCTGGGGCTGAGGATGGAAGCAAAGATTGACTACCAACAGGCATGAGGGAAGTTTCTGGGATGTTGGAATTGATCTAAAACTGAATTGTGATGATAGCTGCACTTCTATATAAATTTACTAAACATCATTGACTATACACTTACAGTTGACAAATTTTATGACATATAAATCATACCTCAGCAAAGTTATTAAGACAAGTCTGATGAAATTTTGGATGCTCAAGGCAAGAGTTGGGATTCTGAGCTTTTTGATAGTCCTGTACCACTCACCACTATCTCCACAAAAATACACATGCACAGCGAGGAGGTTAGCACTTCTTGTAAAGCAACTGTCACTGAGCTACTCAGGAAATTTACACAGGCTTCTGTAGATTCAAAATGCTGTGTCTTTCCCCCTCATTGAAAGACTCAATACTGTACTATATAAAGAGTGAACCTGAGTAATCCATACCATGCTGCTTCAACAAATAGTTATTGATTGGATGGTTATTGATGGATTTATAAATTTGCATAAAGTTTTCATTTCTAGAACAGCACAATCTTTTGAATGTTGACATGGAACATATCCAAGCACCTATAATAAACCTTTATGTTGTTTATGTTTTGTATTATGTTGAGACCTACAGACAAAAACTTGCCTGTTTGTAGGAAGGTCTACTTTCGCAAATGCCCAGAAGCAGTTCAGCTAAAATCTGAATACTCTTGAAACCCTTTCCAACAACTGAAGTATCTTCTATACATGCAGTTACTCATATCCAGTATTGCAAAGTGTTTGTGCTTAGTACAAGTGCTTTCACTAAAGTCAGTACTGACTTCTCCTTTGTTCAGCCAACTGGCTTTCTCATCCTGCTTCATCATTCTGCTGCATTTAATATCTTCAGCTGTCCTTCTCTTCTTGAAATTTCCTTCTCCTGTGTTTTCAGGGCCTCTCTACCATCCTGTTTTCCTCCTGCTTTTCTTTACCTTGACAGCTTCTCTTTCTTTCACAGCCTACGTGCAACTGTCCCCCAGGATTTTGGTCTTAAGGTGTCAGCCTCTCTCAACAGTTTCAACCATTCCCATCAACAGTCGCCTTTGCATCTCTCTTACTAGATGTTTTCATCAGCAACACAAATTTACTGTGTTCAAAGTCAGGTTCTTTCCTGCCAACTGTCGATGGCTCACTTCTTTATTTCTATTAATGGTATCACCATTGTGCAATATACCAACTCTTCATCCTTTCTATTGTGCAGTTCTTTAGATTTTAAAGATTGCATCAGTTGTATGACCCCAACCACCACAACCAGGATATGAAACAGTTCCATCATCCCAGAAAATTTCCTTATACCTCTTGGTGGTGTAACCTGCACTAACCCCTAAAACCTGGAAACCACTGGTCCTTTTTCTGTCTGTAATTTTACCTTTTCTAGAATGTCCTATAAAAGGAATCATACAGTAAATAGCCTTTGAGTCTGTCTCCTTCACATAGCATAATACATTTGAGAGGATCAATAGTATCAATGTATCCATAGTTATTCTTTTTTTATTATGATAAAAAACATAAAGTTGACCATCTTAACCATTTTAAGGGTATTGTACAGTACAGTTGACTATGTGCACAGTGCTGTGCAACTGATTTCTAGAATTTGCAAAACTGAAACTCTATATCCACTGAACAACTCCCCATTTCTCCCTCCCCCAGCATCTCTGGCAACTGCCATTCTACTTTCTAAGAGTTTGACTACTTTAGATACCGCATTATAAGTGAAATCATGTAGTATTTGTCTTTTTGTAACTGGTTTATTTCACATAAGTAGTCTTGCTGGATCATATGTATTCTATTTTCTAGTGTTTTTTAAATCGGGTTATTTTTTGTTTTATTGTTAAGAGTTCATTATGTATTCTGGTTATAGGTACATGTTATCAGATATGTGTTCTTACAAATAACACTTTTTAGTCTGTGGCTTGCGTTTTTAGTTGTATCTTTGAAAGAGCAGAAGTTTTCAGTTTTATTGAAAAGATTATCAACCTACCAGTTGCTAAATTTTATCAATTAATCCACCTTTAAATCAATTACGCTTTTTTATAAAGGTATTATATCTCAGTTTACTTTTTTAATTTATTTTCTTATTGAAGGATAGTTGCTTTTTTGAATGCTCAAATTTGGCTGTATCTATTCTTTGATTGCTGCAGCAATGTGCCTATCACTTTTTATAGCTTATAACAATCTCTTACCTCTAATAACTGCTTTCAGCTTCATCTTTGGTAAAATTAGGCAGAGATTCTTCAGATGAGCTCACTGCTGGTGCTCAGAAATTCAGAAAGCCTTGATCATTCACACAATAAGCATGAATGACTGTGCTCTCCTGTCTTGAAACTAAAACTGACTTGCTTCCATCATTTTTAATGCACAGGCATCGTACACCTCCCCCACCCCTTTGTCTCTCTCTCTCCTTCTCTATCCCTCCCTCCCATGCCCCACCCTCAGCCTCTCTCTTCTTGGTCAGTATCATTCTCTTCCTTCACTTCCCCACCCCCTACCATCCAGTCAGTCCAAGCTGTTAAGGGGAGTTTGGAATGCAGACTGTTCATGAAACTGCCTCCCTCTCACCTCTTTTGTCCCATGATTTCTCCAACCCTCCTCTGATACCAGTTGTGTAAGTCCTACAATTCCTTGGGGTTCCCTGGTGGTTCAGCTGGTAAAGAATCCACCTGCAATGTGGGAGACCTGGGTTCAATTCCCTGGGTTGGGAAGATCGCCTAGAGAAGGGAAAGGCTACCCACTGCAGTATTCTGGCCTGGAGAATTCCATGGACTGTATAGTCCATGGGGTCCCAAAGAGTCGGACATGACTGAGCGAATTTCACTATAATTCCTTACAGGACTAAATTTATCCAACTCTTGCCCCTTATTTTTGCAAATTTGCCTCCAGACTTCCTATAACTAGGCTGTCAGTTAGGGAGACCTGATCACACACTAGTAATCAGCCTCTCAGAACTTCAGTTCCTCATTCTGGAAACATCTACAAAACCGAATACATTACAGACTTGTTATAAGGATTAAATAAGACAATCTTTTTTTAAAGGGCGTGATGCCCACCCATGCCAAGCTCATTTGATGACACATGCTCTCTCCCACCCCTCTAATTCGGGAGAGCAAATTAGAGAGTTCGCTCTCCCGGCAGAGTTCAGTCTCTCCCGGGAGAGACAGAGTTCAGTCTCATAAGGTTCCATGTTGCCAGTATTCAGTAGCAGCCCTCACCTGCCCCGTTGAAAAGTGTCCTAACTGGTCTCCGTATTGTGGATGAGCTTCCCCTGTTTGTTTAAAGCAGTGTTTACAGATACAATCTCTTGGAGCTCAACCCCAGTCACGTCCCATTGATTTCAGTTTAACCCATGATTAACATTCAAAAACACGGTCCCCTTTCAACCTTATCTATCCTTCACCCCTTCCTCTGCTCCACACATCAAGCAGAGTGACCTGTTGTCCTTATGGTTCAAAAATCAAAAAAACACGTTTGAGTGTCTTACCCTTTACCCTTGGGCCCATTGCCTTCATCCAATACTCTTTCTGCCCTCACAATACATGTATGTACAGAACAAACTCTCATTGTTCCTCACGACCCACTATACTGTCACTTTCTTCCTGAAGCATCTCTTAGTTACCCCACTGTTATCCCTTTGCCTTTTCACAACATCTGTACCTCTTTACTATAATTGCTCTGTATTGCAGTTATTAGATCTTATTGTTTTACGTGACAGTTTATTGCATAACTAATTGCATAATTCTCTTAACCCTGTTAAATCAGCCTCAGGGCCTGTCCAGTAACTTGGACAGCAACCTACCTGTGCATCATCAAAGGTTAGTGTGTGCTAAGTCACGTTCGTCGTGTCCAACTCTTCGTGACCCTATGGACTGTAGCCCACCAGGCTCCTCTGTCCATGGGATTCTCCAGGCAAGAATACTGGAGTGGGTTGCCATTTCCTTCTCCGGGGGATCTTCCCAACCCAGGGATTGAACCTGCATCTGTCTTCTGCCGCAGGCCAGTTCTTTACCGCTAGCACCACGTGGGAAGCCCTCAAGGGTCAATAGATACTTGTTAAATTGATTTAAATTCTAATGCAAATTCTGGGACTTAACACAGTGGTGTCATCAGAAGTGATTCAGAAGATTTTGAGGCCTTTGAAAACTTTGAAAGGCTGCAGAAGACAGCAAATTTATCTAGTACCCTGCCCCACCTCCCCCCACCCACCCATCCAAGGAGTTTATTTTCTCTATTTGGATCAAGGAAGTCAGTGGCCTTAAAGCGTTCTTGAATTTGGGCAAAAGGAAAAAGTCATTCATGGAGATTTGTATCAGCAACTACAATGTCTACCTGCTTGCTTCCTTTCAGAAACACATGCTTTAGTCTCCTTGCCGAGTTATGAGCTACACTTGCATCTCAGTTTTATGTTTTCCTGCTCTTCATGTCTGGGCTGTATTCTCTTTCCCCTCCAAGCTTCCATTTCCTCAGGGCCTCATTTCTGCCCCCATGCGCTGCTGTGTGCAAGTGTCTTAGAAGTGCCGTGAAAGAACTGATTTCCTGGGTCCTCTGCCCGGGGGGTGACCCGCACATGTTGACTTACTCTCACTGTGTCATCCTCACCTCGGCACATGTCCAGGGTGAGATAACATGCATGACCCGATCTATTCCAAGGAGAGTGCTCTAAATCAAGAAACTGCATATTTAGAGAAGTTTAGTAGACCAAGCAAAACCCAAGAGTCATGAACTCTGAAATGTTTATCCCTATGTGAATTCAGATTTATTGAGGAATTTTTAGCAAATCAGTCAACCTCTCTGTGTCCTTGTGATCATCCTATAAAGTATGTTACAGCTGTTTTATATTAATTTCCTCCTTTAACATTTTCAAAATATAGTTATTTTATTGAAATTCATTTTCATTCAAGAGCCTTGATGCTGAGCAGTCTTATTACTTCTGATTTTTAATATAGATTTTTACTTTTACTGACTTAGACCTTTTAACATTGACTTTTAGATATGGTTACATTTCTTAAGGAGTGTTTCCATTCATTTGGAAATCCCACAGATTTAAATTTTGGAAGCCTTGTCTTCTTTTTTTTTTTACTAATAGTCTAAAATTGTAATGAAGCCATTGAATAAAGAAGGATAGAAACATGTTAATGCTTTGACTCTATAGGAAAGAACTTGGAAAGTGCACTGTGCTAACTACTGATGAAATTGTAATCATCATGTGGACTCCAGGCATCCTTTTTGAAAACTTTACATTTACTTGTAATCTAAATTTTAATTCTGTTTTAAACAAGTCATAAACTTATAGGGTACTAATTGTCTTCAAGGAAAACTTTGCCTAAAACGGCAATGGTATTGAATACTAAACCAAGTTTTGTTATGAAGACCTACTGATCACCTTTCATATTTGTGTGGCCACTCTCCCCTCACCTGGATTCTCCCTTCCCTTATTTGACCAGTGGTCCTTCGGCGTGCTCCTCTGGGAACTGATGACAAGAGGAGCACCACCTTATCCTGACGTCAACACCTTTGACATAACAGTTTATTTGTTGCAAGGAAGAAGGCTCCTACAACCTGAATACTGCCCAGATCCCTTGTAAGTAAGAATTCCAGCAGCGTCTTCTGTAGCTCTTATGTTCTTTACTTTTGCACGAGTGCTTGCCTTCAGAGTCCTCACAGCATTGCGTCCTTTCTGAAACAGGTACGAAGTGATGCTGAAATGCTGGCACCCTAAGGCTGAGCTGCGCCCATCCTTTTCTGAACTGGTCTCCAGGATATCCGCGATATTCTCTACTTTCATTGGAGAGCACTATGTTCATGTGAATGCTACTTACGTGAACGTCAAATGTGTCGCTCCATATCCTTCTCTGTTGTCATCACAAGATAATGTCAATGGCGAGGGGGACACATGATGGATGGAGGCACCTGTGCCATCGAGTCCCCTTCTGAGAAACCTCACTGAACTGTCTGAACAACAGTCCACCCTTTGTCCAACATTCTTTTCACTGCCAGGCCACTGAAAGGCCACCGGGTATTTTTTGCTTTTGCCAAGTGATTGCACTATTATAGGACCTTATATTGTTATTAAAATGACTGGATTCTACAGAATTTCTCATCTGACAAAGCATCAGAGCAAGCAGCTTGGTCTTGCAGACCAGTGACCAACAGCAATCCTGCAGCTGTGATAATGCTTCTGTCACATTCAGGCCAAAACCCAAATGCTGGGTTGAAATTTTTAAAAATCAAGATCCCAGTTGATTTCATATGGGGAACTGAAGCAATGCATCTTGAGGGCTTCTTAATGACAGAAAATTCAAAAGAAACGGTAATGTCCCAGTAGGGCATGGCAGCCCTGGGACCAAGCCACTCATTTAGAATTAAAATGTTTCAAAGAAATTATGCATTGTATGAAAAACACATTTTTTTTAATTACTGATGTTGTCATTTGCCTGTTAGGTATACATTCTCTTTTAAATTTTTGTCTACACATTCCTTTTATTGAAGAACTATCCATAGACAATACAGTCAACATTTCAAAACAACAGGACTTGAAATATGTTTATAAATTTATGGGAATATTTACATATTGTACATAAACGACATTAAGGTTTTCATAAGATAGCTTAGTCACAGTGAAATATTTGCCAGTTAAAAATCAACTGTTTAAGAATGATACTTTTCTAATCTGGATGTGGACATTTAGAAGTCTTGTCTTTTTTTTTAATGACAACTCTGAAAATAAAACAAGTAATTTGTGATGACAGTTGTTTTTAAAGGGAACTCAGCATGTTTTTAAAGCGGAATACCTCTGACTAAAAGCATTATTGGTTCCAATCATGGCTCATATGTAGAGCCTTGGAAAGAATCAATGGACTGGAAATATCAGCCTCCTTGTCAGGTGGCAGCTTTCCACCCCACTAACAATTGGAAACAATCAAATCAGGGGGAAGCCAGTTTTGTATTAGAACATTTTGTGTTATTAAGCAAAACATATTTTAGGGAAAAAAAATATGTTGATTGAAAGTTCTGACCATTTCGCCTGGATGAACAGTTACTCTAGTCAGGACTTTTGTGATGTTTTGTTCTGTGGGATTTTGTGCTTACTACTGTATAACGCATGTGGCACAGGATACTCAAACTGATTTTGTTGATGTAAACATTTAAAGTATTATATTTTTATAAAAAGGTTTATTTTTAATGATGTGAGAAAACTTTTGTTAGGCCACAAAAATACTGCACTGTGAACATTTCAGAAAAGGTATGTCGAACTTGGATTAATAACAGCATGGTTTTAAATGGCTGTGAATAAGTGATAAGGAAATGTACTGACTGCCAGAACTCCCCACCCTCATTACATCACCAGGACTTGAAGCCAAGGGTTAACACAGCAAGCTATAAAGAGGGTGTGTTTATAGTAGAGTTGAGCTAAAACCCAATAGTAGAGTTAAGCTCTTCTTGTGAGACAGTGATTACAACTGAAAGTTCTTTGACAGTGGTGGAACTTACCAGAAGACCCAAGGAATTGTACTGCAGAGATATTCCATTCAAATATTATTTCAGAAGTTATAGAATGATACTAATTCCAGAATATTGTACATAATGGATGAGGAAGAAAAAAATCTGCTCTGCAGAAAAAAAACTGTTTCTACTAATGTCAGGAGAATGAATACATCGAGAATAGAGCTTATGGAAACAACTCATCAGCAAGACTGCACACCTGTATATATGCTTGAAAAAGCTACAATGTGAAAGTCATGTTTGCTATTTATAAATGTGTCCTTAGGTTAATATGTCTGGACAGACTGTGGGAGTTAAGTGATTCTTCGAGGAATTAGATACTTGTCACTGCCTATACCTGCAGTTGAGCTGAATGGTACTTTGTATGTTAATAGTTGTTGTTCTGATAAATCATACAATTAAAGTGATGTATCATCTTGTATACTGAAAGTTGGTTATTGTTAGTCATGCTTGATTACCTGCTCATTTACATAAGGACAGGGGAAGCCTAAGATTGATTTCACCTGGCTACATCAAGTCATCCATTAGAAGAGTGTTGTTAGTCAAGTTGATGCATCCGTACCTAAAAGAATTTGCATCCATGAGTTTCAGGAAGTCTCTGCCTTTCTAAACAGTGTTTCCCCATAAAACCTCACTTTTCATCATAGGTTCCCACTCTTCAGGTGTCCCCAGGGACTAGCGAAGCTATCTTCAGGTTATATATCCATGAGTATTGTTGTAATGGTAAAGGAATTCAGAGGTGAAATTTCAGTCATCTGAGTCTTGGGGCAATCTGATTTTTTTTAAAAAAAGGTCCAGGTTTAAACCAATGCCTACAAAGTGTGATGGGGGCTGATTCTTTAGTGAGAGAATTTAATGCCCATACCCAGTCAGACTCCTTCTCTGCCAAGAGATGCATTTCCATAGGATGTTGTCAGACCACATACCCCCAAAAGAGAACTTGTCATCCTTCCATCCCAAGTATCTGGCACTTAGCAGATCTTCAAACAATTGCTCAACTGAAACAGGATTTTCTTGTCCTCAGTCAGTCACTTTAAGCCACCACAGATAACAGAGTTGCGTATGCAACTCCCATGATATTTGGTGAATCACCAACATGGGGATTGGAAGGGAATCTTTCTAGGGAGAGAGGGATAAAAAGATATACCTTTGCAGAGTTTTTCTGGGTGCTCTGAATTTTTAATTATCACAAGATTTTTTTATTCCACAGTGTAGGGATCAATTATGTTTTTGCTCTCTGACCGACACAAGAGATTGCCTCCTTAGAGAAATATGTTGAAGAGATAGAAAACCTGTACAAGCACATTAAATGTTTAATTGCTGACATCTTGCTTTGTTAATTTACCCAGTTTAGTTAAGGAAAAAAAAGTAACATGTAAAATAAATTAATTTTTAATTCATTTAAATATTTAATAAGCATCTACATATGTTAGGTATTATACTAGGTAATGGGAATACAAATAAACACTCTCCCACCTCAAGAAATTTAATCAAAGAGACAATATTACACAGTTAGTGAATATTAAAATTGCATTTTCTTAGATCTGTAAACCATTTTGAAGAGGCTTCATAGTCTATAACTGGGAGTTTGTAGCTTTTGACCCTTGGCCTATTTCTTGCACCATCTTATCCCCTCTGGCTATCACCAATCTGTTTTCTGTATCTATGAGCATTTTTTGTGGGGACCTTGTGATTTGATTTAATGTGTTTTGATGGTTTGTTCCTTTTAGATTCCACATATAACCGAGATCAGATGGTCTTTCAGTGTCTGACTTATTTTACTTAGCACAATGTCATCAAGGTCCATACAGGTTGTAGCAAATGGCAAGATTTCCTTCTTTTTATGGCTAAATTTTATATGGGCTTCCCTGGTGACTCAAATGGTAAAGAATCTGCCTGCAATGCAGGAGACCCAGGTTCAATCCCTGGGTCTCGAAGATTCCCTGGAGAAGGAAATGGTAACCCACTCCAGTATTCTTGCCTGGAGAATTCCATGGACAGAGGAGCCTGGCAGGCTACAGTTCGTAAGTCACAAAGCATCAAACACGACTGAGTGACTAACATGTAACACTATATATATATATATATACACACACACACACATATATATATATAAAATTTTCTTTGTCCATTCATCCCACCAAGACATAGTTAGATTGTTTCCATGTCTTGGCTATTATAAATAATGCTGCAGTGAACCTGAGAGTGCATATATCTTTTTTGAGTTAGAATTTTTGTTTTCTTCAGATAAATGTCCAAAAGTGGAGTTGTTGGATTGTATGCAACTTTTATCTTTTTAATTTTTTTTAAGAACTCCCATACTATTCTCCATAGTGGCTGCATCAATTTACATTCCCAGTAGGGCACAAGGGTTCCTTGTTCTCCACATCCTCATCAGCTTTTGTTTTCTCTTGCCTTTTCCCCCTCTTGTCTTTTTGATAAATAGCCATCCTAACAGGTGTGAGCTGACATGTCATTGGGGTTTTGATTTGCATTTCCCTAATGATTGGTGATGTTGAGCATATTTTCATGTAGGTGTTGACCATCTATATATCATCTTTGGAAAAATGTCTATTCAGATATTCTGCCTAATTTTTATTTGGATTGTTATTTTGCTGAGTTGTGTGAGTTCTTTATATATTTTGGATTTGCAGATATTTTCCCGCATTCAGTAGTTTGACTTTCCCTTTTGTTGATGGTGTCCTTTGCTGTGCAGAAACTTTTAAATTTTATATAGTCCCACTTGTTCATTTTTGCTTTTGTTGCCTTCGCTTTTGGTGTCAGACTCAAACATTTATTGCCAAGATTTACATCAAGGAGCTTACTACCTATGTTTTCTTATAGGAGTTTTATGTTTTCAGGTCTTACATTCAAGTCTTTAATCCATTTTGAGTTGATTTTTATGAATGGTCTAACATAGTGGTCCAGTTTCATTCTTTTGTATATGTCTGTCCAATTTTCCCAACACCATTTATTGAGAAGATTGTCCCTTCTCCACGAATATTCTGGTGTCTTTGTTGAAAATTAACCAACCACATATGTGTGGGTTTACTTCTGGGATTTCTTGTTCAGTTCCGTTGATCTATGTGTCTAGTTTTAATGCCAATACCATATTGCTTTGATTACTATAGCTTTGTAAAACAGTTTGAAATCAGGGAGGGCATCACAGATTAAACATACCAAGTGAAGCTTCTTCATAAAGCAGAAAGATCAAGCTCTGACTTACTTTGAGAAAATACTGAACCTCTGTCAGTCTAAGCTTCTTCATCTGTCACATAGGTTAATCCTACTTACTGTGCAAGTTGTATAAGGACTAAAAACAGTGTGTAAATTTCACCTAGATATCATAGTTGCCAGTAATTGTGATATTATTATTATAATCTTCAATAAAATCCCATGTAAATATAGGCTGTAGCTGATAAAAGGGAAATTAAGCCTAAAAGAACCTTATAGATGCCTAAATACAAATCTTTCCCCCACCACCCACCTCGTACCAGTTTTATATAGTAGAAATAAAGCTGTGGTTCTGCCTTGTCCTTGAGTACTGGTCCTACAGAACAGGTAGGGGTTGAGAAGCCTGACAAAACAAGGACAAGAGGGCGGCATCATCCCTCTTAGTACGGTTCACCCAAAGACTGCCTCTGTTCCTTCTTGTTTCTCCAGACTCTACTATTTCTTTAATTACTTCTCCAATGACTAGTTTCCTTTTTTCTTGTTTAGCCTTCAGACCTAGAATTAACAACAGACATGGAAAAAAACAACCTGTCTAAATTACAGGAAGGTTGCAGGAAGGCACAAGTTGCAGGAATCCCAATTCTCAGTATTCATGTCTAGAGAGTATGACTGTTCCTTACTTTGCTCAAATGGATGGTTAATGATTATTCAGACTCAGGAAAAGCAGACTACGTGCAGTATTGTTATATCGTGTTTTATGTTATGTGGGGTGTGTTTGGAAGATAAGGAATACTTCATTAATATTCTAGTCCATCTGGATGACTAGACATACATGGCTGACTACACAGACACAGTAGGACTCACTCCTGTGGTGCTTTAGACAGTGTCAGGAGATAGGTATGCAGACACTCTGCCCCAAAGGAAGAAATGCTTATTGCTTTTAATTCCATAAAGTGTTTTTCCATTTCATACTTGACATTTTTCTTCAAGACTATCTCAATTCCCTATCTATCAAAAATTGGAAATAACTTCAGTCATAAACCAGTGAAATATTTCAGTTGGTGAATTGAAGGTAATAAAACAGAGGCTTGCCCAAACTGTCCTTTGTTGTAAATTACACCAGAGGTCTAGATTACGTCAGCCAAAGGTATTGATCACAATGCTGAGAGGTTTATAACTACTATTGACTTACCATGTGACCCTGGAGCAGAAATCTAGGAAAATTGCAAAAGCATATCTATGATAATGAAAAGTCCATCATTAATAGAACTTACTGTCCTGTCATCCAACTAGTACTGTGTTGGCTTCAAGGCAAATATTTAACTAATGCTAAAAACAGAAAGTACTTTTGTGTTCACACTTATTTCCATTGCATGCTTCTGAGCTATTCTGATAAACATGTTTTCCTTCTTATCAATGAAATTATAGATTTATTTTAAAACTTATATGAATTAGTTTGTTCATTAGTTCCATATAAAATTAGCATCAGACATTCAAATAGCTTCTAATCCTTTTTTATATTTTATTTTATTTTATTATTATTATTTTTTTTAATGAAGAGCCAGTTCCCCATATATATCAATTTAGAATAGGGCTCAAGTCCCACTCTTCTGGGCAGTTACCCTATCTGGTTAAGCATTCTGAAAGCTAGTCAGCATTAAAAAAAAGTCAACTGAGATGAAAATGGCCATATTTAGGATATATAAATGGAAAATTTTAATTTAAGTAAAGTACTAATTTAACATTATTTTGAAACACTGGTCCTAGATTACATTGATAATTAATTTTTTATCCTTTTCTTGAAAAGAAGCCCTTTGTCTTTATGTATTCACCCTTTCACTGTCACATGCATACGTTCTTTTCACTACATGAGTTCCAGGCTGGCAGAAACGTCCACTAATCCTTAGACCTCTGGACTGGAACGACAAAAATGCATAAAATCTTACCAGGCCAAAAGAGATCAACTTTAAAAATCTTTGGCATCCAAACATGTCAGAACTGTTTTTCACTGACTCCCCAAATGATTTGTGTTCCCCACTGTGTTCCATTGCATCTAATGTTTGTTCCTACTTTTATTGGACAGCCTAGAATTTTTATTTTTTTCTTTTTTTTTGAGCCTAGAATTTTTAAACGCTCTATTTCATCTCATTTTCCCTTACCTTTCTTGGTTGTTTATACTTTCCACAGTTGTTTTATGAGTTTGCTTTCTGTCCCTAATTCTGGAAGTGTTGGAAAGTGGTAACGGACAGACTACTGTCTGCCAGCCCAAGCGGTCACTTTGACGTTTGCCACTGTGTTCCGGTGGCATCTGCTCTTTCCACTACAGTCAAACTGGGCCTCCCCATCCATGGAACTGTGGCTCAGTAATCACCATATGCATCAGTGGCAACAATTCTTGTGAACAAGAAATTCAAATTCAGAACGCTTGTGAAATCTTGCTTCGCACTTCTAATGTCAGGCACATGATCATCTTTAGAGATTCTTTCAGAAGTACCAATAAAGAAAAATTACAGAGGAACCAAAGTATGTTGTTGGGATACTTTTGAAAAGCTGTTTCTGATTTTTTGTTAGACTATGAGAATGAAACATAAAAATGTTGAACTAGCTTCAGTGGTAGCCAAAAGATCTATGGAAACACATGGGTAAAGCAAAAAATCACTAACAAAAAGATACTATAAAAACATGTTTCAGTATATACACAATGGAATATTACTCAGCTATTAAAAAGAATGCATTTGAATCAGTTCTAATGAAGTGGATGAAACTGGAACCTATTATACAGAGTGAAGTAAGTCAGAAGAAAAATGGTAAAAATGACCCTATATGCAAGACAGCAAAAGAGACACAAATATAAAGAAGAGACTTTTGGATTCTGTGGGAGAAGGTGAAGGTGGGATGATTTGAGAGAATAGCATTGAAACATTCATATTACCATATGTGAAACAGATCGCCAGTCCAGGTTCGATGCATGAGACAGGGTGCTCAGGGCGGGTGCACTGGGATGACCCTGAGGGATGGGATGGGGAGGGAGGGGGGGGATGGGGGACACATGCACACCCATGGCTGATTCATGTTAATGTATGGCAAAAACCACTGCAATATTGTAAAGTAATTAGCCTCCAATATTAATTTAAAAAATTAAAATATTTTTTAAAAACCCATGTTTCAGAAGGAAAATACCCACTGTTAAAACTACATAGATACTTTTTTCTGCAAATGAACTTAATTGATAAAAACAATAATGATAATAATAATGATCTCATCCCGAGACATGTCAGAGGAATTAATGACTGTCTGGAAGCTAATGGGCTAAGGTAATGCTCTCAGGAATTAGTCTTGCTTAATGAAATGCTGTTAGTTTAGTAAACGGATGCTTATAATGACAGAAAGTAAAAAACCAGAGCTGCCACCATTGAGCCTGCCTGATACATAGGGGAAAAAAAAGTTAATATGTCATGTGCTGCTCTTACTCTTTTTTTCTATTCATTTGTAATGTATCCTTTGTTTTTTTTCCTTTCATATATCTATCTCCTACTTTTACTCTGAAGATATGTTTACTTAAGGATTGTTATACTGACAGAGATTTAAGCTGTTAATAAAAATGTAACTCCCTCTAGTGCAGACATATCAAACTTTAAATTATTATTACTTTGAACCATTTTAAGTATTCTTATGTGAAGAAAATGGATGCTCCATGTGGGCTTTAGAATATTGCTTCCAAAGTATAGTTGGCTTAGAAGTTATTACTGAACATCTGATTCCAAGGTTATTCTAACAACTGACCTCCTGATTCTGCTCTCTCTGTATTGACTCATATAGTCTAAAACCATCTGCCAAAATTATATATCTGACTTTGTCATCTTCCTGCTTGAAAACCTGTGCCCATTCCTAGACGGTCTCTGCATCAATTCTTTTTGTTGTTGTGTTTTGTTTTGTTTTTAATTACAAAGTATATTCTCATGGAAAAAAATTTTACTTAGACTAAAAAATACACAGTGGACAGGAAATATCCTCTGACCACCTCCCCAATTCTCCATTCTCACTCCCTAAGTGTAATCAATGTTAACACTTTCTGCTATATTCTTCCAGAAATTTCCACCCTGCATTAGTTCTCAACTAGCCAAACACTTCAGAACATCCTTCAAAAGTCCCAAGTCTTAGGGCTTGCCTGCTGGCTCAGATGGTAAAGAATCTGCCTGCAATGTAGAAGACCCGGGTTCAATCTTGGGTCAGGAAGATCCCCTGAAGGAGGACACAGCAGCCCACTCCAGTATTCTTGCCTGGAGAATCCCCATGGACAGAGGAGCCTGGCGGGCTACAGTCTATGGGGTCGCAGAGTCAGACACGACTGATGACTGAGCAACTAACACTTACTGACCAGACTGCTACTCAGCATAATCTCCTCAGTCAAGGAGGCTGTCTCTCAACCTCTGTGACTGAAATTCTACTAAGTGTATCCTCTTTCTGATGTAAAGAGGGCCTACACTGTGCTCTTGGGGACACCCTCCCTCTACTCCGTAGCTGGCTTCTAATTTGGTGTCCCTTCAAACTGATATTCTTTAAATATTTTCTCAATTTTTATTTAAATAGAGAAGAGATTTAAATGATTTTCTCATAATAAAAAAAGTTAAAGAACATATTTACTTCTTTCCATTTAACAAAGCAGAATCAATGGACTAAAAAGATCAACAAAATACTGTATTTTTCTAAAATTCTAGTTCTCTCTTTCAGTATTCCAAACTAGATTGCTTGGAAATTATGAGTTTTAAACTTAGGTAATAAAAACAAACATCCCCAAAAACTAAAACAAAACAAAACAAAAAAAAACACTCATTCCTGATAAGCATACTGTGAGGGATTATTTCAGAATTTGAGGGCACAACTTTTAACTGACTAGAACTCTGTTTATGTGTGGTAAACATACACCACAGAGATGGGTTGTTTACTGTAGCAAGTTACTTTTCTTCACTGCAACTGTCCTTTTGGTAGAAGCTTACCCAGCCTAATTTTGTCCATTACATAAGGAGCCACATGTGGAAACCTGAATCAGCTGACATCATATTACTGACTTAATCCAGTCATAATTCAGGGTCCAGTGACCTGGCAGGCACAGCCTCTCCCGTCTTATTCTGCATAGAAGTACTATGGTATAAAGCTTGGATGCACACACTTTGGAATCAGATACTCTAGGTTTTAATCATTTCTGCCACTTAACAGTGGTGAGATTTTGGACTAGTTGTTTAACTCTCCTAAGCCTCATTTTACACATTTGTAAAGTGAAAATACAAATAGTGGCTTCCTTATAAGACTGTGTGAGGATTAAATGAGATGATGCATATAAAACTTTCAATAAGTGGTAGTGATATTTCTGGGGACCTTGATTTTTACTATAATTAACTGTTAATTACCTGACTTGTCCCACAAAAACATTCTATGTGGAAGATGCTAGGATAAAATTACTACCAAACAGGTCAAAAGTTTGGCACAATCTAGAAATACGTGAAGGAAAAATTCATGAAAACTGACACTGGTTTTCTTCATCTTTTTAGTAATACCAGAACAGGGTCCTAGCCTAGTCCTGGCTGACTTTACCATCTGTGTGACTCTCAATGTCGCTTAATTTTTCAAGTTGTACTTTTCCTGTCTATAAAGAATGAGAATAATTATACCTCACAATGCTGGTTGTAAATATTAAGTAATATGTTTTATGTAAATATTAAATGATAATATATTTTATAAGGTATTATTATGGTTGCTAGATTCATCAAAATATATTTTTAATTTCAAAATATATTTTTAATTTTAAATATATCTTGGAATTCATCTGATTCATAAAATTCCCTCTAACCCACTCTAGTTCTTCATTTGCTCCAACAGAATGTCTCGAGTTGTTTGCAGGCATCTATACTTAGAATCAAAGCGCTCAGGACTGGAAAAGTCTGCAAACCTGGCCCCAGCCTCCACACAGAGGTTCTGGGTGCTAATTGCTTGCTGACCCTTAAACAACTCCACGTCCTTTTCAGAGTTTAAAGTTTGGGGGTGAAATCACTGCCCCTTCTCAAAGATAATACAAATGCAGATCTAAAGTGGTGTCCTGAGCTAACATGAGACACAGTGAGCTTGAATCTCATCACAGCAGTATTTTTCCAACATAATAAATTACTCTTTGTTCAAGTCAGAAACTGAATTCACTTTATTTTCCAAAATCGGCTCTGCCAGGTTTCCTTGATTTAATTGTATCTTTTTTGTCTGCTGACAATGGAAAGCAGAAGAAAATAGTCTTACTAAGGAAATGAAATATGACCAAGAAAAACAGGCATTCTCACACTATATGAGGTGGATTTTTTTTTCACATTCAATTTTTTATAAGAAAAAAAGTCTACCCTTTGAAACAACAGCATTATTGTGGTGACTGTTCGGTCATATCTACAACAGCCCAAAAGAAAATGTTGGAAAGAAAATTAACCAGTTCACAAGGGTATGGACAATGTTATTTTTAAAAGGAAATGGTTCTTCATACATAGAAAGAATAATAAATGATAGCCAAAAAAAGTGAGAGTTGAGGCAGTTATTTAAATAATTCAAATAAAATATGTGTGATTAACTGAAGCACCAGTGGAATTTAGGTAAAATCATTTAGAGGGAAGACTAGTTAACCAAATTATTACTGCATTTCTTCAGTATATTTAGTTAAAATAGTCCTTGCTTTAATAAAATTGTCTTGCTCAGAGAAGAACTCTTCAAGTTCTAGTTGACTGATAGGGAGATCTTATAATGAATGAATAAGTGTTTAAAGCAAGAAAGGGTCAGGTTCTCATCCCATCTCTGCCATCTACTCACTATTTGCCCATAAACAAATATGGTTGTCCATTTAGTCCATGTTAAAAATGTTACTGAGAGCCTTCTACATAACACACACTGTTATAAGAAGGGAAAATACAGCAACAAATATACTAGACAGGACTGTTGCCCCCACAGTGCATTAATCCCAAAGTAGAGAGAAAGATGATAGATACAGATAAATAGATGATGGATGGGTTTGTAGCCGATAGATACACAGAAGAGCTAGCTATATAAAAGTTAATTTCAAATTGTTATAAATACTACAAAAGAAACAAATAGGATAATAACGATTAAGGTTAAATGACTGTTTGGACAGAGTGACCAGGAAAGGCCTCTGTAAGAAAGCCGAACGTGGACTAAGACCAGAAGATGAGGTGGACCCCACAGTGTGAAGAGCTGGTATGCAGCAGTCAAGGCAGGGAGAACACAAAGTGCAAAGCCTGCTTCTGGAGGCAGGAACGGACTTTGTCTTTTGAGACCCAATAAAACAACCTTCACAGTAGTAGTATGTTAAAGGAGAAGCAAGGTGTGAGGCAAAGTTAGAAATGAAAGCAAGAGCCAGTTAGATTTCTATTCTGACAGCAGTGGGAAGTTACTGAAGGGTGTTAAGTAAAAAGAGGACATGATTTATTTTTAATAGTTTAGTCTGGCTGCAGAGTGAAAATATATTATAGCAATGCAAGAGAAGAAGCAGGGAGGCTATTGAATAACTCCAGGCATGAAATCAAGGCAGGCTTGAAGTTGCATAGAGGGACTGGAAGTAGAGCTAAGTCGATAGATTTGAGATGAGTTTTAAGGAAAAATTAATGCACCATGGTCCTGAGTTGTATGTGGGTAAGGAGGGGAAGGGAAGGATCAAAAGATGGTTCCTGGGTTTTTGGTTTCGACAACTAGATGGATAGTATCCCTACTTATTAAAGAGAGAAAGCTGGGAGAGTCACAGTTCAGATCAGGAGTCCTACTTTGGACATGTCAATTTTAGGTGAGTTTTAGACATAAAAAGTGGAAATGCCAAGTAGACATTTGACTATGTAAGTCTAAATCATGGAGAGGCAAAAACATCAATCTTGGGTGGTATAAAGCTATGGAACCAGATGAGGTCATCTAGGCATGGAAGCTAGAGAGGGCCAAGATGGAACCTCAGGGCACCACAGTGTTTAAAGGTGAGGAAGCTGAAATTGAGAAAGAGTTACTTACCTCATTATAAAATGCAAAGTTATCATCTAGGAAGATTAAGTAAAAATATGTATGTTTTGTTACTACCTGATACACTCAGTAGTTGTAATTTCTCCCATTTTTTTAATCCTCTCCCTATTCAATGACTCCCACCATCCAGATATAATTAGCAAATTACATCCAAGCTTCTCTTCTTTCATTTTGAAACGGGAAATTGTGCATCTTGCACCTACCTGTTCATCCTGAGCACCTCAACTCCTGCTCTCCCTTAGATGACAAGTTTATATGATCATTATCATACTTAGAGAAAATCCCCAGAAACAAAAACAGTAATGGTCCATAATTAATCTAGATTCTGTGCATCAGGATTAGGTTCAGAAAACCACAAAACAATGTGGCTTAAATGAGAAAAGAATTTCCTTCTTTCACACAAAACAGGTTGGGAGACAGGTAGCGTGGGGCCTGGGATGGAGGCTGCAAAATGTTGTCAGGGACCCAGACTCCCATCTTTCCGCTCTGCCATCCCAACGCACAGCTTCCCTCCTCAAGGTCACCTTTGTGGTTCAGGTGGCTTCCTGAGTTTCAGGAAGAAGGAGGAAAAGCCGAATCAGCATTTTTAAAATTGACATACAGTTTGTGTCAATTATTGCCATACAGCAGAGTGACTCAGTTATGCATGTAGCTAACTCTTTTTTATGTTCTTTTCCATTATGGTTTAGCATAGGATACTGAATATACTTCTCTGTGCTATGTGTTGGGACCTTGTTGCTCTTCCATTCTATATATAAAAGCTTACCTCTGCTAACCCCAACCTCCCACTCCCCCTTGGAACTGCCAGTCTGTTCTCTATGTCCCTGTGAATCAACATTCTTTAAGAACCTTCCTTAAAGGCCTGCAGACCTGTCCAGCTGCTAAATTCGGTCATTATGTAGTCTTAGAGTCACAGCTAGATGCAAGGAGTGACTGGGAAGTGTACTCTTTAATTTTTTGTCCCCGGTATACCCAGCTATAAACCAGGGTTCTGTTAAGGAATAATGAGAGAATGGATGTTGATAGGCCACTAATAGTCTCTACACAATGTGCTTATAAGACCAGTATCAACTAGTGTTTTTTATGGAATAAACCATTTCATCTTTCTCTTTTAATGATTAATCCAGTAAAAAGATCTATCCCTGACACAGCCATCCACTCTGGATCCTTTGATCAAGTTTTATTCTACCAATTTCAGTAAATTCAACATTTATGGACCATCAATGTTGTATGAGGCATTTGCTTAAGGAATGTAAGAGATACAAAGATTTACAAATCCTCGCCTAATTTACAATTTTATTAGAAAAGAAAAATAAGGACAGAAATCCTAACTGCAATAGGTTACTTTAATAGGCATATAAATTAAGAAATCTGGGAGTTCAGCACATAATGAGATTCATTATTCTAGAAGGCATTAAAGAAGATTTAGTAAAATAAGATACATATGAATTGGGCCCAGATGGATGGGCAGGAAAAGGATATTTCAAATGGAGACAGTCATGTCAGTAAGGTACAAGAATGGTTAAGGAACGAGAGAGATTAATTTGAACATAATGGTATTTGTACAAGACATGGTACTATGTCTTTTAATAATAAGCCTTGGTGTGTGATCTACTGTGAGCCTCCCTGCCTGCAACATAATGAACTTTCTTATTCTCTCATGTTCTGGGAAGTGTTTGGAAATTGCAAGATGGGGTTGGGTGATAGGAGGATACAATCAGGATAAAAGAGGAGTGGGGCATCCTTTGTCCTTTTTGGCTTCCAGCCCCTCACCTCTGGCCATGCCCCCTCCCCCAACTTCTGTCCTGGGAATGAGCCCATCCAGAACCCTCCATGCCCATAGATATGATGCAGTACAGAAGCTGCACTCGGTGCTTATCTCTCTTGGAAGAACACAGTATACAGTCAGGCACATAGGATTGCAAACGTATTGCGAATGAAAACTCACGTGACTCTCATGAAGCTAAGTTGCCTCCTCCAGAGAGGACTCAAATCATCAAAGGCCTTTAATATCACCTTAAGATGTTAAGAAATGGGCAGTGACAAAAGGCTTTCAAAACAGAGGAGCAACAAAATCAGGACTGTTACTTGGAATAATAATTCCAACAGCATTGACTCGAAAAGGAAATGTTTCAAACACTCTGTTAAGAGACTCCATTTTGTCTAGTTAACTAAAGCAGAAGCTACAGCTGTTCTGAAGGAGAGTGGCAGCAGGTCAGCAGCCTGTGATCACATTGCACTGTTGCTTTACCATGGTGTTTGATGGCACAATTGTTTACAACCCTCTGCTTTCTTCCCTGCCTTATCATTAGTGCTACTTTAGAATAATGAAGCCTGCTCAATCCATTAACTCCACTAACATTTGATCTCCCCATGGACTGAGGTTAAAAATTAATTACTCTTCCAACATATTGATTACATGACTATAAATATAAAAACAGAACTACAGAGCAACTAGAGGGACCTTTGTTTAAATAGCATGTTTGCTCTATTTAAAGGAGAGAATTAATGTTGAAGCACCTTCCTGCTAGTGGAAGATGAAAAGCGACCCTAGAGTGCCATCTAGTGTTCACAATATATTTAAATACAGTGATTCAAAGAAAGATCTGGTTTCAGATACTGTGGGCAGTTTCTTCCTGTTAGAAACTAGGCAACATCTGACTTTTTTTTATTAAAGGATAATTGCTTTACAATATTGTGTTGGTTTCTGCCAAACATCAACAAATGTCTGACTATTAAAAGAGCAAATTCTTCCGCTGCCTTTACTGCTTGTGGTCTGAATACAGTTCTCAATTTTAAACAAATACTCATTTTGGAACTTCACTGTGACAAAGGCCTCAGTTCAGCTTCCCGGGAGTGGTGTGTTAATAGAACTGGAGGCCACTGTTGGCAGCTTGGTATCACCCCTCATACAACTCTCTCTCTTTATCCTTCTAGGAAAAAGTTGGCCCTAAGATAGAGCTAGATTTTCACTCTTTATTTTTATCTCTTTAACCAGTTTCAGACTAGTTTAAGACCATTTATCTTTAACTAGTTTCAGACTATTTCACCTAATTAAAAGTGAACTCATAATATTTCATGAATTAGAGGATGAATAGTATGGAAGAGGTTAAGAACTGGTGTTAAAATCTCCTGCCGTGGAAATTCATTGTTACTGAGGTGGCTCATATATCAGAGCACTGCCTTTTGCAGACATTAAAATTCACTTTGTTTCGTGTCCCTAATACTGCCCAGCCCTTGGGAAGCACGAATCTGACATTATATTAGGCAATTCACAATGACCTAGTAACTCAAAGCAATCATCACTGGTAACTTAAAGTGACTACACTCCAAGTGAAATAGAGCCCAGGTCACAGTTGTAAATCTTGCCACAGAAAGGCCAAAGATTATAATCTTTATGCCAAGTGCTGCAGATTCCTTTCTGCTGAGCCGAGTCATATTTCAAAGCCTTTACTAATTTGAAACCTATAGGCGGTTGTGACAATAGCAGATATGGCTTAGATGACATCAAACACAAATTTTAAAGAATACCGGTAAATCAGTGGAAAAAGGGCAATTACATTTATTATAGCTGAGGTTGAGATTTTACAGTGCTAGCTTCACTTTATACTGAAATTTGATTATCATAACATTTATGAATTGAGAGGCTAACAAATAATTGAATCATGCTTAATTAAGAAGGGGTGTGATCCTGTTTCAGTGTATATTTATACAATTTGCAAGCAGACTCTGAGTTTGCTATGATTATTTGTAAACTGGGGGTTTTAATTCACTTGAAGCTTTTTGCTCTTGCAACCAAAGTCAGAAGTTTGATTTCTAAACAAAATAGACAGCTTCAATGATGGGTTCCTCCAGGCATCTTATCAATGTTTCCTCAGTGGGCTTTGCGACAGTGAATGTGTAAGTTGGCCACTGCTAAAGAAAAACAGTTTTTTTAATTTGTTGTTATTCAACATTTATTACATAAGTAATGTGTGCTTTCTGTATGCTAAATAATCTCAAGATGTAATTTTTTAAAAGGTAGCATTCTTGCAGATTCTAACAATCCTCTCCAGTGCTACCCTGTTCCAACAGATGCTCTTACTTCCATATTTTCATGCCTTTCATAGAAATGTAAACATATATGTTGATTTTAGAGCTTTTAAACAAAAATAGGATTATGCTATGTACATAATCTGCAGCATGATTTTCTTTTTTCACTTAGCAGTATAACACAGGTATTCTTCTGGAATATAGCTTAGTCTTTTTCATTGCCTGATATTTTTTAGAATGGGTGTTTCCAAATTCACTTAATCATACACTTCTTCCTAAGCATTCAGGTTGTTTCCAGGTTTTTTCTTTTATTTAGCATTACAAACAATAATGCAAAAAAAAATTCTCACACATAATCTAATATACCAGCCTTTTTATCCTTCTAGGATACAGCCCTAAAGAGACAAAAAAGCAATAAATAGTTTGGGCAGCCTCTAATATCATGTAAAATATTTGCAGTTGAAAGAGAAGTTTTCTCTTTTGACACACAATAAATCTGTGCATGTTTCATAACAAAAAGACACGACACATTTGCTCTAGATCTGAAGTTCTGGAGAAAACATTTAAAATGGAAAAGAACAACTCTTTATGTTGATATTAGGATCCTTAGTGTACTCTCTCCCAAAATTACATTCTATGAAGTGATTTCATAAGATGTAACAACATTAAGTTCTTATCACTGCTCTGTAATCCGTTATGAGTTAAGTAAAAATCTAAACAAAATGTCCTTGGCTCAGCTACTCCTGAAAAGAGCATTTCAAAAAAAAAGTTATTTCAACTTGTTTTTCTAAGAAGAGGACTAACTTGAATGATAGGAAGACCGCTAGACTTGGAGTCAGAGAATTAGGTCGAACGCCTGGCTGGGTCACTTTTTAATAGCCAGTGTTTATTGAGAACTTACTATGTGCCAGACATAACACATAATGCTTTACATGGATTAACAGATGCACTCTTCACAGTAACCTGATGAGGTACATACTATCATTATCCTCAGAAACTGGAGCACAGAGAGTTAAAGAACTTGCCCAGGATTGCATAGCTAATAAATAGTTAAACTAGGAATCAAACACAGGCAGTGTTACTCCAAGAATCCGTGCTTTTAATCAATGTTCTATAAGTGGGTAACCTTCAGCCCTTTCCTTCCTAGGACTTAGATAACTTATCTAGAACATGAGAATAATAAACCTATCCTACCTATTTCCCTAGGTCATTTTGAGGAGTGAGATCATTATATGTAAAGGTCTCAGTAAGTTATATAAATCATTACAGTTTTCAATTTCTTTTCTGGTTTTCAGAAATGAGAAAGATGCTGCTGCTGCTGTTGAGCCGTGTCCACCTCTTTTGTAACCCCATGGACTGTAGCTCACCAGACTCCTCTATCCATGGAATTCTCCAGGCAAGCATACTGCAGCGGGTTAACATTTCCTTCTCCAGGGAATCTTCCCAATCCGTGCATCAAACCCGTGTCTCCTGCACTGACAGGTGGGTTCTTTACCACTGAGCCACCAAGGAAGCCCGAGTAAGATGCATCCCAGGTTAAATTCCAAAGTAGATATATCTTTTCAACAGAAGTGTTTACAGTTAAATTAAATCACCTGGCATTGACCTCATAAGATAACTGTACTTTAAAAGTGGGGATGATGACCTTTAGATACAGAATATAAGTATAGCATGTGGAATGCATAGGAGATCTAGAATCAGAGATTCAGACCCAACACTGGTTTCAGCTCTTACCAACTTCATGACATACTCTTTTATTCTTCAAACCTCCCATCTGTAAACATAGTTCCTATCTCACAGGTAATGAAAATAGCATGCCTGCATGTGCTTTGTAAACTACCAAACAATAACTGTTGTTTGTATTACTGCCATGTCAGGGAAAAGTAATATACGTGTAGCTCACTCAGGAGAAGGAAAGGGTGCCACTAGCAGGGAGTCAACCCCAACTGCGTCAGTGGTTCAAAAACACTGGAGACACAGTGGGGGAAGGAGAGGGTGGGGCAGATGGGGAGAATAGCGTGGAAACATGTACATTAGCATATGTAAAGTAGGTAGCCAGTGGGAATTTGCTGTGTGACACAGGGAGGGCCTGAGTTTGATGACTGTGGCTTTTGTCATATTTTATTTTGCCAACCACAGTTGGCTGAGGCTATTGCCTTGATTCTCTGCCAATCACATGGAAATTATTTTTTCATTCCTTTTGTTCATTCAAGTACCAATATATTTGTTGAGCATCTGCCATATGCCTAGCATTGTGGCATTCGTAATAAACAGTGGGAATACAATGTAATCGAAATAAAGTCCCTGTCCTTATGGAATTTACATTCTAGTTGTTTAGTCACTTAGTTGTATGCAACTCTCTGCAATGCCATGGACTGCAGCCCACCAGGCTCCTCTGTCCGTGGGATTTCCCAGGCAAGAAGACTGGAGTGGGTTGCCATTTGCTCCTCTGGGGTTCTTCCCAACCCAGGTATCGAATCTGCATCTCCTGCAAGTCTTCTGCATTGCAGGTGGAGTCTTTACTGCTGAGCCACTGGGAAGCCCTTACGTTCTAGAGGAGATACATGAACAAAAGATAAGCAAATGCACAAAAAATTAAACCAAGTGATAAGAGCATGGCCTAAGTGCTGGAAGGAAATTAACAACCATAGGTAAGAAGATGGATTGGGAGAGAACCACTTTGGATGGGGTAGTAGAAGTAAAGATGGCATCATGAAGATGGACAAGGGAAGACAGATTTAAGTTCTAAAGAAACCACGTGCAATGCAGGAGACCCAGGTTTGATTCCTGGGTTGGGAAGATCCCCTGGAGAAGGGAATGTCAACCCACTCCAGTATTCTTGCCTGGAGAATTCCATGGATAGAGTAGCCTGGCAGGCTATAGTCCATGGGATTGCAGACTCGGACATGACTGAGCAACTAACACTTTAAAGGCAGAACAGGTGTAACTTGATGGGTCTGTTGACAGATATAAGGAAAGAAAATTAAAAGATGACTATGAGTCTTCTGCAATAGACAATTGAAAGAACTGTATCACTATTTACTTGTTCATACGTGAGATGTTGGAAGAGTGGTTGTGGAAATCAGGAGTACCATTTAGGATATAGTGATTTTTAAAAATCTTTAAGCCAATCAAATGTCAACTTGAAAGAGTGAATCCAGAGCACAAAGGCAAGTTCTAGACTGAAGGGGAAAAACTTGGATGTCTTTTTACAGGGGAGGGATGTCTTGACAGTACTGAAAACCATAGAGATCTATATTAAGCTGTTGAATATTACTTTTCCCTTGGTTATTGATGTATTAATCAATAACAGAAGTCTGGAAACTATCAAGAATGGAGTTTTTAAATCCCTATTAGTGAAATTTCACGAACACTATAATCTTCAGGAAAAATATTTTGGGCCAGAAATTGAAATGGATTTCTTAGACTCTGGAAAGTTATGCCTATGGAGTGACTATGGAGTCCCATTGGAGTCCCATTCTGGCTGGGACATGATGAACTGGAATGAGATCGAACTTGGACTAAGACGGACCTGGGTTTGAATTCCAGTTCTCTCATCATGAAGTTATGTGGCTTTAAGGAAGTTTCTTGTCCTTTTCACCTTCTGTTTAATTACCTAAACAACAAAAATTAAAATGCCTACCTTGTAGAGTTTTTGTGAAAATTACAAATAATATTTGCAAAAAATGCCTAGCACAGGATGGTGTTTGGCAAATAGTGAAGTGAAGTGAAGTTGCTCAGTTGTGTCCGACTCTTTGCGACCCTGTGGACTGTAGCCTACCAGGCTCCTCCATCCATGGGATTCTCCAGGCAAGAATACTGGAGTGGGTTGCCATTTCCTTCTCCAGGGGATCTTCCCAACCCAGGGATCGAAGCTGGGTCTCCCACATTGCAGGCAGACACTTTAACCTCTGAGCCACCAAATAGTAGCAACATTAAATTCCACTTCTTCCCTACATCGTTAAGATGTCTTCAAAGATACCACCTCTAATTTCATACCTCAATCTCCTCTTCACTCCATTCAAGTTTCCCATCCGTCCAATTCCACAGGATCTCCTCTGGTCAGATCACCAGTGGTGTTACATTTGTTCTCAGTTTTGCACCCCTTCTCCACAGCGTTTTGACCCAGGTGATCACTTCTCCCTTGTTGATTACCTTTCTTCTCTTGGCTTCAATGACACCATACCATTCTGGTTGCCTGCCTGTATCACAGAAAACTCCTCAGTCTCCTTTGCTGGATCATTTCCCAACTCAGACTCAGTGTCTCAAGTTCAGTGCTAGAGATCCTTTCCTTTTGTGGCCTCACTCTCTCCAAAGTAATGTTATCCAGTCCTGTCATTTTTAAATACATCTATACATTCCCAAATTTCCATCTTCCCCTGAACTCCAAATTGATACATTCAGCACCTCCTTTGCGTCTTCGTGTGATAAGCCCATCAAGTTTAACAGATAGAAAACCAGAATTCTTGCCCTACCCCACTCAAGTCTTCTGCCATCTTAATAAGATGGTGTCATATTCCACCTAGTGGTACTCTACCGAAATCCTACACATCAGCACACATTCTCAACTCTACTTCCCAAGTATATCCACAGACTGTTTCATCCATGCTGCCAACCCCCAAGACCCTGTCCTCAGAGTTTCTTACCTAAATTATTGCTCAAATGGTCTCCAAGATTCCACTACAACCCATTCTTCCATAGCAGCCAGAATGAACTTTTGAAGATATAAATCAGGTCATGTCACTTTCACATCTTAAATCTTTAATTGGATTTCTTAGAATGAAGTCCAGATTGTTTGCCCTGGTTCATGAAAGCTTACATGATTCAGCCTCAGCCTCTTTTCCAATCCCTCTCATTCACCCTACCCTCCTACCTCACTGGCCTTCTTTCTTTCCCCTAAGCTTATTTTCCCATCAGAATCTTGCCCTACTGTTTTCTCTGGCTAAAACTCTCTGCTCCAGATCTTGTCATGTTGGGTCCTTTCTCGTCATTCTCAAAGAGGCCTTCCTGATTATCCAGTCTAAAATAGCACCCACTCCCCTCAGTCATGCTCTGCATAACCCTGCCTTATTTTCATTTTTTTATAGTTATTTGAAATTTTCTTCTTTATCTCTGTGTTTACTTCTGTATTATCTGTCTCCCCTCCACTAGATTATAGACTCCGAGAAAGCAGAGATAGATCTCTCTTTTTCATCTCTGTACCCTTGAGAACCTAGATGGAAGCTGACACAACAGACTCCCAAATGTGTGTACCAAATGAGTAAATGAATGAGTGAATAGTAGTTGTTATTGCTTTACCCTTGTACACCTGAGACTCAGATGCTATGGAATATCAGCCTCTACCCGGCCCAATTTTTGTCACTTAGCCCATTTTTTCTGCTTTACCCAAATGTTCTTTCTCCTCTTTCCCAAGGTCCAACTAGTTATTAAATTCTGTCAACCATCTGTTTCTCTCTTGTCCTCTCCCACCCATATCTGTGGCTTAACCTCAGGATCTCATCATCATTTACCTTAACATTATAGTCTCTTAATTGTTCTATCTCCCTCCAGTTTCATTATTCTTAAATCTAATATTGAATTTTTATAATATACTAATTTCAGTGAGTAGCCTTTAGAATCCCCACTTTTTCTTAGATTTCTAGGTAAGGTCCTCTGTAATTGGGCCCCTGCCTTCAGTGACCATCACAGTTTACAAATTCCCCTATGCTCCAGCCATTCCAAAATGACTTTCAAATGGCTTCCAAATTTCACCTTTTTGCTATTCCTCCTTCTATTCCTCCTTCTGGAAATGCCCTTCTACTAGCCTATACCCTTCCTATCTGTATGTTAAACTCATAATCTGCCTTTACTAACCAATTTAAGGACCTCCCCTTATGTAGAATCTTCTCCAATCTACCAAATCCATGTTAGTCTTTTTTGCCCGTGTGGCCTCTTTAACATACTCTTGTTATTTTACTTTTCTAGCTATATGACAATTATTTACTAGCATGGTATCATGTAGTGAGCTCTGTGATAACAGACACTATGTTTTATCTTGGCATCTCTAGCACTCATCCTGGGATATTATAAAATGTCACTGGTAAATATTTGCTTATAGAGAAGAACAAAGAATCTAAAGACAAATGCATTCAGCAACCCAACAAACATGAATTATGAAAAATAAGTTGTGTTTCTAAATCACCATTTAGAAAGTATCAGTGAAAGAAGTCATATATTATTACTTTTCAGTATTTACCAGTAAGGAATGATGGGAAAATAGAAATTATATTTTCTGAAAACCTGCTTAATGATTTTGATCAAAGCTTAAAGACTTGGAAATCACACAGTTTTGAGAACCGTTTGTCATTGCAATGCCTCTCCTCTCCATTTGCCGTTTTGAAAAAAGCCAGGTAACAAAATCTTTATTTTGCATGCATGTTATAGTTGCTTTGATTAAGAGAACAGCCACTAGTCTGCTTATTATGAGCAGTCTAGGTTGTTTTGGAATTCCTGAACTAAATGCACAAATCAGTTCTTCTAATAATCCTTGGAAATACAGAGCAACCAAGCAACTACTAAAAGGAAGGGAGACTCTTGATGTTCTTTTGGTGGAGCCTGAAAATACTAGGAACACTAAAAAATGCTGGAACCATTGCACTGCAGAGTCAGTGTTAACTGGAGAACTGCACTAAAAATATAAAGCTCTTTTTTTCCCCACTGTTATTCCCTAAAAATATCTGAAAAATCTCCAGTAGGATGTACATCTGAACTATACCATGAGATCTCTCCTGCACAAAACAGAAAACAATCTTCCCCACTTCTCACGGCCTGTCCTTCCTACTACTAAAGTTAGGATATAATATTTTTTTAAATCCCTGTTAAAAAGCACCTGTTGAAGATGGCGGAGGAGTAGGTGGGCAGGGAATACATCTCTCTCCACTGATACATCAGGAATACACCCTCAGACACAGAAGTGCACGCAGAATGCGAGCTGAGAGTGGACAGGAGTACCTGACCAGTGGAAAAGAATATACTGACCCACGGAAAACTCAGTAGGACAAAGGAACTAGGGGGGAAAACGGGAGTGTTCGAAGGCCTGGACCTGCCCCCAGCAGGTGGGGGACCTGAAGCAGGGGTCTGACCCCCACATCGGGGCAATTGTCTGAGTCAGAAGAGAAACATTTAAGGCTGAGAGGGAAATAGCTGACCTGCAGCAGCCTAAATGGAATGAGAATCAGCCAGTCCTTGCCGCAGCCACACATACCACAGACGGCGCAGCGGCTGGGAGCTGGAGTGTAGGGATTGTGGAGCAAACCCAGGGCGAGGGCTGCTGTTGACTGCAGAAAGACGGATGGAGGGGAAGTGAGGGAGGAGACTGTGGTGGGAAAAGCCTGTGGAGGAAAGAGGGCAGCCATGGAAGCAAGGAGATCGTGCTGAGTCACCAGTAGGGGGTGGAGCCATCACCATGGCCTCTCCACCCACCTCTCCCCCCACCACCACACACAAGCCAGCATTGGCAGCTGAACAAGACAGAGGCTGGCCCATCAAACGCCTGAGGTGCTGAACTACAGAGTAGGACCCCAGGCAGGGGGCCCCTCTATGTGCCTGATGCATGGAACAACAGAGAAGGATCCCAGGCAAGGAAGCCCTCTAAGTGCCTGAACGGACGGAGCTACGGAGAAAGACTGGCCAAAGAGGCCTTCCCAATCGCCAGCTGGAAGAGCCCGAAGAAAGACTGTGATAGGGCCATAGCTCCTGGGCGGAGGCAGTCCTGACCCTGCACACTTGGTGCTGCCAGGGTCCCCACAAGCCAAGCAGCAGTGCTTCCTTCACGCTCAACCCTCACTGGGGCAGGGCTGCCACAGGTAAAAAGAGTCTTGCACCTATATGCAGGGTCTCGGGTAGTGTCCGACTCTTTGCGACCCTGTGGACTGTGGCCTGCCAGGCTTCTCTGTCAGGCAGGGGTTCTCCAGGCAAGAATACTGAAGCATATGGGCCAATATTGGTTGACATACTCTCATAGAGCACTGTATTTCCTGCTGCCTTAGCCGCCAACTCCCCTGAGTGCCTGGTGCTGCCAGAACCCCTGCGACCCAAACAGCTGCACCACCTCCACGCAGGGGCAAACCCAAGTCCTCCAGGGCAGCCTCAGGAGCAAACCTCAGTAGACAACGCATATCCAGAGGTGGAAATAAAACCACAATTGAAACCCAGGGGCAGTGTGACTGAGGAAGAAGACCCAAAACCCTCCCACCAGCTGTACAAGCTGCAGATTAAATCCACACGAGCAACTAGGCAGACTCTATGTCTGTGGAATATGTAAAAGGTCACTGAGAGCTCCCACAAAAGAAAACCCATAGTTCTGACAGCTGTGGACATTGGAGGCAAGAACACAGAGGAGTAGGCGCAGATTAGAATGTGAGCTGCCCCCACAGCGGGTCCGGATCAGCACAGTGCCGGAGGGCATCCTAGGCAGGGGAGGTGGACTGTGACTCCCAGCAAGGGAAAGGACTCTAACATCCGTGACTCAAGAAAAACATTTGTTATTCTTATGTTTTGACTTGTTCTGTAGATTCGTTTGGATTTTTTTTCTCTTTTTCTCCTTTTTTTCCCCTTCTGTTGTAGTTGTCGATTTTATTGGCACTATGAAATCTAGCTAAGCTTTTGAGCTTTTTTTTTCTTTTCTTTTCTTTTTTTTTTCTCAGTAACATTTTTTATTGTTGCTAAAACCTCTGCCTCTATGTTGGCCTTTTGCAGTTCTGGAGAGTGTTTCTTTTCCCCATTTTTTTAATTTTAATTTTTTAAACACATTATTGTTATCTTTTCTACATTTATTCCTTTGTTTGCTTTTCCTACTGTTCTTTTCCCTTTGTAGTTAATCTTTAATATATGTAAAATCTTCTTTATCTACCTCTATTTAACTTTGCACATCTATCTTTCTTTTCTTTCTTTCCTTTAGTCTCAACATATATGTTAGTTTTATTTTCATTGCATTATATCCCAATTGGCACCTTGCTTTAGTTTTGTTTTCCAGTTTGTGCTTTAGTTAATTTTGTTCTGGTAGACAAAATTTTTGGTTCCCTTTGTTCACCAGGTCAATCTATTGTACTTTATTTTCGTTGGACAGTTTTGCTTTTGCTTATGCGTGTATATGTACATGTGTATATTCAGTCACACTTTTTCTTGTTGTTATAAGCCAACATTCGAATTATAGGGGTACCAGAAGAAGAAGAGAGAAAGGGCATAAGAAAATTTTTGAAGAGGTTATAGCTGAAAATTTCCCCAACATGGAAAAGAAAATAGTCAATCAAGTACAAGAGGCACAGAGTCCCATACAGGATAAACTGAAGGAGAAACACACCAAGACACATACTAATCAAACTAACAAAGAAAGAATATTAAAATCAACAAAGGACAAGCAACAATTAACATACAAGGGAAACCCCATATGCTTAACAGCTGATCTTTCAGCAGAAACTTTGCAGACCAGAAGGGAATGGCAGGATATATTTAAAGTACTGAAAGGGAAAAATCTACAACCAATATTACTGTACCTGGCAAGGACCTCATTCAAAATTGATGGAGAAATAAAAAGCTTTACAGACTACCAAAAGTTAAGAGAATTCAGTACCACCAAACCAACTTTACAACAAATGTTAAATGGATTTATATAGTTGATAAATACAAGAGAAGAAAAAAAAAAAGATCTACAAAATCAACCCCAAACAATTAAGAAAATTGCACTGGAACATATATATCAATAATTACTTTAAATGTAAATGGATTAAATGCTCCAACCAAAAGACACAGACTGGCTGAATGGATACAAAAACAAGACCCATTTATATGCTGTCTACAAGGAACCCACATCAGACCTCAAGACACCTATAGGCTGAAAGTGAGAGGATGGAAAAATACATTCCATGCAAATGGGAAGCAAAAGAAAGCTGGAGTAGCAATCCTCAGATCAGACAAAATAGACCTAAAAATAAAGAATATTACAAGAGATAAGGAAGGACACTACATAATGATCAAGGAATCAATCCAAGAGTAAGACATAACAACTGTAAATATCTATGCATCCAACATAGGAGCACCTCAATAGATAATACAAACACTAACAGACATTAAAAAAAAGAAATTGACAGTAGCACAAAAATAGTAGGAGACTTTAACACCCCACTCACACTAATGCACAGATCATCAAAACAGAAAATTAATAAGGAAATGCAAGTCTTAAATGATACATTAGATGAGATGCATCTCATTAATATCTTCAGGACATTCCATCCAAATGCAGAAAAATATACCTTCTTCTTGAGTGCACATGGAATATTCTCCAGGATAGACCACATCTTGGGTCACAAATCAAACCTCAGTAAATTTAAGAAAATTGAAATCATATCAAGCATCTTCTCTGACCACACCACTATGAGACTAGATATCAATTACAAGAAAAAAACTGTAAGAAACAAACACATGGAGATTAAACAGCACATTTCTAAATAACCAATTGAAGGTTACTGAAGAAATCAAAACGGAAATCAAAAAATTTCTGGAAACAAATGACAATGAAAACATGACAACTCAAAACCTACGGGATGCAGCAAAAGCCGTCCTAAGAGGGAAGTTTATAGCAATACAAGCCTACCTTGAGAAACAAGAAAAACATCAAATAGACAGCCTAACTTTACACCTAAAACAGCTGGAAAAAGAAGAACAAAAATCTTCCCAAAATTAGTAGAAGGAAAGAAATCATAAAGATCTGAGCAGAAATAAATGAAAAAGAAATGAAAGAAACAGTAGTAAAGATTAATAAAACTAAAAGCTGGTTCTTTAAAAAGATAAACAAAATTGACAAGACTTTAGCCAGACTCATCAAGAAAAAAAGAGAGAAGAATCAAATCAACAAAATTAGAAATGAAAAAGGAGAGGTTACAACAGACAATGCAGAAATACAAAGGATTATAAGGGACTATTACAAACAACTATATGGCAATAAAATTGATATCCTGGAAGAAATGGACAGATTCTTAGAAAAGTTCAATCTTCCAAAACTGAACCAGGAAGAAATAGAAATTATGAACAACCCAATTACAAGCACTGAAATTGATGCTATAATCAAAACCCTCCCAAAAAACAAAAGCCCAGGACCAGATTGCCTCACAGGAGAATTCTATCAAACATTTAGAGAAGAGCTAATGCCTATCCTTCTAAAACTCTTTCCAAAAAATTACAGAGGAAGGAACACTTCCAAACTCATTCTACAAGGCCACCATCACCCTGATATCAAAAACAGACAATGACAACACAAAAGAAGAAAACTACAGGCCATTATTACCAATGAACATAGTTGCAAAAATCCTCAACAAAATTTTTGCAGACAGAATTCAGCAACACATCAAAAAGCTCATACACCATGACCAAGTTGCATTTATTCCAGGGATGCAAGGGTTCTTCAATATATGCAAATCAATCAATGTGATAGACCATATTAACAAATTGAAAGCTAAAAACTATATGATAATCTCAATAGATGCAGAAAAAGCCTTTGACAAAATTCAGCAGCCATTTATGATTAAAACTCTTCAAAAAAATGGGCATAGAAGGAACCTATCTCAACATAGTAAAGGCCTATATGATAAACCTACAGCAAACATTACTCTTAATGGTGAAACACTGAAATCATTCCCCCCGAGATCAGGAACAACACAAGGGTATCCACTTTCACCACTATTATTCAACATAGTTCTGGAAGTCCTAGCAACAGCAATCAGAGAAGAAAAAGAAATAAAAGGAATCCAGATTGGAAAAGAAGAAGTAAAGCTCTCACTGTTTGTAGATGACATGATACTGTACATGGAAAACCCTAAAGATAGTGTCAGAAAATTACTAGAGCTCATCAGTGAATTTAGCAAAGTTGCAGGATACAAAATTAATACACAGAAATCACTTGCATTTCTATATACTAACAATGAAAAATCAGAAAGAAAAAATTAAGGAATCAATCATATTCACCATTGCAACAAAAAGAATTAAATATCTAGGAATAAACTTACCTAAGGAGACAAAAGAACTGTACACAGAAAATTATAAGACACTGATGAAAGAAATCAAAAGTGACATAAACAGATAGATATTCCATGTTCCTGGGTAGAAGAATCAATATTATGAAAATGACTATACTATCAAATGCAATCTACAGATTCAATGTGATCCCTATCAAATTACCAATGGCATTTTTCACAGAACTAGAACAAAAAATTTCACAATTCATATGGAAACACTAAAGACCCTGAATAGCCAAAGCAGTCTTGAGAAAGAAGAATGGAGCTGGAGGAATCAACCTTCCTGATTATACTATAAAGCTACAGTTTTCAAGACAGTATGGTACTGGCACAAAAACAGAAATAAAGACCAATGGAACAAGATAAAAAGCCCAGAAATTATCAAAAAATGGGCATAGAAGGAACCTACCTCAACATAGTAAAGGCCATATATGATAAGCCTACACCAAACAGTACTGTATAATGAAATAACCCCATGCACCTATGGGTGTCTTATTTTTGACAAAGAAGCAAGAATATACAATGGGGCAAAGACAGCCTCTTCAATAAATGGTGTAAAAGAATGAAATTAGGACACTTCCTAACACCATACACAAAGATAAACTCAAAATGCATTAAAGACCTAAATGTAAGACCAGAAACTATAAAACTCTTAGAGGAAAACATAGGCAGAACACTCGATGACATGAATCAAAGAAAGATCCTCTATGACCCAGCTCCTAGAGTAACAGAAATAAAAATAAAAATAAACAAGTGGGACCCAATTAAACTTAAAAGCTTTTGCACAGCAAAGGAAACAATAAGCAAAGTGAAAAGACAGCCCTCCGAATGGGAGAAAATAATAGCAAATGAAACAACTGACAAAGGATTAATTTCCAAAATATACAATCAGCTCATACAACTCAATGCCAGAAAAGCAAATGACCCAATCAGAAAGTGGGAAAAAGACCTAAACAGACATTTCTCCAAAGAAGACATACAGATGGCTAACAAACACATGAAAAGATGCTCAACATCACTCATTCTTAGAGAAATGCAAATCAAAACTACAATGAGATATCACCTCACACAGGTCAGAATGGCTATCATCAAAAAGTGTACAAACAATAAATACTGGAGAGGGTGTGGAGAAAAGGGGACGCTCTTGCACTGTCAGTGGGGATGTAAATTGATACAGCCACAATTGAAGACGGTATGGAGATTCCTTAAAAACTAGGAATAAAACCACCATATGACCCAGCAATCCCACTCCTAGGCATATTCCCTGAGGAAACCAAAAGTGAAAAAGACACATGTATCCCATTGTTCATTGCAGCATTATTTACAATAGCTAGAACATGGAAGCAACGTAGATGCCCATCAACAGATGAATGGATAAAGAAGTTGTGGTACATATACACAATGGAATATTACTCAGCCATAAAAAAGGAACACAATTTGAGTCAGTTCTAATGAGGTGTATGAACCTAGAATTTATCATACAGAGTGAAGTGAGTCAGAAAAAGAACAATAAATATCATATTCTAATGCACATATATGGAATCCAGAAAAAATGGTTCTGAAGAATTTATTTACAGGGCAGCAATGGAGAAACAGACATAGAGAATAGACTTATGGGCATGGGGAGAGGGGAGGAGAGGGTGAGATGTATAGGAAGAGTAACATGGAAACTTATATTACCATATGTAAAATAGATAGCCAGTGGGATTTGCTGTCTGGCTCAGGAAACTCAAACAGGGCCTCTGTATCAACCTAGAGGGGTGGGATGGGAGGGAGGTTCAAGAGGGAGGGGACATATGTATACCTATGGCTGATTCATGTTGAGGTTTGACAGAAAACAACAAAATTCTGTGAAGCAATTATCCTTCAATAAAAAAATAAATTAAAAAATTAAAATTAAAAAAAATTTTAAAGCACCTGTTAAGGTTTCTTCTGTGCAAAATTCTCATTACTCTGTTGACTGTATTAGTCTGTCAGACTTTCAAAGAGAAAGCAGTTCCCAAGAGGTAAAAAGAGTAAGAAACAGGAAGCTATTGACAGAAAAGGAATTCTGAAAAGGGAGGAACAGAACTGGATGCAAAATTCAATCTACTTTTGAGTAAAGCAGGCCTCAATTTTTATGTAACAGATCTGGTGATGAAAATCTGAATATAAAGGAACCAGAGCAGTGGCTTTCCAATGTGATAAGAGTTAGGATCTGTTGACCTGAAACAGACTGCCAGATATTTCTCAGCAAAGAGGAGTTTGTTTGGCATCAGTTGTTCAGTTGCTCAGTCATCTCTGATTCCTTGCAACCCCATGGACTGCAGCAAGCCAGGCTTCCCTGTCCTTCACTATTTCCCAGAGTTTGCTCAAATTCATGTCCATTGAATTGGTGATGCCATCCAACCATCTCATCCTCCGTCACCCCCTTCTCCTCCTGCCTTCAATCTTTCCCAGCATCAGGGTCTTTTCCAGTGAGTTGGCTCTTAGCATCAGGTGGCCAAAGTATTGGAGCTTCAGCTTCAGTATCAGTCCTTCCAATGGCATCAGTAGAGAATTACAATTCTGCAACCATGGTGAGCCACAGGCAGGCTCCCACAGGGCAAGGGAAAAAGAAATCTTTTATAGAGGGAAAAGGCATTAGGGAGGTGTGTAGTAAACAAAGAGTCCATGGTTTTTCATTGACTGAGCCCTTGCCAGAAGAGAAGTCTTTCTTCTTGGGGCTTGCTGGGCCCTGCTGTTGTTGCAGGTCATGGGAACTCCCCCTTCTGGTTGCCCAGCTGTATTTAACTGAGGTTTCTCTTAATTCCTTTTTACAGATTAAGCCTCAAGAGTCTCTGGGGCTCAAGATGATTCTGTTTCCAAAGAAAATCATTCTTCGTGTTGTGCTAATCTTGCAGTGACAAAGACAGAATTCGTAAATTTTAATGACTTGCATAAGCATCAGAGATTAAAAGCAAATATAGAGTTCCTAGCTTGGAGTGGGCTTCATTTATAATGCCTTACATGGGACCTGACTGAATAAAACCATCTTACATTTGCATTTTCATTAAAAGTGTGAGAAAACCTTAAAAAAACAAGAACTCCACTTAAAATGTCAGAACCAGAAGAGAAACCCACAATAATGAAATGTTTTGCTTATGGGAGTTTAAGAAACAACATGATATACAAAACTGCCTGTACTTAGTACACCAGGGTCAATGAACCCCACATGTAACAGATTACAGATTTAAAATGGCAGGTACATTAGAAGGGATACCAAAACTGAATATCTAACATCCCTGAGGTAGAAAGGAGTGGGCAGTGTAGAAGCTGGAAGTGGAGAGATTATAGGCGGACCAGTGAAAAATTATTATTAGTAAATAAAGTCTCTTTACAGACACAGAATAGAGCAACTATTAAATTGGTTATCAAGATCAGCTGTTAACTGAAAATGTATTTATAAGGGCACATTCAAGGTTTTAAAAATGACTTTCAAAAGCTATAGCTAGCCTCCTAAAAAGAACATTAAGAGTAAATCTTTAATAGTGAATTGATGGTGACAATACTTACTGCCTAGAGCATACCTGAGTATATTCATTTTCTAAGGCTGCCATAACAAAGTACCACAAACTAGATGGCCTAAAACAACAGAAATTTATTCTCTCACAGTCAGGCAGCTAGAAATCTAAAATCATGTGTAGCCAGGGCTATGCCCTAAGGCTGAGTAGAAGCCTTTCTCATCTCTCTCTGTCTTCTAGTGGTGGCCATAAATCCCTGGTGTTCCTTGGTTTACAGCTACATCACTACAATGTCTGCCTCTGTCATCACACGGCATTCACCCCATGTGTCTCTTCACATGATGTTTTCCTTCTCTTCCAAACACAGCAATCATATTGGATTAGTATCTACCCTAATTACTTTATCTTAACTTGATTACATCTATAAAGACCTTATTTCCAAACAAAGTCACATTTACAGGTGCTGGGGATAGAACTTCCACATATCTTTTTGAGGGACACAATTCAGCCCACAAGACCCAGGATCCTTTCTCTTGATCCAGCTTCTGGTGATAATCTAAGATAGGTTAAGTCCTAAAATAAAATTGTCCCAACCTCTAAAATAAATATTCCAACCTCACTAATTCCAAATGAGACCTGACATCTGTCTTTCATCACAATCAATATTCTTTTGGTAATCTTATGAAACTAATCATATGGGCTCTGTTTCTAAAATACCTTTACCTTTGATTTACATATCATGTAAATAGATTAGTACTTTATACATTCATGTTTCTTTTGCTCCATCTATAGTTCCCTTACATGTGTCTATTCTTGTTTGTTAGCTCCCAGAAGGCAGTGACTAGTCAATGCTTTCTTCTCTCTTTCCTGGTAAGCTCTTTAGAGGGAGTCCTACAGCAGAGTTCTTTGGACCCCTAAAGATAAAATTCATACTTAGCAGCCTGGTGGGTTTGATTCTACATCGGGTAGGTTCACGTGCAGCCACACATTGTATTTGGAATCTTCTTTTACCTTCGAACTCGGACTTTGACCTAAGTGACCTAGGTACAATAACCCCTCTAAGTGAGTGAAATCGCTCAGTCGTGTCTGACTATTTGCGACCCCATGGACTGTAGCCTACCAGGCTTCTCCGTCCATGGAATTTTCCAGGCAAGAATACTGGAGTGGGTTACCATTTCCTTCTCCAGGAGATCTTCCCAACCCAGGGATTGAACCCAGGTCTCCCACATTGTAAGCAGACGCTTTACCGTCTGAGCCACCAGGGAAGTCCCCTCTACTCCCTTATAAAAATTTTTGTTTCAAAAATCCCATTGCCCTCCTTTTAATCTGTTTTCCCTAAACCTGTTCTCCCATGAATACATCAAGCATTTCTTTATATGACTAAACACCAAATATGGTCAAGTTCTCTCCACTGACACTCCTGTGGCCCAGACAAATTAAGAGATATAGTTGAAAATCTGCTTAAGTGGTCCAGGAATATTTTCATTGTCATCATTATCATACTCATTCCTGTCATCATTTACAAAGTACTTAACAAGTATTTTCTCACCAAAAGCCCTGTAAGACAGGTACTTTATCATCCTAATTTAATTTACAGACAAGGAAAACTAAAGTTCAAGAATTTTAAGTAACTCACCCAAGACCTACACAGCAGTAAGTGGCGGAGCACCAGATGTCATGGCGTCCAAGGAAGCTTACCTGCTTGAGGACATAGAGGACTTCAGGAGGCTCTTACCTAACTTCACCAACAAGTGGCTAGTAGCTAGGAGCCAGATAATATGTTGTGTTATAAAGAAAAGCTGTATGTATAGGAAGAAAAAATAAGTAGAATAGTATTGGCTGTAGGTTATAGAGGAGTTGACAACCTCCTGGTTAAGCAGGAAAGCTGTGCAAAATTAAGTTGAGAGAGGAAGAAAAATGAGGGACCTCTGAGGTCATGCTTCTCTTCCAGACAACTCTAATTTGCTCTGTTTCCTATTTGTTTTTGTTGTTGTTCTTTAGTTGCTCAGTCATATCCGACTCTTTGCAACCCCATGGACTGTAGCCTGCCAGGCTCTTCTGTCCATGGGATTTCCCAAGCAAGAATACCGGAATGGGTTGCCATTCCCTTCTCCAGGGGATCTTCCCAACTCAGAGATCAAAACCCTGTCTCCTGCATTAGCAGTTCACTTTTACTTCTGAGGATTAATTTAGAAACTAATTTCCCTAAAAATGTCATGAGTGAGCCAATACATAATAATGAGGAGAGAGGTGGGGAAAGAGTGAAAATAAAAATACTAAGTTTAAAATAATGTTAGTGCTACAGAAAATGGAAAGGAGAGAGGAGGAATGAAACTCGCTCAGTCGTGTCTCACTCTTTGCAACCCCATGGACTATACAGTTCATGGAATTCCCCAGGCTAGGATACTGGAGTGGGTAGCTGTTCCTTCTCCAGGGGATCTTCCCAACCCACGGATCAAACCCAGGTCTCCCATGTTGCAGGTATTCTTTACCAGATGAGCCACCGGGGAAGCCCGGAAAGGAGAGGAAATGAGGTAAAATGAAAATCTTTATAAAATCCCTATTAAAAAGAACCTAGAAAGGTTTCTTCCATGTAAACATTTACTCTCATTATTCTGCTGGCTGTGTTTGTCAGATTTCCAGAAAGAAAACAATGATATGTAAATTCCAAACATGTAAACCAAACAGTTTTCTGTTGCAAACAGAAGGCTATAGATTGTGTGTACTGCTCTGCATTCTCTTTGGAAGAGAAAAATATTTGTTAGTGTTTGTTTCTTTGTTATCAAAAACACAGCAGATCCTGATAGTAATTTTAGTAAATCAGTCATTTAAAGTATATATCAGTCTGCCCTCATTCTGGTCAATAAGACTACTTTTACTTTCTGTTTGAATACAAAAAATATATATATGCCATTTACTGATATATGGCTTCATTTTCAGAATCACTTTACATATGATAATGTTAAAAATACTATTAATATTTGCTGCATAAAGTCAAGAGGGATGGAATCAAATACTACTCTGTAACATTTACTAAAAATTTCATTTCAGGTGTAATTTTTTGTTTTGCTTTGTGCTTGTCCATTCTTCTTTTATTCCTTTCTTTTCCAAGAAATTTGTTTATACAATGAATTCAAAATATCTTAAGACAGAAGAGCTTCTGAGACTCTTTCTGCCAAGATCTGGCTTGATACAATCTTGACAGGTGAGAAGTTCACTTTGGTCTTTTACCCTTCTCATTTTTACCTCACTCTCTCTGTTTTTTTAATGAATTTCTCACCAAAGCTCTTGTTCTGTATATATGTTACTGTAATGAAGATATTTCAATTGTTTAAGTGAACTCTGGTAGATGCAGTGCTAAGCCTAGAAGAATAAACGTTGAGGATATTTAAATGGTTGAGATGATCAGGGAGATCTTTTTGGTGAGTGCAATTTTTGGTGTTCCTCCAATCCTGCCATGAAGGATTGTGCTATTCTACCTCCATTCCAGGCCTTGACTTGATTGCTCCTTTGACTTTAGGCAGGACTAAGTTAAACTTATCATATATATGCCTAGCAAGAAGTGGGCCTACTATCCATATTTCTAATCGTGATAACAGTAGTATATTTTTTTAAAAAAAGGAAAGAGAGACCCTGATCTGAGTTTGTTTCTTGAGTTTTTTTTTTTAATGTTAAAAAAATTTATCTCTTTATATTGGCTATGCTAGGCTTTTTGCTAGTGGCAGCAAGCAGGGAATGCTCTCTAGTTGCAGTGCAGGGGCTTCTCTTTGCGTTGGCATCTCTTGCTGCAGAGCATGTGCTCTAGGGCAGGTGGGCTTCAGTAGTTGTGGCACATGGGCTCAGTAGTCGCAGTTTCCAGGCTCTAGCGCACAGGCTCAGTAGCTGTGGCTCATGAGCTTAGTTGCCCTGCAGCATGTGGGATCTTCCCTGACTAGGGATTGATTCTATGTGTCCTGCATTGGCAGGTGAATTCTTTACCACTGAGCCAGGAGGGAAGCACCAACAGTATTATTTTTGAATTGTTATATTACATGTTTAAGACTTACAGAGAATAAAATAGTATCTATTCATCATGGCTGGTATATATTGAAACTTCCTAAATATCAAGACATCCTAGAATGTGAAGTCAAGTGGGCCTTAGAAAGCATCACTATGAACAAAGCTAGTGGAGGTGATGGAATTCCAGTTAAGCTATTTCAAATCCTGAAAGATGATGCTGTGAAAGTGCTGCACTCAATATGCCAGCTCATTTGGAAAACTCAGCAGTGGCCACAGGACTGGAAAAGGTCAGTTTTCATTCCAGTCCCTAAGAAAGGCAATCCCAAAGAATGCTCAAACTACCGCACAATTGCACTCATCTCACATGCTAGCAAAGTAATGCTCAAAATTCTCCAAGCCAGACATCAGCAATATGTGAACCATGAACTTCCAGATGTTCAAGCTGGTTTTAGAAAAGGCAGAGGAACCAGAGATCAAATTGCCAATATCCGCTGGATCATCAAGAAAGCAAGAGAGTTCCAGAAAAACATCTATTTCTGCTTTATTGACTACACCAAAGCCTTTGACTGTGTGGATCACAATAAACTGTGGAAAATTCTGAAAGAGATTGGAATACCAGACCACCTGACCTGCCTCTTGAGAAACCTGTATGCAGGTCAGGAAGCAACAGTTAGAACTGGACATGGAACAACAGACTGGTTCCAAATAGGAAAAGGAGTACGTCAACGCTGTATATTGTCACCCTGCTTATTTAACTTCTATGCAGAATACATCATGAGAAAGGCTGGGCTGGAAGAAGCACAAGCTGGAATCAAGATTGCCGGGAGAAATATCAATAACCTCAGATATGCAGATGACACCACCCTTATGGCAGAAAGTGAAGAGGAACTAAAAAGCCTCTTGATGAAAGTGAAAGAGGAGAGTGAAAAAGTTGGGTTAAAGCTCAACATTCAGAAAACTAAGATCATGGCATCTGGTCCCATCACCTCATGGGAAATAGATGGGGAGACAGGGGAAACAGTGTCAGACTTTATTTTTTTGGGCTCCAAAATCACTGCGGATGGTGACTGCAGCCATGAAATTAAAAGGTGCTTACTCCTTGGAAGGAAAGTTATGACCAACCTAGATAGCATATTAAAAAGCAGAGACAAAGGTCCGTCTGGTCAAGGCTATGGTTTTTCGAGTGGTCATGTATGGATGTGATAGTTGGACTGTGAAGAAAGCTGAGCACCGAAAAATTGATGCTTTTGAACTGTGGTGTTGGAGAAGACTCTTGAGAGTCCCTTGGACTGCAAGGAGATCCAACGAGTCTATCCTAAAGGAGATCAGTCCTGGGTGTTCATTGGAAGGACTGATGCTGAAGCTGAAACTCCAATACTTTGTCCACCTCATGCGAAGAGTTGACTCATTGGAAAAGACCCTGATGCTGGGAGGGATTGGGGGCAGGAGGAGAAGGGGACGACAGAGGATGAGATGGCTGGATGGCATCACTTACTCAATGGGCATGAGTTTGAGTAAACTCCGGGATTTGGTGATGGACAGGGAGGCCTGTTGTGCTGCAGTCCATGGGGTCGCAAAGAGTCGGACACGACTGAGCGACTGAACTGAACTGAACTGAAGTATCAACAATGTTCCAAGCATATGACTATTATTATCTCAGGTAATTCTCTCAAGAACCTTTTGAAGTAGAAATTAAGTTTACCATAGGAAATTGCTGATATTTGACTGCCTATAACCTATAAAAATGACAATTTCATATTTTAGAGTAATACTGTTACCCGATTTTACAGATGAGTAGACTGAGGCTTGTGAAGATTAAGGAATTTGCCTGAAATAAGTGATGGAGCCAAATATCTGAATCCAGGCAGTGTGAATTCAAAGCCCACAGTCTTAAAGATGACATAGTATATAACAGAATGCATTTGGACAAATATACACATTTTTACTTGTATAAAAATGCTCTGAAAACTGTTACATGTTCTTCATGCTCTTCATCAAGGATAGTTTCTCTTTTTGAATTAGTAATGCTTTTCCTTTTGATACCTGAATACTTAGAGCCAAAATTTTGAAGAAAACATCCCTATAATGAATTGTCCATTACTTTCCAAAAGATTCTACTCACCTAGTAATTAACCATTAGTCACTTTTCTGGCCTTTGTCACAGTAATTTTGAGGATTATCACAGGGCTCCACCAGCCTGGAAATGATTCATCCAGTCTGTGCAATTTGTTGGGTGGTTTGATTTGTAGGAGAGTGGGGGTTTAAGTAGATCAAACTTTAAGCCATAACCAAGATAGGGGAGACATGCATTACTGGTTACCACCTATGCAGGCAGCCTAGGAAGATTTTTGGCTTTGGGGTTTTTGTTTTTCTTTTTAATATGTATTTATGTGTTTGCCTGCAGCAGATATTAGTTGCAGCATGCAGGATCGTTAGTGTGGTATACAAACACTTAGTTGTGGCATGTGGGATCTAGTTCCCTTACCAGTAATAGAACCCATGCCCCCTGCATTGGGAGCACAGAGTCTTAGCCATTGGGCCACTGGGGAAGTCCTTGGCTTTGTTTTTTGGTTTTTTTCTTTTTTCTTTTTTTCAGATGAATATGAGATGATCACTGTCCCTGTTACCACTAAAATATACTCCTAATTCAGTGAAAAAACAAAAACCAGACAAGACCTTCTATGTGTGTTAGTCACTCAGTCATGTCTGACTCTTTGCGACCCCATGAACTGTAGCCCTCCAGGCTCCCCTGTCCATGGAATTCTCCAGGTAAGAGTACTGGAATGGGTTGCCATTCCCTTCTCCAGGGGACCTTGCCCACCCAGAGTTTGGGTCTCCTGCCTTGCAGGCAGATTCTCTACCATCTGAGCCACGAAGGAAGCCCCAAGACATCCTAAATATGGATAATTTGCTTGATCTTGAACATATTATTATTGAACATAGAATGCTAAAAAGTAGAGCAAGCTATAGAATAAAAGAGATGAACTGAAAGACTCTCAGGCTGAAGAAAGGAAGAGCCCATAGACCCACTGAGGAAATGACTGATTCATTTTCAGGATCTTTGGGTGAGGCAACTTCTTAGTGAAAAGAAGCAACTGAGAAAAGACATGTCTTGTTACATGCCTTATTATTTTCATTGCTGTTACATATGCTTTCTTGATCTCAATTTATCTTGATAAACAGAATAATCATTAAAAATAAAGCCACTTTATGCTAAATAAAATCATAATCATTTTGACATAAATAACTGGCACATGATGTACAACAGTGGTTTCCAGTTCTGTCTGCACACTGAACATTTAAAAATTACTTATTTCCCCTAAAATCAAATAATGCAGAATTTCTGAGGGTAGAGATAGGTATCTCTTCCCGAGTTATTGTATTGTGCAACCAACACTGAAGACCACTAGTCAACAAGAATATTTATTTCTATGGAAAAAAGAGAAACTGCAGAATTCAAAACTCTTTACAATTTCACTTATTTTCTATTCCATCCTACATTCAAATAGAAGCACAACCAATCAATATGATACCCCAAAAGGTATATTGATTCACAGGATTCATTTTCTTGTGATGAACAAATTTAGCTTAACTGCTAGCTAGGAAAAGCCAGCACTGACCATAGGATTCAGCCAACATAAAATAGAGAAAGCAGTAATCAAAATATATATATATATATCTGCACACCCAGCCCCCAGATCTTCTTTTCCAATACCACTCTTCAATTTAAAAAAAGAATTAGATCTTTTAGAGAAATGGCTGAGTCTGGGTCTGGGGCAGGAAATACACAAGATGTGGCTGGAGCATCTTCTAGTGATAAAAAGCAGGAAAACACCAAAACATGCACCCAGTAAGGAGGAATAAGGGAGTGGGCTGAAAGAGTTCCCAGTGAACAAAGCTGAAACAATCTGAGCAATAAAATAAAGTGGTATTGATTATAATCCAGAGTATTTTCTAATCTATAGATTGGTACTAACATAAATAATTGATTTACCCAATAAAGAAACTGGAGGAGAAAAGACAAATCTCTCATGCAGAAGAATTCCAAATAATTATATAACTACTTCTCCCTTGACGAGGTGGAAAATAACTCCCCACTCCCTGTGTGTGTTCAGAGCATCATGACTTCCTTCCAAAGGATACAGTTTGGAAAGTGACATGTATACAATGCTTTATAAATGTGTATAAATCACTGCACATATGTCACAAGTTGGGATCCCTGGGAAACAGCCTCTGAGATGGAGATTATCATGCCAGAGATTTATTTGGCAGTATCCTTGGAAAAAAACAACTGTGGAAGGGAATTGAAGGAAGTAGGGTGGACAGAGGAAGAAGTTGATCTGCAATGCAGTCTTAGTGGAGGTCTCAGCCAACCATCCAGGGAGTTTTGAAACAGAAATGTCCCTCCAGAGTTGTCCTGACTTGGGGGGAGGAGGCAGGTCTTTCTGTAACTACACTGAATAGTCATTGGATACAAGCCATCCTTGGGAGAAGGTCTTGACCTTGAGAGCAAAGCAGCTCTCTTCTACTAAGGCCATCCATGGGAGGTTGGTGGGGGCGGGTGGGGGGGGGGACAGCAAAATCTAAGGGCTTTTTACTGACCATGCTCCTAGCACCTGGGACCAGGCAGCACATCACAGTGTCTCCCACAACATGGTTTATGTGTGGTACTTTTCACAGTGAAAAAATATCTTAAAGAAAAGAAAATGGGCAAAGCAGGAAAGCCAGGCTGTAAAAGGGAAACATTTAGGAGTGTTGCAGAATCTTGGACAAGACAGGACAAAGTCAGGAACCTAATGTGATGAGGCAGGATGTGGAAGAAAACTGAACACTGAGTTAGGAATGTCCATCCATAGAGTAATAAGTGAGTTTTCCACTGGTAGAGGCAAAAAAGTGAATCGGATGTGACTGGGTAACATTACCCAGACTACCATGATTAACAAACAGTGGAATCAGCGGAGTGAGTTAGGTTGACAACTCCCAGGAAGTTAATGTTGCAAATTTGGCTTCTGCTTTGTCCCCATGAACTGTAAGGGACAAATGTGGATGAGAACTTTTATTCTGTGTCCAAGAAGATCTGTATTCCTTTGATTATACAACAGAAAGGGATCCAATATGGTAGTGATAGATATGTCAAGGATTCTAGTTTTGAAATAATGCTCATATGATAACAAGAAATCACTCTGTCTTCTACTGCCAATCATCTTGTCACAATAGATGTTATTTATTAGTCCCGTCACTATGAACCAGATACCATTTTAAAGTGCTTTATGAATATTGCATCATTCATTCCACACAACAGCTAAGTGGATAGGTGCTACAATTATTTTCATTTGATTGATAAGAAAACTAATCACTTACTCAGTGTCTCCAAGGGTGTAATAGGATGATTATTAGATTTAAGCAGCTTGGCCCCAGAGACCGTCTTCTGTCTGAACACGCAACTGCTTCCCAGAGATGGGAAGACATCAATGTAGGTGTTGCTGTTTGTTGTTCAGTTGCTAAGTTATGTCTGACTGTTTGCAGCCCCATGGACTACAGCATGCCAGGCTTCTGTGTCCTCCACTATCTCCTAGAGTTTACTCAAATCCATGTCCATTGAGTTGGTGATGCTATCTAACTCATCTTCTGCCACTCCCTTCTCCTTTTGCCTTCAATCTTTCCCAGCATCAGGGTCTTTTCCGATGAGTCAGCTCTTCACATCACTGGCTAAAGTATTGGGGCTTCAGCTTCATTTTCAGTCCTTCCAATGAATATTCAGGATTGATTTCCTTTAGGACTGACTGGTTTGATCTCCTTGCTGCCTAAGAGACTCTCAAGAGTCTTCTCTGAGAAGCACAATTCAAAAGCATCAATTCTTTGGTGCTCAGCCTTCTTTATGGTCCAACTCTCACGTCTGTACGTGACTACTGGAAAAACCATAGCTTTGACTATACAGACCTTTGCCAGCTAAGTGATGTCTCTGCTTTTTAATATGCTGTCTAGATTTGTCATACATTTCTGAGCAAGTGTCTTTTAATTTTATGGCTGCAGTCACTGTCCACAGTGATTTTGGAGCCCAAGAAAATAAAATCTGTCACTTCTTCCACTTTTTCTCCTATTTGCCATGAAGTGATGGGACCAGATGCTATGATCTCTGTTTAATGTTGAGTTTTAAACCAGCTTTTTCACTCTCTTCTTTCACCCTCACCAAGAGGCTCTTTAGTTCCTCTTTAGTTTCTGCCAATAGAGTGGTAACATCTGCATATCTGATGTTGTTGATATTTCTTCCATCAGTCTTGATTCCAGTTTGTGATTCATCCAGCCTAGCATTTTGCATGATATACTCTGCACATAAGAGGACTCAGTACTGATGAACCTATTTGCAGGGCAGGAATAGAGACTCAGACACAGGGAACAGACTTAGGGACACAACAGGGGAAGGAGAGGGTGGGATGAATGGAGAGAGTAGCTTTGAAATATATACATTACCATGTGTAAAACAGATAGCTAATGGGAAGTTGGTGTATAGTGTAGGGAGCTCAGCCTGGTGCTCTGTGATAACCTAGAGGGGTGGGATGGGGTAGGAGGTGGGAGAGAGGTTCAGGAGGGAGAGGACATGTGTATACTATGACTGATTTATGACGATGTATGGCAGAAACCAACACAACATTGTAAAACAATTATCCTCAAATTAAAAATGAATTAAAAAAAAAAAGAGTACTCAGGCTTCCCAGGTGGTGCAGTGGTAAAGAATCTACCTGCCAATGCAGGAGACAAAAGAGACATGGGTTCAACTCTGGGTTGAGGAGATCCCCTGGAGGAGGAAATGGCAACCCACTCCAGTATTCTTGCCTGGAAAATTACATGGACAGAGGAGCCTGGCAGATTATAGTCCATAGTCACAGAGTCAGACACGACTATGGCAAGGACTCTGAGGACCAGAGACAGCCTAACCCTGGCTCTCACTCTGATGCCACAGAAGCCTCCGGGAGCTCTACCCTAAGCCACAAACCCTGTTCTGTTCTGCTCCCATGAGCACAAAAATAAGAAATAATTATGATCATGACCTAAAGTTCTTATTTGAAAATGGATTTTAAGAGACTAAGTCATATAGTATCAGTAGACAGGAAAGAATGTTTTGAAGATTTCTCAGTTTCTTGGAGAGGCAGCAGAAACTGAGTGAAAAAGAAAGGGGAAGAAAATCTGTTCTCTGAATCATAAAATGTCAATACTGGGATAGGAACTTTTTGAGCTATCCCCATAAGAGTGTTTAAGAACCGGACTCTAGAGGCAGACTGGCTGGGTCCATGGCCTGACTCCACATTGAGTAATCAGGGAACCTGAGCGAGATCCTGAAACTCTGTGCTTGAAGCATGGAAAAGATGGCACCCACCTCACAGCACCACCATGAAAAGCTTATAGAGTTAACCCGGGTCGAGTGTTTAGAACTGGGCTTGAGCTGAGTTGTTCTAAGTACCTATGTGCTATTATTATCTCTTCCTGGGTAGCAGGGCATTGTTTGCCTTGACAATTCCATTCCGGTCTTTTTTTCTGCAGGAAATCAGGGTGTGGTTCTGAGATCAAAACCATTCAGAGTAACAAAGTGAGTAACCATTCTGTCTGGAAGGAAGGCAAGTATCCAAGGTAAAAGGCAGGCTATTTCTATTCTAATTCTAGAATAATCAGGCTAGTTCTAATATCTGGAAACACATCAAAGTTTATAATTTAAAAAACAGAAGACACAATCATATTCTTTGGCCCTCTGGTTCCTTATATGTGAAGTGTGGTGGGGCTTGTGGACTAAATTGGTGCCTCCCAAATTGGCTTCTGCAGAGTCCTGGTATTCCTCAGAGGCGTCAGAGGCCTCTAGGCGGTGTGAGCCATGCAGACGAGACCCCAGCTCCTACATCAGCGAGAGCAACTCCACTTGCATCTGTTTTACACGTGATTGTAACTGTAAGAACAAAACACCTGTAGAACCACAGTCCCTTGACTAAAAATATAATCAAGTTCTTCCCAGAATAAGAGCTTCAAACCTCTTTTTTTTTTTTTTGTAATTAAGGGAGCAGCCATTAAAATATTATACTCTTTTCTTTAATTCATAACAAATCCAAATGAGCATAATTTGGAAAGCAGCAGGGAGGGGAATGAAATTGAATTAATTCCTATGCTGAATATTCACGTTGTTGTTGTTCAGTCACCCAGTCATGTACGACTCTCTGTGACCCCATGGACTGCAGCAGGCCAGGCATCCCTGTCCCTCACCATCTCCCAGAGTTTGCCCAAATTCATGTTCATTACATCAGTGATGTCCAGCCATCTCATCCTCTGATGTCCTCTTCTGCCCTTGATCTTTCCCAGCATTAAGGACTTTTCCAATAAGTCGTCTCTTCTAATCAGATGACCAAAATACTGGAGTTTCAACTTCAGCATCAGTCCTTCCAATGAAATATTCAGGGTTGATCTCCCTTTAGATTGTCTGGTTTGATCTCCTTGCTGTCCAAGGAAGAGTATTAACATAGTGCCACAGAAAGGGAGATGCTTTATAAATTTAAGGCAGTTGGAAAATACTTTTATCCTGCTTAGGAATTTTGACAGCTCCGTGTCTGAGAAGTATTTTTCTCGTGGCAGATGTGTGTGGTTGGTCCAACAGGCAGGCCCACAAGGGATGACTTACACATTAGACACAGTAGGCACAATGCCTAGGGCCCATAGCACTTTTAGGGCCTCACCGAAATGTTTTCCTTTTCATCTCTCTTTTTTTTAACAAAAATCTTCATTTATGTTTGGCTGTGATGGGTCTTCTTTGCCATGTGAGGGCTTCCCCTAGTTGTGGCAAGCAGAGAATACTTTCTAGCTGTGGTGCTCGGGCTTCTCATTGCAGTGGCTTCTCTTGTTGTGGAGCACGGGCTCTAGAGCGGGCAGGCTTCAGTAGTTGCTGCTTGCAGGCTCAGTAGTTGTAGCGTCAGGCTTAGTTACCCTGTGGCATGTGCAATCTTCCAGGGCCAGGGATTGAACCAGGTCCCCTGCATTGGCAGGCAGATTCTTAACCACTGGACCACCAGGAAAGTCCTCATTTTCATTTCTTTTAAAATCAATAGAAAAATATATGTACATTATTATTGTTGATCTTACACAAGTAGACTGCCAGGTATTTCTCCAGTAAAGATGGGTTTATTCAGAATCAGCAGAGAATTGCAGTTTGGTGAGTCACATGCCAGTTTCCAGAAGGCAAGGGAAAGAAAGTGCTTTGTAGACAGGAAAAGGGAGCTGGGAAGGCTAGAGGAAACAAAGGGTCCCCAGCTTTTCATTGGCTGAGTCCTTCCCAGAAACAGAGGGGGCTTTCTTCTTCCTGTTGGACTCAGCTATGTCAAGGGTGTGAGAGCTCCCTCTTCTGGTTTCTCAACAGTATTTGAGGTTTCTGCTTACTCATTTTACATTATGTAATGTAAATTTAGCCTAGACAGTATTCATCTTTGTACCAATGATAAAATGTCAACATTTTTATGGAGGAAGGTGTCCACAAAGCAAACATGCGTGCAGCCCATTAATATCATAATACAGCCCTGATGCCAATAGCTCAGAGCAACAGGTCGCAAGGAGGACAAGATGTGTAGAGCCTCCGCCCAGCCCAGAGTCCCCTTGAAGGGCTAGATCCCCTTGTCATGGAACTCGATCATGGTGGCAGTCTTCCCTGTTTGTTCTGATGAATCCCTTGCCTAGCATGTTACGAGAACCTTCCTATTCAAACAGGAGTGGGAAATCAACAGGAATACCATCACCTGGGGACTTGTGAGAAACCAAAGCTCTCAAGTCCATACCAAGACCGAGTGCATCAGAACCTGCATCTTCACAACATTCTGAGTGAGTTATAAACACATTGAAATTTTTGAAGCACAGGACAAGGCCAGATGATTCAATTATAGGGAACAGAGGAATTCAGAGAGAAAAGTCTCACCCTGGAGCGAGATGAGCGTCTGAGAATCACCGGAGATTTCCTTAGTAGGAAAGGAGCGGCACAGGTAGAGGTAATTCTGAGGGCAGGGGAGCCGGGAAGGAAGGGGAGTGGAATTCAAGGGCATCTTTCAGAGGGGTTTTGCCTTTATGGTGCTTTCCCCACTGGACTCCGGAAAAGGCTCTTTAACTCCTGTCTGTGTGGAAAGTCAGAACACCTGACCATCCAGCATGTCGGTGCTTCAGTGGCTGAAGGCAAAGCACGGTAGAATCAACAGTTAACGTCACTGCATTCTCCTCGTTGACCTGGGCCCAGGAGAGGGCACCACATCTCACCAGGGCCTGTGCTCAGAGCTTCCTGAAGGTGACCGGTAGCAAAGGGAGCTGTGATTCAGGTGCAGTCAGAATCGAAACAAAAGATCAAGAGGCACCAAAGAACTGCTTCCCTCTAACCGTCTTAACAGGTATGTAAGACCAAAACGTCTGTTTTCCCACTGAGATCTAGACAAAGGGGAGGTAGACACTAGCCCGTAGGTTATACTAGGTTTCATCTAAGTTTTCTTCTTGAAGAAGTGGTTGCATTGTTTTAAAATGTTCAAAAGCTTTCTAAAAGGAATGAACTCAAATCCCCTCCAGCTATAACGTGGCCTTTTCCAGCCCTACTCCCCTCTGACTGGGAAGGTTTGGGAGCACTAGTCACCGCCTTCCGCTCTCCAGCTTCTGAAAGTGAAAGTCACTCAGTTGTATCTAACTCTTTGTGACTCCATGGACTATACAGTCTATGAAATTCTCTAGGTCAGAATACTGAAGTGGGTAACCTTTCCCTTCTCCAGGAGATCTTCCCAACCCAGGGATCGAACCCAGGTCTCCCGCATTGCAGGCAGATTTTTTATCAGCTGACCAGTTGAAAAATGTACACAGGGAGCCTGAAGATAATAAAAGGACAATACAGATTTTATCACTGGGGATGCTGAATAGTGAAATAAAAACAAATTTCCATACCCCTATAAGTGGCACTCCAATGCTGCTTGAAACCTCTTCAAGCCATCAACTCACCTCCATTAACGACTTTTAGAAACCAGCCAATCGGTTTTAATCCCTTTATCGAAAGTCAGCCAATCACAGACTCGCCTCAGTAGATACACCACAGCAGCAGCCAATCAACAGCCACAACCAAGTAACCAGACTTCCACAGACAATGTCTTCACTCTAAACGTCTGCAAAGCCACCAGTCTCCGAACTCTGTACTTACTGTGTAAAACACCAGCAGTCTGCTTGGAGAGACTGTGCCTCCTTTACTAGGATTAGCAATCAATTCACTTTTACAATTTTATTGTTTTATTACAATTTATTGCAATTTATTACAATGTTTTATTACAATTATTGAAGGAGAGTCACATCAGCCTTTGACACCTTTAACGTAAGAATTTGTAAGAATGCAATGTCCCCAACCAGTTGCAGGTAGAGAAGTTTAGCCAGCTAACTACATAGACAAAACAGCTGTAGCAGAGCCTAACATTCTTCCCAATGTGTGTATCAGCTAGAGGAAGAGAATGAAAACTTGGTTTTCACTGTCCAGGTGTCCTCTGAACTGTTTCTATTTCACCAAAACTTTTGGTTACTTCTCAGGTGAATGAGAACAGAAAAGAGGGTAAATGAGGGGATGAAGAGAGGAGGCAGAAATAGTACAGTAGGTTCCATAGATTGGAGCAAGTTCCATTCTGAGAGCCTGTTCATAAGTCCAGATTGTTCATAAGGCCAACAAAGTTAGTCTAGGTACCCAACTAACACAATCGGCTATATAGTACTGAACTATGATAGATTTATAATACTTTTCACACAAATAATACATAAAAGACAAACACAAAAATAAATAAAATGTTTTTAATCTTACCGTACAGTACCTTGAAAAGTACAGTAGTACAGTACAACGGTTGGCAAACAGGGGCTAGCACTGAGTGAACAGACAAGAAGAGTTATTGATTGGGTGAGGAGGTGGGAGATGGTACAGCTGAAGGATCATCAACAATGGGAGGTGGATGACAAGCTGTGATTTCACTCATGCTTTATGTTGATGGCACAGGTTCTGATTTCTTTCTGGATTCACTTCTATCTACCCTCTTGCTTCTGGACATCCTGGGCTTGAAATAAAGATACTGTACTACTGTAGTCTAGAGCACTGTACAGTGAAGTATACAAAAGCACAGCCTCCTGTAGACGATTCACACATGTGACAATGTATGCCAGACACACCCACTAACGTGACATGGGACAATCTATGGGACATGCAAATACACATTTGCATCTTTGAAAGTTCACAATTTGAAGGTTCCTATTTAGAGGACTTACTGTACTCCAAAGCTATTTCTTCCTGAGATTGGAGGCTAATCTCTTCACAGAAACAGGAAGAAGAGAGAATAAAATTTCCCCCTAAACATTCTCTGTATTAACAGCTTTGCAAACTGTTTACGGTCAGAAGATATAAATAAAATGATTGAGAAACACTTATAGAACAAAATAGTCTGAGAAAGACAATGCTATTGGGAATAAGATGGTGAGAAAAGATTTCATAGAGAAAATAGAATTTGAAGTGATCTGGGAAAGATGGATTAAATTCATCAAATGTGATCAGGTGTTTATCAAGCACAGCCTGTGTCAGGAAGTGGGTGCTGGGGTGTATAAACAAAGATAAGTAAGTCACTATCCCTTGAAAACTTACCATAAAAGAAAAAATAATTTGGGCTTCATTAAAATTAAGATTTCCTCATCATTAAAAGACACTATCATGAGAGTAAAAGGACAAGCCACAGACTGATGGAGATATTAGCAATGAATATATCTAACAACTACAAATGTACCTCCGTAAAGAATGAGTAAATAAATTGTTGTATGTTGACAAAATGGAATTTGTTGTTGTTGCTAAGTCGTGTCTAACTCTTTTGTGACCCCATGGACTATAACCTGCCAGGCTCCTTTCTCCATGGGATTTTCCAGGGAAGAGTACTGGAGTGGATTGCCATTTCCACTCCAGGGGAGATCCTGACCCTGGGGATTGAACGCAAGTCTCCTACATCTCCTGCATTGCAGGCAGATTATTTACCACTGAGCCACCAGGGAAGCCAAAAAGCACAATCATTAACAGTAAAAATGGGAAGGAAGAAATGACACTGGGGGACTCAAGGATGATGGGCAACAGAATTTGAATTTCCAACAGACTGAAGACACAAAGGCTACTACTGTACATCAGTTTCAAGATTTACATCTTTAGGACAGTATCAGTCACCACCACCACCGGGAACTTTGAAACAAGAAACCTTACTGAGCAACTGGGAAGGAACTTTTTTTTTTTCTGTTTTGGAGCACGTGATTTAGTAATTTATAATTGTTGTTGTTTAGTCGCTAAGTCAGGTCCGACTCTTTGCGACCCCGTGGACTGCAGCATGCCAGGCTTCCCCATCCACTGTCTACCGGAGTTTGCTTAAATTCATGTCCATTGAGTCAATGATGCCATCCAACCATCTCATCCTCTGTTGCTCCCTTCTCCTCTTGCCCTCAATCTTCCCCAGCATCAAGTCGTTTCCAATGATTCAGCTCTTTGCATCAGGTGGCCAAAGTATTGGAGCTTGAGCTTCAGCTTCAGCAACAGTCTTCCAATAAACATTCAGGATTGCTTTCCTTAGGATTGGTTGGTTTGACCTCCTTGCAGTCCAAGGGACTCTCAAGAGTCTTCTCCAGCACCACAATTTGAAAGTAACAATTCTTCAGCTCTCAGCCTCCTTTGTGGTCCAACTCTCACATTTGTACATGACCACTGGAAAAACCATAGCTTTGGCTATACAGACCTTTGTCGGCAAAGTTATGTCTCTGCTTTTTAATATGCCACCTAGGTTGGTCATAACTTTTCTTCCAAGGAGCAAGCATCTTTTAATTTCGTGGCTGCAGTCACCATCCTCAGTGATTTTGGAGCCCAAGAAAATATAGTCTGTCACCGTTTCCATTTTTTCCCCATCTATTTGCCATGAAGTGATGGGACCAGATGCCATGATCTTAGTTTTTTGAATATTGAGTTTTAAGTCAGTTTTTCACTCTCCTCTTTCACTTTCATCAAGAGGCTCTTTACTTCTTCTTTTCTTTCTGCCATTATGGTGTTATCATCTGCATATCTGAGGTTATTGATATTTCTCCCAGCAATCTTGATTCGAGCTTGAGCTTCATCCAGCTCGGCATTTTTCTTGACTAAAGTTAAATAAGCAGGGTGACAATACACAGCCTTGATGTACGCCTTTCCCAATTTTGAACCAGTCTGTTATTCCGTGTCCAGTTCTAACTGTTGCTTCTTGACCTGCATGCAGGTTTCTCAGTGACTAAACAACAACTGGCTACCAGGGTAACCAACCTTGTGACTGGGGAGTTGGAACTTTCAGCCCTACCTCTGGCAGGGCTGGAGATTGAGTTCGGTCACCATTGATCAATGATTTAATCAGTTGTGCCTAAGTATTGAAGCCTCCATTAAAAATCCAAAATTATGTCCGGGTTTGGAGAGCTTGTCGTTCTGGTGCACCAGAACACAACCACAGGCCTTGGTGCCAGGCCCCAAACCCCACAGGGACGGAGCTCTTTGTTGGGGCCTCAGCCTGGCTGTTGATTTGTATTCTTTAATACCCTTTGTAATGAATCAGTAATCTAATGAGTACGCTGGTTTCCTGAGTTATTCTACAAATTAGTCGAACCCCAGAAGAGGGTTATAGGAAGCTCTAATTTATAGCCAGTGAGTCAGAACCACAAATAAAAACCTCAAGTTGTAATTGGCATCTGAAGTTCAGGGTAGACTGAGTCCTTAACCTGTGGAATCTGATGCAATCTCTGGGTAGGTAGCGTCAGAACTGAGTTAAATGGTGGGACACCCAGCCATTGAAGAATTTACTGGTAGTGTGGAGAAATAACTCACTCGTTGAAATTGGTTGTCAGAATCATGGAGAGTAAGCCTAGGATATCCAGGAGGAAGTGTTTTATAAACAGGTGGAAATATAAATTTGAGAGAGAGCATAGGAGTTTTAGATAGACCCTGGAAAAAGGACTAGACCAGAAGTATGGGGAAGGCATTCAGGACTGGCTAAGGGGATGGTCAGAACTTTACCTGCAACTGGGACTACATGCCTTCCTTGGGACTGTTTTCCTAAATGAAGGAACATTTTCCCAGTTACGATTAATAAAATTTATAATATAACAAATACACATACATTTATTTGTGGAAATCAAGTAAGACTTTTTCTAGATCAATTGGTTTCACGCTTTTGTTTACAAAGAACTATTCTGGGTGACATTAAGAAAAAATATCTAATATGATTCTATTTTTTATTTGCTTGACACTTCGGTGTGTTCCCAGAGCCTTTGTCCTAGGGTGGTTTGTAAATGCTAAAAGAAGAATCTAAGTTTCTCAAGTTTATCTGATGAGAGAATTCTCTATTCTTGGAGCACTGATAACATCTCCTGGAACCAAGGTTTTGCTGAATCACTTGGAAATCACTGATCAAGATGAGGGTTCTAGATCTGCAGCAGAGTCAGTGAGGTGCTTCTGAAGTCAGATGCCTGCACTCTACCCAGGACCTGAAGAATCTGTCTTTAGCAGGCTCCCTCAGGTAATTCTAAATTGAAGTCAGCTTTGGAAACTGCTGGTCTAGATCCTTTCTAAGGCTTCTTATAAGACAAAATAAAATGTTTGGGAAAGGAGAATTTGGAAGAAGAAAAAGTTGTCAGAAATGTGTTTGGTACCAAACAAGCAAGATGAGGGACATCATTGAAAGTTGACTAAGACAAGGTCGAAATTACTTGGCATATTTGGTTCACATAAACTGAATTCTACCCATTTCTCCAATACTTTTGTTTCTCCAACACTCTTTTATCTGGTCACCCTTCCTCTTGTACAGAAAGCTATGAGAGAAAGTTGCTTAAAACTATTAGAGAATAAGCCAGAAGTGACCCATTTCTTCCCTTTGTATTTCTTTCTCTCTTCCTGCTCCCCATCCACTTGGCTGGCTCTTTTTCAACCATCAGACCTCAGCTCAAATGCCATTCCTCAGAGAAGTTAAGGAATGGGTCACCTGTGCAGACTCTTCTAGTTACATCTTGTTCCACTGTTTATTTTCCTTTTTGGCACTCTTAGAGAAAATTATTTTTTAAAAATAGACTCCAAAATAAAACTGGGTATTCTCTTAAATGCTTGACCAAATCCTTGATTTTAGTCATCATCTTGCTGCCAATGCCGCACCACCACCCTTCACTCTGTGTCTTGGATTTGTGTACAGACACCTTTCCCAAGACTTGGGCATGGATTTCTGGGTCTCTGGGATTTGTGTCAAGCTAGGGTTAAAGACTTTTTAGGCTGCTGGCACTTTGACTGCACTAGTTTCCTGTAACTACAGAGATTATGGTTTGCCTTCAGTCTCCCTTTTCTGTGAGCCACAGAGGGGAAAAAATAACCTCTGCCTTTTCCTCTTTCTGTTCAATCTTCCTTCCCCTCTGTAGCAATAGTGTCTCATACCCCAGGCTCCAGCCTCCTCCTACCCAGTCAAAGAAGGCCTCAGAAGGCCTTTCTTGTCTCCCAGTAGGCTCTGGACTCTAGTGAAAACAATTCTGAATTTGTAATTATATATATATATATATATATATATATATATATGGAGAGAGAGAGAGAGAGAGAAGTTCTGAGAACACAGAATCCCAGCTTCCTCAACCTTCTCTGTTTACCTCACAATCAGATTTTATATATAAGGATAAGCACCTTATATATAAAATATATATAATATATATAAATAATATAAAATATAATATATATAAAATGCAGAATAATTCTTATGAAATATAACCTCATTTGTGATTTGTAAGCATAGAAACACAATCTTTTGTTCCCATCTCAGATCCACTGAGTTTGCCTGCTTGATTTGTATACAAAATTGAGTTGCAGTAAATTCTTCCAAGCCTGTTCAGGCAAACTACTGGCTTGGTCCCCAGATCAGTACCCACTACACATCCAAACTGCAAGATACTTCACCTCAATGAAGCTATTGCCTTGATTTATAATGTTTAGTCTGGCACCAGTATGAGTTTCATAACTTTTTATTATGTTCTTACTTCACTCAGTTCGGTTCAGTTCAGTCACTCAGTTGTGTCCGACTCTTTGCAACCCCATGAACTGCAGCATGCCAGGCCTCCCTGTCCATCACCAACTCCCGGAGTTTACTCAAACTCATGTCCATCGAGTTGGTGATGCCATCCAACCATGTCATCTTTTGTCGTCCCCTTCTCCTCCTGCCTTCAATCTTTCCCAGCATCAGGGTCTTCTCCAATGAGTCCATTCTTCAAATCAGGTGGCCACAGTATTGGAGTTTCAGCTGCAACAACAGTCCTTCCAATGAACACCCAGGACTGATCTCCTTTAGGATGGACTGGTTGGATCTCCTTGTAGTCCAAGGGACTCTCAAGAATCTTCTCCAACACCACAGTTCAAAAGCATCCATTCTTCGGCGCTCAGCTTTCTTTATAGTCCAACTCTCACATCCATACATGACTACTGGAAAAACCATAGCCTTGATTAGACGGACCTTTGTTGGCAAAGTCTTACTTCACTAAAAATTAACAAAAATAAATTGAGTATTTTGCTTAAGTAAAAGATTGGAACATTTCAGGGTTTACACATCTCTAGTTATGTAAGTACTCAAGTATGTTTTTCTTTCTTTTGCAGTCATCACCATCTCCTCAAGAGAAGTAAATGTGAACCTCAAGGGCTCTCTTTAGTTCTAGGGTGGGATGGCTATGGGTAAGAGGAGATTAACTTGATTAAAATATGCCTTGCAATTTTGTACATTCTTTGGGCAGTCTTTACCTCCCACGAGTACTGGATTTAATTAGGAAACTCATCATATGAATTACTTTAGCAGAATGGTACTGTAAAATAAAAGACATACTACTACATTTTGAAGAATAGGCTAACCAGAAAGGGACTATGTAGTTGATTATTATCCAAGATGAAAATCATTGTTATCATTTATCAGTGAAAGGGAATTTTTAGATGTGATCATAATAGGGTTCCTAGGTTCCTAATATATATATATTATGTATATAATATGTATATTCCATTTATTTTATTTATCATACCAGTTGGTTTCTGTGGTTATGGAGGCCAAGAAGTCTCACAATCTGCTGATCTGCCAGGCGTAAGCCAGAGAACCAGGAAAGCCGATGGTGTAGTTATTCAGCCTGCATGCCTGAGAAGGGGAAGAGAGACAATGATTAAGTCTCTGAGTCTGAAAGCCCAAAGATCAGGAGCACCAATGTCTAAGGGCAGAAAAAGATGGATGTCTCAGCTTAATCAGAGAAAATGAATTTGCCCTTCTACTTTTTTGTTCTGTTCAATTCCTCAGTGAATTAGATGATGTCTGTCTGCACTGGAAAGGGGGATTTTTACTCATTCTACTGATTCAAATGCTAATGTCTTCCAGAGATACTTCACAGACATACCCAGAAATAATGTTTATCAGCTATCTGGCCAGAAAAAGCGCCCTAAGAGTAGACAGTGAGGCCACATGGAATGAGATCTTTTCCCCAGAAGAGATGACAGGTACTCCTTGCAAGCTTGAACTGGAGACACAGAGAGTATTAACCAATGGAACTGTGTGAAGGAGCAAAATCTTTGTGTAACCAGAAGCCCCTCAGGGAAGTGGAGGCCAGTAAGTGGCACTTATCTTCCAACCACATCCCCTCTGGCTTTTTTTTTTTTTTTTTTTGCTTTTTCAGACACCTAGGGTGGGAAGGAGTATGTCTAAATAATCTTTCATATCTTAATGAATAGTACCCATGTTCACCTAGTTGATCAAACCAGAAACCTCATTGTCACTTTTTTGACAATTCTCTTTCTTCACTCCCCAACTTTAATCCATCATCAAATGTTATGTCCTCTAAAATATCATTTGATATATATCTCTCCATCTTTACTACCTTTTCCCCTTTTCCTCCTAAGACTTTAGGTCTTTCCTGGACTTGGACAATAACCTTTTAACTAGCCTCCCCTCATCCACTTTTGCCATTTCCAACCCATGCTCCACATAGTATCTGGAGTAGGTAACTCCCCTACTAAAATTTTCATTGTCCTTAGAGAAAGTCCACAAGTTTTTTTTCATTGCTTAAAAGGCCCTCTGTGATCTGGCCCTTGTTCATCCCTCTAGCTTCATTCAGCACCATTTCCCCTGGTTTATATGGCTCTAGACACACAGCCCTTGTCTTTCATTTCCTCAAACCCACCAAATGTATCCAACATGTGTTTTCTTGGCCTGGAGATTCTTTCCTCAGTTCTTATCTTATCATTCCTCTTTACTCTTAAGGTATCAGTTTTATTGAATCAATAATTCAATAAATCAAAGTGTCTACTCTGACCCATGTTCTGTGCTAGGCATTGTGAATGCAATAGAAGGCAAGACAGAGCTGGATCCTATTCCACAAAGCTTATAATTTAGGTGAGGAAAGTGGGCACCAACAAATAGCATCCAGAGAAATGTAAAATAGCTCCATGGTGCTAGGAGATCCTATGATGGGGGATTTGACCTCGTCAGAAAGGTCAGAAGACAGAAAAAACAACTGAGTAGAAATCTGAAGAAGGATATCATTAAAGAAAAAAAAGGGGGGTTACAAGAAGAGCAAGTTGTACATGCAGAGAGGCCCAGTAGAAGAGTAATTGTGGGACTTACAAAGAGCCAAAAGAAAGCCAGTGTGGTGAAGCTGAGAGGAGGGAACTGTGCTAAGACATGAGCTAGAGGTGTCCAAGCATGTAAGACAGAGGCCGATGACTGCCACTCAGGGACTGGGCGGGTAATGTGAAATTGCAAGAGAGAGGCGCAGAACCTATGAGAAAATGAAGACTCTAAACCTTGCTTCTAACAGATTTGTATTTTGCAAAATGCAGTGTTTTGCAAAACTAAGAAAAATCAAAAACAAACTGGATAATATCCTCGTGTGGTAAGATATTACTCCCCTGCAACCAAAACAAGATGTGCTTTCCAGCTGCAGTGTAGTGAGTGGATGGGAAGTTCTAGGTGTGTTGATAAAGTTCATACATTTATCTAGTTCTTCCTCCCTGACAAAGCCTCACTAAAAGAAATTTTTTAAATTAATAAACATACAACAATGTGGAGGAAAAAAAGGAAAGGCTATAAAAGGCCAGGAATTTTGAGGCTGGAAAGCATGGGGACTATTGCAGCAGATTTAAGGACCTCAAAAAGCCAAATCCTAAACTAGTGACGGCAAAAACCAAGAATGAACCTCATTTGTACCCACAAAATCCTCAAGGGTCTGTGACTTTGATAGCTCCAAGCCCTTCTGAAAATGAGAAGGACTAGCTGAAGCCTATATAAGAATCAGGCAGATCCTTGGGTCCCCTCTCCTACTCAGCATTGCTCAACCACTGCCCCTTCCCCACCCTGGCAGAAGTCTAAAAGTTTATTCTCTGGAGAGGGTAAATTAAAGGGATTCTGAACTGGTGGATACCAAACATAGTTAAAGGTTAGGATATTATGCCAAAATTAGGAATTAAAGGAACTTCCGGATGGCAAAACACCCAGCCTTTTCCCTCTACTTGCCTTCTGGAATACTATAAGCCAGGCCTTTCCTCTCTGGCAGAAGATTAGAAGAGTCTGTTCTGGGGATTCTGACCAAAACAAGATGATCATTACAGAACAGCCCAATCAGATGTTCCTAAAATAAAACTAAACTAGTTAACATGAGCTGATAACAAATGAAAGAGAAACCTGGTAGTCAGGTTAGTCAGGGCTGTTATTTTAAAAAGTAGGGTAAAAAAGAAAAGATAAAACTAAACAGAAACAGAACACCAATCCAGGAAGTAGACTATTCAAATAACTAGAGTTGCAGGGAAAGTGGAAGAATGAAAATCTTCAATGAAATGATCTTAATAATTTCTCAGAACTGAAGGATATGACTTTCCAGATTGAAAGGACCCAAAAAGCCAGAATAAAATAGATGAGAATAGATCCACAAAAGTCAATTTTGTTGTGAAACTTCAGAACACTGAGCACAAAGAAAAAATCATAAACTGAAAAAAAAAAATCTAGAGACAACGGAGCAATACCTCCAAAAATTTGAATGAAAATGAATTCCAATCTAGAATTTTGTATAAAATTAAACTGTTCACTCAAACATGAGGATCAGGATAATGATGTTTTCAGGTGTAAAATTTTACCTCACGTGTGGTTTATACTTCTATATCCCTTTGCTTAGGAAGCTTCTGGACGATATGTTCTACAAATATGAAAATAAATCAAAAAAGAAAAATTATTGGATACAGAAAATAAGAAAGCTGACACAGACCTAACAGATTCAACACACAGTACTAAAGAAGTCTCAGGAGAAGGAAAAAGGGAGACACCAAAATGTTACCTAAGCACTTGAAAAAGAGGGACATATGTCCAGATTGGAGCACAGTGCGCCTCAAGAAATGGGACATGTTGAGAGAGCCATCAAGGTAAAAATGCCTACTGTAACCTGAGGGCTAAACGTGGAGGTGATCCTCTCAATAAGCTCTATGAAGTCAGGGACCATTTCTGTTCTGAGCATTGTTCCATCTCCAGTAACTAGTAAGTGCTGATATATAATAGAAGTATAATGAAAAATGTCTTGAAGAATTTGTGCATTATCAGCCTTGAGTACAATAAAGACAAGGCCAGAATATTAATGCCAGGTTGCTCATGTCACAGGGTATAATGTACTTTAATGACAATTCTTTATACTCATCCATCACTTTTTATCTTACAAAGTACCTTTTACACATCATTTCATTGTTTCACAATAAATCTTTGAATTAGATGAAGATATTAAGAGACTCACACAAGATCACTGGACTTCTTAACTTAAAAACAAAAACAAAAAACAGGGCTGAAACATGGGTATTCTAAACCGATACTCTTTCTTATAGTTCATAAGACCTTTTTGTCCACAATAATTACAGGGTAGGACAATGTCAAAGTAAAGTAAAGAAAATATCTTTTTTTTTTCCTTTTCTTTTCTTAAAGATGTTTTTGATGTAGACCATTTTTAAAGTTTTTATTAATTTGTTACAATATTGCTTCTGTTTTATGTTTTGGTTTTTTGGCCATGAGGCATATGGGATTTTAGCTCCCCAACCAGTGATCAAACCAGCAGCCCCTGCTTTAGAAAGCAAAGTCTTAACCACTGGACTGCCAGGGAAGTCCAGAGGGAAATATCTTTTTAATATTTTGTTTAAAAGAAAAGCTAAACATTCATGGCAATAGTTTAGATATTTATTATACTTATCACAGTGACTATGAATGAATACAATTCAGTTTCCATCAGACTATGAATTACAAATAGCAATGATTTATATGTTTATAAAGTATAAAATGGGCTTCACAGGTGGCTCAGTGGTAAAGAATCTGCCTGGCAGGGCAGAAGACACAAGAGATGCGGGTTCAGCCCCTGGGTTGGGAAGATCCCCCTGGAGGAGGAAATGGCAATCCACCCCAATATTCTTGTCTGAAAAATCCCACAGACAGAGGAGCCTGGCAGGCTATAGTCCTTAAACTCACAAAGAGTCGGACAAAACTGAGTGACTGAACATGCACAAAGTGTACAACACATACATATTTTTATCACAAAACACAATGAGGTAGATATCACTTTCGTTTCCCTTTTAAAAGGTGATAAAACTGAGGCTTAGAATTATTTCACTAATTGGCATAAATCACAGAAATATTTGCCCCATAAATTAAATACAGAAATATTAGACTGAAAATATGAAGCTTGCTTATAAAAAGAAATTACTCTCCCAAGATGTAGACATCCCTTTCTTCAATACTACTCAAAGCAGTACTGAGTAGTTTACTTATTCTATTATACTCTACTATACATTAGCCTCTTACTTTGTCTACCCTGTCAAATATTGTGAAATTAGGAAACTTTTCTAAGATAAGTCAACTCATCTAAGAAGTGGTTAGTATAAACTCATAGAAGCAATCACATGTATACATCTTTAGAGTATAGATTTTCTCTGGAAGCACTAAGACTTAGATTAAAAATCAATATTAATAGCTTAACATTGTAATATGCCTTATATTCACACTTTAACCATGAGATAGGCAGTGTAGCAGATTAAGAAATACAAACAGTAGAGTAGTATTCTCTATTTCCTCCTTTCGTCCATTGCTTTAATATGTTTTACATCCAATCTTATACATATAGGAAAACATTTCTCATTCATGCCAGTTATTTTGCACTCATCACATTGCATTGTAGGCTCATATTTTTGTAAGTCTAGCTTTCAAAACCAGAATGTAAGTTACTTTAGGATATGGATTATGTTCTATAATATAAAATTCTCTCTTGACTGCACCCCTTTGTTTTGCACAGTGTCTGACCCAAGTCAGGTGAGTTCCTGGCTTTGCTCTATTTCTCTCCATATTTAAAGTCACCTGCAAAATTAAATCTACTCTATTACCAGGGCTAATCTTACTGAGGCAAGAATCAATTAAAGTCTTTCCAAATCAATATTTTGGGGTTCATATTCAAGTGTTTCCAACCTTGGTGAGGTACTCTAAGTTTGATAACTGGCCTCCTACCCCTAAGTCTTGAGCTCCAAAGTGCCCTTGTATGCAAAACCTACCTTCTGTTCTATTGCTGTTCTCCTATTCCTAATAGAAAGCTTTCCATAATACCTCAGTCACTCCCAGGAAAGGCAGGAAAGGCAAGTTGAGATGGGATTTCTCCCTCAGGAGGAATCTGGATTGTAAATTATACCTCAGAGAAGTTCTGACCTGAGGCTTGGGAGCTGGGTTTTCATACACCATCATCTGAGAGCCATTGGTTGAGAGCTGATTCACGGCAGCCATGGTAGCCCAAGAGCCGTCCTGCAGAGAATGTTAGGTTCTGTGAAGTAGAGGTGAAAAACACTGGAGCACAGCCATAGTCAAAGTGATCCGAGGGGTACTTCCAATGTCTGCCACAGCTCAAGCCGTCAGAAGCAGCTCACCAGAGAAAAGTGCAGAAAGCTGAGTGCCCCACAGCCTGTAGCAGTGGCTGGGGATCACCCAACACCAACGTGCAATGGATGCAGCTAAAGTCACAGGAGAAAAAAGCCAGGTGGCATGAACACTGGGCCATCTGTCCCATGAGGGAGCATCAGGAAAGATGCCAGAGCGGCAGAATGAGACAGACAGAAGCAGAGGTGATAACGGCCAATGTCAAAAGACAGAGGAAGACCTCAGTGTCAATATTTCTGAATAGACATGAACCACTGTGGCACCTCCGAAGAACCAGGAGTTTGGGCAAGTACTCCTGCAGTTCTTTGGAGGCTTCTCTGGTGGCTCAGTTCATAAAGAATCTACTGCAATGCAGGAGACACGAGTACCTCCCTGGGTTGGAAAGATCCCCTAGAGAAGGAAATGGCAAACTACTCCAGTAATCGTGCCTGGGAAATCCCATGGACAGAGTAGCTTGCCGGGCTGCAGTCCTTGGGGTCACAACAGTTGGACGTGACTAAACCACCACTACCACAGAGCACAATGTTATTGTAGGTTGGTGTGGCTTGAGAAAACACAAACGACAAGCTTTTTTCTCTGCTATACTATTATTCTGCTATTACTGAGTCCAAATAAGGGTTAAAAATAGTATCAGACATTCAGGGAAAAAAATCAAACATTTTGGACCTATCCTTTTACTTACTACTAGCAAATCTATTCATTGTGTTTCTTCATTTTCCAGGTCAAGAGTCTGACTTAATTTTTACTCATGCCCCATAATTTACATTTGCCAAATAGGAGGAATTTTTTAAGTGAGAAATTAGTCTAATATTCTTTATTCATGTTGTTTTCAAAATCATGCAAGAAATCAGACTTATTAATTTGTTCCATAAACACTGTTTGAATTAGCTACCATATTAAGTGGATTAAAAAGATAAAAAAGAAACAGTCCTGTGTTGGGGAAAAAAAAAAGCATGGGAATGATGAAAACTAGATTCAGGCTAGCGGTTACTCATGGGAAGAAGAAATAGAATGGGATCTAGAAGGGGTAAAACATGTTTTTTCTTCATATATCTGACATCTTAATAATAATTAAGTAAATGTAAATAAATAAAAGCTTTAGTATTTTCTAAATACTAAAGTGGACTTCCCTGATGCCTCAGACTGGAAAGATTCTGCCTGCAAAGCAGGAGACCCGGGTTTAATACCTGGGTTGGGAAGATATCTTGGAGTAGGAAATGCCAACCCACTCCAGTATTCTTGCCTGGAGAGTCCCGTGGACAGAGGAGCCTGGGGGGCTACAGAGAGTCAGACACCACTGATACTTCCACTTTCAAATATTAAAGTAACCAATAGTTTAGACAACTATTTGACTTAGAACGTAATTACTTTGGCAATACACATGATTTCTAACATTTTTCTACTGCCATAAAGGAAATTATTTAAGAGCAGTTGTGTTGATCATGAGAGACTAACAACCAAATAACACCAACACTGGCAGTTTTTCTCAGAAGTGAGGTAAGCTGTATTTTTAAACTATGGATATTAGTTTTTCAGTGCAGAGATTAACTAAGAATACTAGTGAGTAGCCATTCCCTTTTCCAGGGGAAATTTCTGACTCAGGGATCAAACTCAGGTCTCTTGCATTGCTGGCAGATTCTTTACCATCTGAGCCACCAGGGAAGCCCCAGTATGGTGTTACATGAGTCTGTATCTGGTGCAAGTATCTAGCAGTTCCTAATTAATACTTACTGGATGTTTATCCTATTTTGATATCCTATCATATTTATGTGAGTATATATATAATATATATATGTAATTGTATATATAATATTATCTCCTCTGTACAAGGGATTTCTGGTCCCATCACTTCATGGCAAACAGATGGGGAATCAATGGAAATAGAGACAGACTTTATTTTCTTCGGCTCCAAAATCACCATGGACAGTGACTGCAGCCATGAAATTAGAATTGCTCCTTGGAAGAAAAGCTATGACCAACCTAGACAGCTTATTAAAAAGCAGAGACATTACCTTGCTGACAAAGATCTGTTTAGTCAAAGCTATGGTTTTTCCAGTAGTCATGTATGGATGTGAGAGTTGAAACATAAAGAAAGCTGAGCACTGAAGAACTGATGCTTTTGAACTGTGGTGTTGGAGAAGACTCTTGAGAGTCCCTTGGACTGCAAGGAGATCCAACCAGTCCATCCTAAAGAAGATCAATCCTGAATGTTCATTGGAAGGCCTGAGGCTGAAGCTGAAGCTCCAATACTTTGGCCACCTGATTCGAAGAGTGGACTCATTTGAAAAGACCCTGATGCTGGGAAAGATTGAAGGCAGGAGGAGAAGGGGACAACCAGAAGATGCGATGGTCGGCTGGCATCACCAACTTGATGGACATGAATTTGAGCAAGGTCTGGAAGTTGGTGATGCACAGGAAAGCCTGGCATGCTGCAGTCCATGGGATCACAAAGAGTCAGACATGACTGAGCGACTGAACTGAACTGATAATATTATGGGCTTCCTTGGTCACTCAGATGGAAAAGAATCTGCCTGCAATGCCAGAGACCAGGTTCAATCCCTGGATTGGGAAGATTCCCTGGAGAAGACTCCATTATTCTTGCTTGGAGAATTCCATGGGCAGAGGAGCCTGGTGAAGCCACAGCACATGAAGTCACAAAGAGTCAGACACAAATGAGTAAGTCACACACACACACACACACACACACACACACACACACACACACATCATATTAAGCTAAGAACTTGAGCTTGACCATCAGGACACTTGGATTCTAAAATAATATCAGCTAGATTGCAATTCTTATCTATTCATTTAATTTACCTAAGCTCAACTCAACGTAAAATGAAAGATTTGCATGAGATGTATCCTAAGGCTGATTCTATGAAATTAGGTAACTTCTGACTTTGACAAGCTTAAAATTAGTTTAGGGCATAGAGCTCATCCACAGGAAAATAGATTAAGAAGCATACAAGTAATTTAAAAACAAACACTAAAAACGGAAGAAATTTTTTTAAAATCAGCTTTTGGTGAAGTTAATTGGGAAGGTGAAGATTACACCACTAACAAGTAGAAGAAATGTGAGTTTATAAATTAAATGAGAGAAGGGTGTATGGGAAGAACATTTTTTTTCTTTTCTGTTCATCATAAAATAACTGATTATCAAGAATACCAGAGCATTTCTATTTGCAGACATGTAATGGTATTTCCATATATACACCTATTTTGTGTGATGGCTTGAAATCTTCCCAGAATTGCTAGAGTGTATGAATTTTATGATTACTTTTAATTGTATCAAAATTATGTATGGGTGATAATGGGAGGTTTTCAAAAGGATTATCAGAAACTATACATAATTGCTGATTGTGTCACTATCAGTTCAGTTCAGTTCAGTCGCTCAGTCATGTCCAACTCTTTGTGACCCCATGAATCACAGCACGCCAGGCGTCCCTGTCCATCACAAACTCCCGAAGTTTACTCAAACTCATGTCCATCGAGTCAGTGATGCCATCCAGCCATCTCATCCTCTGTCGTCCCCTTCTCCTCCTGCCCCCAATCCCTCCCAGCATCAGGGTCTTTTCCAATGAGTCAACTCTTCGCATGAGGTGGCCAAAGTATTGGAGTTTCAGCTTCAGCATCAGTCCTTCCAATGAACACCCAGGACTGATCTCCTTTAGGATGGACTGGTTGGATCTCCTTGCAGTCCAAGGGACTCTCAAGAGTCTTCTCCAACACCACAGTTCAAAAGCATCAATTCTTTAGCACTCAGCTTTCTTCACAGTTCAACTCTCACATCCATACATGACCACTGGAAAAACCATAGCCTTGACTAGACGGACCTTTGATGGCTATAGGGAACCTCGTTTAAAGTATCACCGAGTTTACAATTATCAACCTGCATGTGTGTGTGCTAAGTTGCTTCAGTCCTGTCTGACTCTTTGTGACCCTCTGGACTATAGCCCACTAGGCTCCTCTGTCCATGGGATTCTCCAGCCAAGAACACTGGAGTGGGTTGCCATGCCCTCTTCCAGAGTGATTATAAACATAGTATGACTCAAATTATTACAAAACATTACCAGATTTGGGAAAGGTTTCCAGAAGAAGAGAGCAGCCAATTAGTCAAGCAACACACTTTCTGAGTACCTGCTGTGTACAAATTATTGATGATAGGTGTTGCTGAATGAACAGAAACCAAAAAAAAAAAAAAGAAGAAGAAAACAGAAATACTGTTGATGAAGCAGGTTGTGGTGAATACAGGGGTGGTAGAGTAATCAACCTTCAGTAAATTTTATTTGATGGAGAGTGCCTCAGCTTTAGAGATGGAGAAGGATCTCAAGGTGGAAAGAACATGGGAGACATACTATGATGTTAGAATCTAATCTCAATTTAGTCACCTAGGTGCAACCTTGGGTGAGTATTTTTTCTCAGTTTTGTTCTCCTGTAAAATGGGATGTAATGCTGATACATGCCTTCCTTCAGGGGGCTGCAGTGAGAAATTGTGAAGAAATGATTTGTAAATTGTAAGAAGTAAACATATTCTTTATTTACATCCAGTAAATCCTTGACCAAACTGTGTGATATATTCTTTACCATGTCTTTTCACCATTTACCCTCAACAGGGCACTTGCTTTTTCCTGCATGTGTCAGCAAGGTTTCCCTTCCTGTTCTCTCCCCAAATGAACTATGAGCTTTTTAGTAGCATACCTTCTGTTTGCTTTCCATCGACAAGAAATGATGATTGGCACACCATGGCCTTTCAGTAAATTGTGTGTGCATGTGTGCTCAGTTGCTTCAGTCAAGTCTGACTTTTTGCGGCCCTATGGACTGTAGCCCACCAGGCTCCTCAGTCCATGGGATTCTCCAGGCAAGAATACTGGAGTGGGTTGTCATGCCCTCCTCCAGGGGATCTTCCCCACCCAGGGGTCAAACCGACGTCTTCTACGACTCCTGCATTGTAGGCAGATTCTTTATCTGCTGAGCCACCGGGGAAGCCCCCAGTAAATTACTTAATATTTAAGTTTTACATAGGAGCAATTATTTGAGCTCTTTAAGGTATTCTCAAATGTCATTTACATGCAGCTGTCATATTCATCTTGTTAGACATATTTCTGATGACGTCATGTCACTTCAAAAATTGCCAAGTGTCTCATTTTCTACTTAATGATGTCTTTTTTTAAAATATACTTTTAAAAATTGAAGTGTAGTTGATTTACTATGTTGCATTAGTTTCTGGTGTATTGTGAAGTGATTCAGTTACACACACACACAGATATGTGTGTGTATATATATATTCTTTTCCATTATGGTTTATTATAGGATATTGAATATAGTTCCTATGCTATTCAGTAAGACCTTGTTGCTTATTTATTTTATATATAGTGGTTTGTATCTGTCTACTAATCCCAAACTCCTAATTTATTACTCCTCCACTACTTTCCCTTTGGTAACCATAAGTTTTTTTTTTTTAATTTTTATTGAAGCATAGTTGATTTACAATATTGCACTAGTTTCAGGTATACAGCAAGGTTAATCAGTTATGTATATATCCACTCTGTTGTTTTTTTTTTAGATTCTTATCTCATTGAGGCCATCACAGAGTAGTGAGTAGAGTTCCCCATGCTATACAGCAGCTATTATCAGTTATCTATTTTATATATAGTAATGTGTATATGTCAATCCCGATTGCCCAGTTTATCCCTTCCCCCCTTGTCCCCTGGTAACCATAAGCTTGTTCTCTGTGTCTGTGAGTTTGTTTCTGTCTTGCTAATAAGTTCATTTGTGTCATAGTTTAGATTCCACATATTGTTGTTGTTGTTCAGTCATTCAGTCATGTCCGACTCTTTGTGACCCCATGGACTGCAGCACGCCAGACTTCCCAGTCCTTCACTGTCTACCGGCGTCTGCTGAAACTCATATCCATTAAGTCAATGATGCCATCCAACCATTACATCATCTGTCACCCATTTCTGCCCTCAGTCTTTCTCAGCATCAGGGTCTTTCCCAATGAGTCTGGTCTTCGCATCAGGTGGCCAAAGTATTGGAGCTTCAACTTCAGTCAGTCCTTCCAATGAGTATTCAAGGATGATTTCCTTTAGGATTGACTGGTTTGATCTCCTTGCTGTCCAAGGGACTCTAAAGAGTCTTCTCCAGCACTACATTTTGAAAGAATCAATTCCTCGGCGCTCAGCCTTCTTTATGGTCCAACTCTTACATCCATACATGACGAACGGAAAAACTCTACGGATCTTTGTCGACAAACTGATGTCTCTGCTTTTTAATGTACTGTCTTAGGTTTGTCATAGCTTTTCTTTCAAGGAGCAGACATCTTTTAACCTCATGACTGCAGTCACCATCCACAGTGATTTTGGAGCCCGAGAAAATAAAGGCTGTCACTATTTCCATTTTTTTCCCCATCTATTTGCCATGTAGTGGTGGGACCAGATGCCATGATCTTAGTTTTTTGAATGTTGAGTTTTAAGCCAGCTTTTCACTTTCCTCTTTCACTTTTATCAAGAGGCTCTTTAGTTCCTCTTCGCTTTCTGCCATTAGGGTGTATCATCAGCATATCTGAGATTATTGATATTTCTCCTGGAAATCTTGATTCCAGCTTATGAATCATCCAGCCCAGCATTTCTCATGATATACTCTGCATATAAGTTAAATAAGCAGGGTGACAATATACAGCCTTGACATACTCCTTTCCCAATTTTGAACCAGTGTGTTGTTTCATGTCCAATTCTAACTGTTGCTACTTGATCTGCATACAGGTTTCTCAGGAGGCAGGTTAGGTGGTCTGGTATTCCCATCTCTTTGAGAATTTTCCAGTTTGTTGTGATCCATACAGTCAAAGGTTTTAGCGTAGTAAATGAAGCAAAAGTAAATGGTTTTCTGGAATTCTCTTGCTTTTTCTGTGATCAAATGGATATTGGCAATTTGATCTCTGTTCTTTTCCTTTTCTAAATCCAGCTTGTACATCTGGAATTTCTCTGTTCACATACTGTTGAAGCCTAACTTGAAGGATTTTGAGCATTACCTTGCTAGCATATGAAGTAAGCTCAATTGTGTGATAGTTTGATCATTCTTTGGCATGGCTTTTCTTTGGGAATGGAATGAAAACTGACCTTTTCCAGTCCTGTGGCCACTGCTGAGTTTCCCAAATTTGCTGGCATATTGAGTGCAGCACTTTAACAGCATCATCTTTTAGGATTTGAAATAATACAGCTGGAATTCCATTAGCTCCACTACCTTTGTTCGTAGTAATATTTCCTAAGGCCCACTTGAATTCACACTCCCGAACATCTGGCTCTAGGTGAGTGACCACACCATTGGGGTTATCTGGGTTATTAAATCCTTTTTTGTACAGTTCTTCTGTGTATTCTTTCCACCTCTTGTTAACATCTTTTGCTTCTGTTAGGTCCAAACCATTTCTGTCCTTGCTTGTGCCCATCTTTGCATGAAATGTTCCCTTGGCATCTCTAATTTCTTGAAGAGATCTCTAGTCTTTCCCATTCTATTTTTTTCCTCTATTTCTTTGCTTTGTTCACATAGGAAAGCTTTCTTATCTCTCCTTGCTATTCTTGGGAATTCTGCATTCAGATGAATATATCTTTCCTTTTCTCCTTTCTCTTTCTCTTCTCTCCTTTTCTCAGCTCTTTGTAAAGCCTCCTCAGACAACTATTTTGCCTTGTTCCATTTCTTTCTTTTGGGGATGGTTTTGGTCACCACCTCCTGTACAATGTTATGAACCTCCATCCAGAGTTCTTCAGGCACTCTATCAGATCTAACCCTTTGAATCTATTTGTCACTTCCGCTGTATAATCATAAGGGATTTGATTTAGGTCATACGTGAATGGCCTACTGCTCTTCTGTACTTTCTTCAATGTAAGTCTGAATTTTGCAATAGGGAGCTCATGATCTGAGCCACAGTTAGCTCCAGGTCTTGTTTCTTCTGACTGGATAGAGCTTCTACATCTTCGGCTACAAAGAATATAATCCATCTGATTTCGGTATTTGCCGTCTGGTGATGGCCATGTGTGGAGTTGTCTCTTGTGTTGTTGAAAGTGGCTTTTTGCTATATCCAGTGAGTTCTTTTGGTGAAACTCCATTAGCCTTTGCCCTGCTTCCTTTTGTACTCCAAGGCCAAACTTGCCTGTTACTCCAGGTGTCTCTTGACTTCCTACTTTTGCATTCCAGATTCCACATATGATTGAAATTATATGGTATTTGTCTTTCTCTTTCTGACTTCCTTCACTTGGTATGATAATCTCTAGGTCCATCTATGTTGCCGCAGATGGCACTATTTCATTCTCTTTTATGTTTGCATAATATTCCATTGTATACATGTATCACATCTGGTGTATCCATTTATATGTCAATGGACATGTAGTTTGCTTCCATATCTTGGCTATTGTAAATAATTCTGCTGTGAACATTGGAGTACATGCATCTTTTTGAATTAGAGGTTTCTCTGGATATATGCCCAGGAGTGATATTGCTGGGTCATATGGCAACTCTATTTTTAATTTTTTGAGGGACCTCCATACTGTTTTCCATAGTTGCTGCACCAATTTCCATTCCCTTTAACAGTGTAAGGAGTTCCCTGTTCCCCACATCCTCTCTAGCATTTGTTATTTGTAGACTTTCAAGTGATGGTCATTCTGACCAGTGCATATGAGTTATACCTCATTGTAGACCTCAGTGTATACAATGAGTTATACCTCATTGTAGTTTTGATTTGCATTTCTCTAATAATTAGTGATGTTGAGCATCTTTTTATGTGCCTATTGGCCATGTGTATGTCTTCATTGCAGAAATGACATACATTTCATTTTTTTATTGTGTTGTTTGGTTTCTTGTTATTGATTTGTATGCCCTGTTTGTATATTTTGGAAATTAAGCCCTTGTCAGTTGCATAATTTGCAAATATTTTCTCCCAGCCTGTATTGAACATACTTTTTTATTGAGATATAATTGACTTGTAACATTGTGTTAGTTTTAGGTGTACAACATAATGATTAAAGTATTAATTCCTATCGAAACTCTAAGGCCTTGCTACTCAATCTGTGGTCTCCAGATGGGTAGCATTCACATTATCTGTGAGCTTGCTAAGAATACAGAGCCTGCAGCCCTATCCCAGACCTACTGAATCAGCAACTGCACTTTATAAAATTCCTAGCCAGTTTATATACACAGCTTTGACTACATCTTCATCTCTTTCCAAACTTAAAGATTCAGAAGTAGCTAATAAATTGACAGGCATCCAATAAAATTTGAAAACATAAGTAATTTTTTGATGTTGCTCAAATGTTCCACGGGAGAACACTTAAATTATATGTAATTCTATAAATTATACTCGCTTATCTGAAATTCAATTTTTTACTGGGCTTTCCCATATTTAATCAGGCATTCCCTATTCAGAAGGGTAGGATCTATGTTTAACATAACTGTGTATTGCGTTCGTTTAACGAAAAGACAACAAATTTCTTCAGAACTGAGGTTTCTTTGGGTTTTGCTTAACATTGTACATCTCCAGAGACCGCAGTACCCGCCATCCACCTCCCCCCCCCACCCCAATGCGCGCGCGTGCTCTCTCTCTCTCTCTCTCTCACACACACACACACACACACACATATACACACACACACATACACACACACACACAATAAAGGACCAACAGTCATTTCTTTAATGAATATATCCGAACATCTTCCAATTATGTACTGGGTTGTAAGTGCATATTTTAACTAAAGTCGAATATTTTTCTCGTCACACACACACAAAAGTGTTTAAAAGCTATTTGTGCACTTGTTCACATTTTAGCTGGCAGAGTTCAGGACTTGATGCGAACATAATCAAGGGCTCAAAATGTACTCGTCGCAGACTGGGTCCATATGGTCAACATGGGGAAAGAATTCTAAACTCAGGATGCTGACAAACCCGCAGCAGACGGCGGTAGGCAACGCCTCCCCACTCCCTGGCCGCGGAGACACCCGCGCACGCGCACAGCCGCCCTTCGGGCCCGTGGGCCGGGTGGAGGGAGGCGGGGCTCCCAGGGCGCGTGCGCGGGCGGCCTGGCTGTGAGCCCCTCCCTTGGCGGGGGCGCGCGGCGAGGAGGACCGCACGGAAAGGGGGAAGTCAGGTGCCCGCTACCGCCGCCGCCGCTACCGCGGTTTGTCGCCAGAAGAAAAATGGCGGATCTGGAGGAGCAGTTGTCTGATGAAGAGAAGGTAAGAGCCTCGGGGGCGGCGGAGCTAGTCGTTCGGGGAGCCAGTAGAGCCCCGCTGTATCGGCCCGGAGTCTGGCCGCCGGCGAAGGGCATTGGTCGCTGCCCTCGGCTGCCCTTCCTTCCCTTCTCCTCGCGGCGCCCGAGTGCCTGCCCCTGTCAGTCACCCGAGGCCGCGCGGGGGCAGGTCTCCGCCGGGCCTGCTCGCTCCGCTCCTTGTAGGGTGTGTGCTCCGAAAATAGGAAGCGCGAGCTGGGCGGCGGCGCTTGGCGCCACCGGCGGGGGCGGGGGGCGCCGAGGGCGGCGGCCGCCGGGGACCCTCTCCTGGCGCCTTGGCCGCGGGGCCCTGTGTCCGGGTCGGGAACTGCAGAAGGGTCTGGGTCCCGGCCTGGAGGCGGCCCAAGGACAGGACGCGGCCCGAAGGCCTGGCCGGGGTGAGGGCTGAGGGGGAAAATCGCTTAGGAAGCAGACCTTCACTTCTCTCTTCTACTCCCTCCTCCCAGTAGCAAAATGCTTCCTTTTCTAGGTTCTCTGGTTATTTTTTTCCCCTTTACCCGTGGAAGCCTTTTTTTTTTTCTTCCCCTTTTCTTTTTCGGCTTTAGCTGTAAGCTCTGCAGTTCCCATGTTCCCCTGGAGGCAGTGAAGTTGCTCACAAAAAGACACCCCCCTCCCCCAGTTGTTTGCTACCCGTGTCGGCAGCAGCCCTCCTGGGGGCCGATTTGGTGGCGCCCCATTGTACTGCTAGACTTCTTCGGAAAACGGGAGATTGTGCAACTCCTTTTACTGTATCTTAGATGCTGTGACAGCACTGGAACCAGATGAACTACTTAAGTTCTCAGGCATTTGAGGAAATCTGATCATTGAACTGGTTCTCTCGCGGTTTCATTTGGCCCCTGTGAGGTCCCACTCCCCAGTCTGTGTATTGAGGGGCAGGAGTACCCTACTAATTTTGAGTATATCCTGGGTAGATCCTTAATGTTTCTCAAACTCAGAAGTAACTGACATAAACTTTGAATAAGATAGAGTTTTCGAAGTGTCCATTCTTAATTTAGTAGGGCTCATTTTCTTAAGCTTCAAAGCAGTACTGTCATATATGAAACACACACGTACTGGTGTTTAAGAAATCTTGGTGTCAGCCTAAGGATATTTTCGGTTGGAACGTTCTGCTCCAAGTGTTTTTACATCCTGTGTTCTTGGACCGAAATGTCATGTTCTGTCTTCTTCCCTTTGTAAATGTGCAGCAGTCAGCCTCATCTTTAGTTTCGGGGGAAAAAGTTGTGTGTTTTTTTTTAACCTCTGTGCTCTTTGGTGAAAGTGATAATGAAACTACAAAGTGGGGAGAGCAACAAGGTTCTCCATAATTCACAGGCCTGTTAGGCAGATACTTATGTACATAGAAGTTGCTGCGCGGTATTCACCTGTGTAATATTGGTAAATAGCCATACATTGGTAACTGACAATGTAAGCAGGTGTGCATACACATTTAATATTAAGTAGTGCTAAAAAGTTTTTTTGCAAAGGGATTGTCATGTTGTTCTTTCTGCTGTTGGTAAGTGGTGATTAGTAGCTCAAGTGACTAGAAATCTAGCTGAGGAGAGAGTACTCAGTGTGGGAGTTAATATAGACCTGCCATGTGTTGTAAACGCCTAAAATAGCGAAGTTTTTTTCAAAATGAGATGACACGATTTCTTATTGTCCGGCGCTAAACTCCATAAAGTTGCGGGAATGAGGTGGGGGGGGTCTTATTCTTTACGCTTGCCCAACACCATGTTTTAAGAGTAAATGAATGAAAACTCGTTTGAAGGAATTTCATGGGTTTGTTTTTACTTAGAGTTTTGTAAGACTATTCTGAAGATATTTTACCTATAAATTTCTGATTACTTTTTTCGTGATTTAAGAAAAATATTAACTGTGTGATTAAATTCAAGGAACTGGTTAAGTGAAATTCTAACAGTCTTGTTTATTTGTTTAAATGTTCTTTTTAATCTGTTGGAGAAGGACCTTTCACATAGAATCGGAAATAGGTTTAAAGGTGATTTTTTTAAACTAATATTTGAATCATTTTACTTTTTTTGCACCTTGTTTGTAATTTTCAAGAATAAGGTTTTAATACTTCAGTGCTCTTGGAATTTCCATTACTGATTACAAAAAAAAGGAAGGGAAACTGTTAAGACATGCAGTACCATACTTTGTATATGCCTAACTCAGAAAATACTTTTAATTTGTTGTAAGTTTGAACTAGGTTTTATTACTACTATTTCACAAAATAATTAAAGTAAGTTTTGAAAAGCTTTAAGTTATTAACAGAAGGACATTTATGTAGGCAGTACAAATGCGGTATTTAAACCTTAGTTTGTCTGAATCAGAAGTTGATGCTCTTGTGACATTAGGCTTCCTTAACAATTGATGATAGAATCTGGACTTATAAGTTTTTTTTAGTTTGACAGCTTAATTTGAGAAAGGAGAAACAGTAGTTCTGTTTGGCTTTAATAGAAATTGTAAATAACTAAATGTTAAATAGTGTTGGGTTTTAATTTGTGTTTTGATCATTTTAGAACAAAGTTCATTTTTCTTTGACACATTTAAAAGTTTTATGCCGCTGGTATAGTTTCATATATACCTTGTGGTAGGAAGCATTTTAGAAATTAATCTAGAATAGTATCTTTGCTTTCTCAATCATGTACGGTTTCTTGAGGATACTATGAAATTAATAACTTTTTCTCCTTTGGCCACTAGGTTAATAGGGAAGAAAATTATTTGAAGAAGTACAGTGAAGTTCTTTGAAGTTATTTTCTGTGGTGTGTCCTATAGACCTTTTTACATAGTTACAGAAGCCCTAGCCCAGTTCCATGTTTCCATTCCTTGGTCAGCTACATTGTACAGAAAAGCATTCTTTGTGATTGAAATTATGTGAAATTGTGGCATAAGTCTCAAATGAAAAGAATTACTTCCAAACTGCTCTCTAAATGAGAAATCCTGAAAGTCACTCCAGGCTTTGGAAGACACCTTAGTTATTGACTCGAAAGGGTCTGCGGCCGCTAACCTCTCCCACCTTCCCCCAGTGAGTAGAGTGATCCACTCTGGTAGCTTCAACTTTTGTAACTTTGTAGATGTGTCCCAGGTACATAGCTCAGCCCTGCTTCTCTGCTTAGTACTGGTCACACATTTTTATCTGCTGGTCCTCCTCAGAGTAGAGATGCTCACAGTTAAGGAGATGCTCAGATGGAACCTGTCTAAAAATAAATTTATTAACCCCGCCCCCTTACCCAAAGCAGGGCCCATACCCATCTCTTCCTGCTCATTTTTCTCTCTATGACTGTTCTCATTATTCAAGTCCCAGGTTTTTAACTTCAGGTTTACTTTAACTATTTTCCTCTTTGTGCTCTCTGAACCTAACAGTCAGTTTCCAAACCTCATCTTTTCCATCAGAATATGTTCTATTCTAATTATTTCTTGCTTGAAAAAATTAATTCACTTATATTAATATTTTATTTATAACCCCTCAGTTGACCAGACCATTAACAATTTATGAATTACTGTTGTTTAGTAACAAATTTTTGTTGTATGAACAAAATGCAAATTGATTGTTCTGTGACTACACAGTTGAAGAAATAAATCTAAGAGAAGAAAAAGAGTTAGAAGAATGTCTCATGTCTGTTTTATTTGCCGCTGGTGGACTTTTATTATAAACTTTCTAGACAGATCCCTCTCTCTTCCTGCCATTTTTCTACTCCCCAACTTTTAGTTGCTGGATTCCTCCATTGCTTTTACAAGGAGGCCCAACTCTTGAAAATGGTGTTCGTGCCCTTGTATTCCATTCTAACCTAAATAGTTCTGACATTTCCAATATATACTGTTATTTAATCATGCTGTGACTTCAAAGAGACCCTCATGCTAATCCCCTTGTAGCACCTTGAGTAAATTGTTTCATTGCACAGTAACCTCTGTTTCCTCTAAAATGTGGGAATATAATAGAAGGTATATTCTCCATTAACATTCTGTAGGTGTGACTGTTGCCCGGCAGGTAAACACAATACATTTCACTTCTTTTTCTCTGCTCCTGACTGACCTGCTCTGAGAATTGGTACTGCTCCCCAGTTTCTCCCCTTTTTTGAAAAATGACATTACTCATCCTTCAAGATTTAGCTCAGCTCATTTGACTAGTTTTCTTTCTCCTGAAAGCTGTTTTCTCTTTCTTCTGAACCCTGTAACACGTCATTAGTATTAAATATAGTTTTGCATAGTTATTTGTTTACTTGGTTTTTTTCCTTATATTCTACTGGAATTCCTTAGTGCAGAAATAATGCCATCTTTAGCATCTGTATAATATATGTGATGAGTACAGGGGTTCAGTGAGTGAATGAACAAAGGAGTCACGAATTCACAGAATTAAGGAAAAAAACATTATTATGAAAAGTAGCAGCATATAAAGGCAGGGGTTAGAGGGAAAATCTAGTATGCCACATTTTTCACTTCTAAATAATGTGATAGATTGTAAAGATTAAGATAGTTAAATTCCGGGTGCTCTTTGAGGTGCAGGTGGTGATATTGGCTACATGCTAAGTATTACATGCTAAGTATTACACATGCTAAGTATTAGTATGCAGTTTACATACTTCTCCCTCAATCATAATTTGGCTTCAGAAGTTTTGTTTGTGTGTAAAAACAAGGTGAGCTGCCAGTATATCTCACCATGCTGGACTCAGTCTATCAGTCGTCTCTGACTCTTTGCGACCCCATGGACTGTAGCCTGCCAGGCTGCTCTGCCCATGGAATTCTCCAGGCAAGAATACTGGAGTGGGTTGCCATGCCCTTCTCCAGGGAATCTTCCCCACCCAGGGGTCCAACCTGCGTCTCCTATGTTGCAAGTGAATTCTTTACTGCTGATCCCCCGGGGAAGCCCCATATTTCGTCGTAATTCTTGTAAAGTCAGTATTGTTCTTATTAACTAAAAAAGTAAATCAACCAATAAGCTATTAATGTAGAAATTATGCATTCCTAATTCCATTCTGTAGGTGAATGAATCCTGTTATTGCACCAATAAAATGTAAAAATTCCTACAGCAAGCAGAAACTTGATAGTAGCTATAACATTCATGGAGTTTTTCAGACTTTGCACACTGAAGCAAATTTGTAGTACTTTTCCGTACATTGAGGAATCATTCCTACATAAATGTAGAGGTAGGAGAGTCATATACATAGAGTGTAGTCACATAAGAGTAGTCATATACATAGAGCCTTGCGTTTTATAAGGATTTTTTTTAAAAATTTTAATGTTATTTATTTACTTTTTGGCTGCACTGTGTGGCATACAGGATCTTAGTTCCTCAACCAAGGATCGAATCCAAGCCCCTTGTAGTGGAAGCATGGGATTTTAACAACTGGACTACCAGGGAAGTCCTGAGCATTGAGTTTTAGTGTAAGAACACAGTACATAAAAATTCAGACTTGGAGACTACCGAGTAGATTTTAAGGTTGAAAAGTATGATGGGAAAACTTGACTAGTGGTTCTGTGCTCTGACCTAAAAACTTAATTGCCTGAAGCAGTAATTTATTGCAAGAGACTCATATGTATCAAAGAAAATAGGGGTTTCATAAAACCACTTATAGTTGTCAAAAAAAGAATTTCATAAATTTTATTTTGAAGGATAGAGCTACAGTTTTCATATACCTTCTTTTAAGACACATGTTCTACTGTGAACCATGGATGAAAACTTTTCTTGCTCGTTTTATTTCAGATGTTGTACAGTGTTTCTACTGACAGTGAATGGAAATAATTTTTGTAAACTATCTTCATGTTCATTCATTTATCAAATATAGTAATACCATATTTCATTGGTTTCACAACTCATCATTTTCCATATTTTAAAATCTCTGAAATCAGGCTGCATTGTACAGTCGTGGCTTGTGAGACTGGTAGCATTTTTCCTTTTTTAGTGATCCATTAAATTATGCATCTTACATTGATTGTGAATCAGTGAAGCAAGGATATAATGCTATAAGAAACACACTGAAATCTAAACATGAAGACATTGGTGGTGGAGGCTTTGCATGGCCTCACTCATTCTTTGTATATCTAGTGTGGGTCAGCAGCAGAAGAGCCGTGATCAGTGAAGTCATATAGTTTCAGGCTCTTGGAGAATTTCGATCTAAATGTAGGCTTTCTGATATGGTTCCTACATACAATGGAATATTATTTAGCCATGAGACAGGATAGGATTTAGCCTGTCATCTGTGACAACAGGGATGGACCTTGAGCACCTTGTGCTAAGTGAAATAAGTGTAGATAAAGACAAGTACTGAATGTTATCACTTACACGTGGAATCTAAAAGAAGTTAAACCTGTTAAAACAATAAAAGGTGGTTATCAGGGAATGTAGGGTGGGGGAGTAAGATAAGGGTCCAAACTTCTGAGTAGTAAATAAACCATAGTGACTTGATCCTCAATATAATGACTATAGACAGTATTGTACTAAAATGATGTGAATAAATATTGCTTCAGTGGAAATCAAGGTATAGTATATAAATATATCCAAGTAACAGGCTGTACACCTTAAATCTGCAAAATAGAGCATATGAAATTTACCCCTGCCCTCAAAAAAAGTCTTAAGACTTTTTTTTTTTTTACCACTGTCCCCACAGCAGTGGGAAAGAAATGCAGTGAGTACCCTACTGGATTTTGAAGGTCTCTTCCCCCGCTCCTATCCCCCCTTCTCTTAAGAGACTTACTGCACTTCTGCTCAGATTTCCATTTTCTGAAGCAAGTCATATCTATAAACCTAATTTCAGAGGGAGCAGGGAAGAAGAGGAGAAATGCGGTACTTGTGAATAAATGAAACCATAGATTAAGTCTTATATTCACGGAAGGCTGGTGATGTGGTTGCCTGTTTAGTAGACACAATGTAAGACTATAGATAGATTCAGAGGTGAATCAGATGAATATAACATACATACTGCACAGAGTCAGAAAGCAGTAAGTTCTTGGAAATTCAGAAGATGAAAGAGTTATTTCTGCCTTGGAGGATAGTAGGCATCAGTTAGGGTACAAGCTCATGCCAGAGAGCACAACATAGGAAGAAAAACAGAAAAGTAGGAATGAGCAGGAAGTATGAGTTATATCTCAAGTATATTTTTAAGAAAGAAATGAAAAGACGAACTGTGCTGTTAAACAGCACGGATTTTCTCAGCCTCGGCACTGTTCACTTTTGGGCCAGGTAACTCTTTGTTATGGGCCTGTCCTATGCATTTTAGGATGTTTGGGCATCCTTGGCCCACATGATCACAAATGTTTCCTGTAGTTTGAAATTGCCCCTGGTTGAGAACCATGGGTCTAAACAGACTGGAGCTAGCTATTGAGACCAGTTGGGAAACTGACTTAAGTGTTAGGATGTGATTTAAAGTTGTTTTCACAAGACACAGAGGGAAAAAAGATAATGATGGCTAACATTTCAGGGTTGGAATCAACAAGACATGGTGAGTGTAGAGAAAGGAAAGAATCAGTGATAACTGTGAACATTAAAATCTGGTTGACTGAGGAGTGGAACCACCACTAAAAGCTAAAGAAAACAGGAGAGAAGATGCACAGCTTGGGCGAATAATAGTGATTTTGTTTGGGTTCTACTGAGTTTGAGGTGCTAGCAGAATGTCTCTGTAAACATACCTAGCAGATATGGAAACGTAGAAATGGAGTTTGGACTGGAGATCAAGCCCAGAGATTTTATGTATATTTGGAGATCCTCACTTTGTGGGTTCAAGAGAGATGAGAGTTCTCCTAAAAGGTTTTTAGGAGAACAAGTTCAGACATAGCAGAGGAGAGGACAGAAAGCATGTACTTTTGGATACTTTCATGTTAAGTCAGAAAGAGGAGAGAGACTGGAAGGTGAGGAGTGACCTTTGAAGTGGCACAGGGTAGGTGCTCCTCTCACAGAACCTGAGGGGAATTTCTAGAAGGAGCAGTGCAGTATTGTGAAGGGATTAAAAAGGAATACAGGATTGAGAAGAGCCTTTGGCTTTAAGAGAAATGGATGAGACACAAACTATCTATTATGTCCCAGTATCTACTGTATTAATTACTCAATTAATTGTCAGAGCAACCTTGTTATTATCCATATCTTGCATATGGTAAAGCTCGTGCAGATGAGGTAGACTGTTTTAAGTGGTGGGCATGAGATCATTAGTGACCTTTAAGAAAGCAGTTTACTAGCATTCTTGTCTTGTCTACATTGTACTTCAATAACCGGACTCATAGACATACCCTTTACATACCCTGGCCTATCTCTGTTCCCATAGTACTTTGTACATACCTTTGTTGTAACATTTACCAATTTTAGTAAGTGTCCTGATATTCTTATTTGCTATGTTCTTCAGGTGCAGGCCTTGTGTCTTATTTATCTTGGTAGTGGCAGTAAAGTGTATGGCATATATAGATCAGTGATGTAAACTCTGGCTGCACATTAGAATCATCTGGAGAATTTATAAACGAAGATGAATGCACAGACTTCACTCATGGGTGAGACCTGAGCATCTGTACTTTTTTCAAAAAGAGCTTCCCAGATGATTTGAAGATGTCACCAGGATTGAATTTCACTGTATTAGGTGCTCAGCAAATGTTGACTAAAGGATGAAAAGTGGAGACAGTAAGTATAAATAACTCTTTCTTCCTCCTGTGTTTGTCTTTTGATTAATTTTTAAGCTTTTAAAAATTGAAATATAGTTTATAATATTGTATTAGTTTGGGGTATACCATGGTGTGATACAGTATTTTTGTCACCACGATAAGTCTTGTCACCACACACAGTTATTACAGTATTATTCACTGTATTTCCTATGCTGCATATTATATCCCTGTAACTCATTTACTTTACAACTGGAAGTTTGTACATCTTTAATCTCCTCCGTTTAATTATATATCATTTGTGGAAAAAATTCAGTAGAGAAACCCAAGAGAAAGTAGAAAGAATAGATAGTACTTCATTTTTTCTGCTATTTCATTTTAGGGATACTTTTTTTTTTTTAAGATAGAAAAGATTTAGTAGTGTTTGTGGGCTGAGAGGAATGATTCAGAGGAGAGAAAGAAATTGAACATATAAGATAAACAGTAGTTTGTATAACTTTCTCAGTTCATGATAATACCTACTTTGGATTCACAGGTTTCTTAATATTTTAAATAAGTGGTAAAAACACATTAAAAGAACTAGATGTTGAATTCAGTGGATGACCTAGTTGTAGATTAAGTGATATGGGCCCTCTTTTTAATTAATTCAAAATGATTAATTATAAACGAAAAGGACTCAAGGAAAATTTATCAAAATAAATTACCTCTTACATATACTCAGTAAATGAGTCTATAACATGGACGTGCAATTGATAATCACTTGATCATAAACTATTTGAATAATGATAGAGTTTTTTAAAAACTATGTTTTTCTACTTTTACTTTACTTTTAGCTGTCAAAAAGGCATAGGAAGTTTTTAGAGAGTTATGGGAAATAATGTCAAGTAATTCTTGTAGTTGAAGTAGAAAAATTCATAATAGCTTTTTAAAATTTTACTGCTGGTCTCTAAGGCAGTGACCTTTTTTGGGGATCACATTCCTTGAGAATCAGATGAAACCTATGATCCTTTTCTTCAGAAGACTGAATGCCTCAAATTTTGCATATACAATCCCTTACAGACCAGTGGGTAACAATATCTGACAGCCAGTCACAGTCGCTTGGGGATATTTTCAGAAATAAGATTTCTAGGTCTCAGTCCTCTGAAGATTGATTCAGTAGGTCTGGAATGGAACATTAGAGCTCTCTCGCTCAGTCATGTCCAACTCTTTGCCATCCCATGGACTTTGGCCCACCAGGCTCCTCTGTCCATGGAATTTTCCAGGCAAGAATACTGTACGAGTTGCCATTTCCTTCTCCAGGGGATCTTCCCAACCCAGGGATTCAACCCTCATTTCTTACCGTCTCCTGCATTGGCATGCGGCTTCTTTACCACTGTGCTACCTGGGAATGGAACATGGAAATCTGTATTTTTTCAAAAACTTTGCCAGCAACTCTACTAGGCATCTAGATTTGGGAAATCTCTACCCTGTCTCTTGCCTTGATCAAGGAGGAAATGAGTATGTGGGGAAATGTCCAACATACAGAACTTAGAGGCGTTGTAGGTAGGGTTCTCAAACAAAATACAGGATGCTTAGCTAAGTTGAATTTAAGGTAATTTTTCATATAAGTATTTCCTATGCAGTTTACTTTGGAGCTCCTGTAGAGTGCAGGTCTGTTTGCCTCTAAATTTAATGGTTCTAGATAACTATTTTTTGTGGTGTGCATATGCTTTTCTGCACATGCACTGTCTGCTTTTTATACTTTTTATCTCCTTTTTCTCAATTGCTTAAATCTTTTTAAAATTTTTGTCAACTTAATATATAATTTATTTCTGCTTTGGAAACAGATATAAATGGAAGACTCCATTTCTTACTTAAGAATTAATGTTTTCCTCAGACAATCAGAAGTCTCCTGGATTTTGCCTTAGTGTTTGTAAAAATTTTGCCAATTCACAGTGCCCAGCAGAAGCATCAGAAAAATCTGGAGAACTCATAGACACAAGTTAACATTACTTATGCCAACAGCTTTTATAAATTTACCAATAGTTGATTGGCAACCCATGGTAAATTCCCCACTCTATTGTACTTTCCTGTTGTAGCTGGTGATCACAGAGTTGAAGTAGCACTGCCAGATGCTCACCTCTTCCAGTAACAGATGTATCTTAAAGAGGCAGTGTAGGCCTAGGGAATCTAATCACTTCTATCCATGGCTGCTGCTGCTGCTGCTAAGTCACTTCAGTCGTGTCCAGTGGCAGCCCACCAGGCTCCGCCGTTGCAGGGATTCTCCAGATAAGAACCCTGGAGTGGGTTGCCATTTCCTTCTCCAGTGCATGAAAGTGAAAAGTGAAAGATAAGTCACTTAGTCATGTCCAACTCTTTGCCACCCCATGGACTGCAGCCCAGTAGGCTCCTCTTGTCCATGGGCTTTAAGAGTACTGGAGTGGGTTGCCATTGCCTTCTCCTCTATCCATGGCATTTCACCATGAAGCTTGGCTTCACTTGAGAAGGGTGCTTTCTATACACTAATAGACTGACAGAGTCAAGGACTACAAAGCAGAAAGCCACGTATGGAGTTTATCAGCCCACTTACCCTTTCTTCTCCTTCCCTGAGAATTTTTTCCGGCTTATTCAGCAGTGTAGATAAGATGGTAGGTTTTAAGAGTATAGTCCTAAAACTACAGTCCAGGTAACACTCAGTGTAGTGTACTGTACTCATTGTATGATACTCAACGTGTTCTTAGAGATCACCCAAGACAGCAGTTCAGTATTCTGTTGATATTTGTCTAGATCATTAATCTATGCCCTACTCTTGCCAAGGGTTTTGATCACAGCTTCCTGTACCAAATGTGTTTATCTTCCATTTGTATCTGCTGCAGCATTGAGAGTACCACGGAATCAGAAATTCCTTTAGAAAAGTACGCCATCCTTGCTCCATGGGTTTAACCAGAAGTAGTCCTCTTTGTAAGCGTTGTGACTGATCTCGTTCCATCACTGTGGCAGTTTGGCTTCTACACATAGTGGTCCAACATAATGTGCAGGTGCCACATAATTCATCAGTATGATTTGTTTTGCTCATCACATAGTCTCTCAATCAAATTGAAAAATGTTCAGAGAAACATTTCTGTCTGTGGAATGCACTGCCCAATATGAGGGGCTTCAGCTCCTCTCGCCTGTAGCACATGAGGAATGCTTTGTGCAGGCAGCTTCCCAGCATTAACATAGCACTTCTTTCACTGTGAGACCCCTCTGGTCCTAGGTAACTATCTACTGACATTCACAAAAAGAAAGTAATGGCTGGTGGAGAGTAGTAGACAATTTCCTATAAGATTTATGAGAATGAATAGTATTTTTACTCAGTGGAGAAGATAGTATTCCCTCCTTTCTAGGGAAAGGCTTTGGTAAATTCTAAGAATAGTGGAATCAACTTTATTTGATATTGAAAGATGAATATCCTTACCTTTCCCTTGTCCGAATGATTTAATGCTTTACAACCATACTCCGTCCATTTTCTTTAGATATTTGTGAGGATCATGGTCCGAAGAAGTTTGAGCACATGGTAGAGTGTTCATTTTTGAGGAAGTTCATTTCACTTTCAGGCCTTCTGATTTGCTCTGTGGAAGACAATTTCTCACTATTTGTTTGTTTGTTTATTTATCTTGGACTGTGCTGGGTCTGCATTGCTGCATGGGCTTTTCTCTAGTTTTGGCAAGTGGAGGCTACTCTTTAGTTGCAGTGTGCAGGGTCCTCATTATGGTGGCTTCTGTTGCTGCGGAGCATGGGCTCTAGGGTGCCCTGGCTTCAGTAGTTGTGGAGCACAGGCTTAGTTGATCCATGGCATGTGTGATCTTCCCAGACCAGGGGTAGAACCCGTGTCACCTTCATTGGCAGGAGGATTCTTTACCACCGAGCCACCAGGGAAGCCCTATTTCTCATTATTTAATAAACTAACTTTATCTTCTTATTTCTGAACTAGCAAATAGTTTTCTGTAGGTCAAGGAGTAGAGAAGACTGGACGAGGTTGCCTAAAATTGTGAAAGAGCCTCTAATTCATCTTGCACTCCACTGGCCACATGCATAAGACTTTTCCCAATTACTCAGTCAACCAGTAGGGTTACAGTAATTCTGGAGATTTTGAAATGTTTAATCTACATCATCCAATAATGGAAAATTCTGATCTTTATTTTTATCTGAGAAGCCATGCAGCCATGCACTTGAAAGACGCTTGTTCCTTGGAAGAAAAGCTATGACCAACCTAGACAGCATATTAAAAAGCAGAGCCATTACTTTGCCAACAAAGGTCCATCTAGTCAAAGATATGCTTTTTCCAGTAATCATGTATGGATGTGAGAGTTGGACTATAAAGAAAGCTGAGGGCTGAAGAATTGATGCTTTTGAACTGTGGTGTTGGAGAAGACTCTGAGAGTCCCTTGGACTGTAAGGAGATCCAACCAGTCCATCCTGAAGGAGATAAGTCCTGGGTGTTCATTGGAAATAGTGATGCTGAAGCTGAAACTCCCAATACTGCGGCCACCTGATGCAAAGAACTGAGTCATTGGAAAAGAGCCTGATGCTGGGAAAGATTGAAGGTGGGAGAAGAAGGGGACAATAGAGGATGAGATGGTTGGATGGCATCACCAACTCAATGGACCTGAGTTTTAGTAAACTCTGGTAGTTGGTGATGGACAGAGAGGCCTGGCATGCTGTAGTCCATAGGGTTGCAAGAGTTGGACATGACTAAGCAACTGAACTGAACTGAGAAGTTTATTGATGTAAGCATGTAGTTATTCTTAAATAAAAATTCATGTCCTAGGAATTTTAGAGCTCTTTTTTTCAAGAGATTTGATTCCTATTTTTTTTTTATTCCTATAAAAGAACTTTGTTTTCTGCAGCCGTTGTCAGCCTGTTTTTAGTGTTGTAAGTATAACTGTCAAGCTTTCCTTTCCTTCAGATCCATGGAGGATGGAAAACTAGATAAGCATGCTTGTGAATTTATGTCTCAAATAAAAATAGAGAAGCTATATGAAGAATCTCATGCCCTTCTAATGTTGGAACTATATGTCAGCTTATTTGCTTGTTTAAAATATTGGGTTGGCCACAAAGTTCATTTGGGTTTTTCCTTATGATGTTACGGAAAAACCTGAATAAACTTTTGGGCTAGTCCAATATATTTTAAATAACTGAATTCCTTGCTTCTCAGTCCCCAATTAACATCTGAAATTCAAGCTTCCTAGAGAAGTGAGATCCTGTTTATCAGCCTCATCTTCACTCCATTGATGAGAGAGGGGTTCCTGCTATAGGCCTATAGGGATGGCTGAACACAACCCCTGACGTTGGAGAGATGAGATGGGTAGCAGTCTATTAATACATATACTCAATAGCCCAGGAGAAGAACGGGGACAGAGTGAATAAGCAGAGGCCATGGAGGCAAACTGCAGTATCAAGAGGCTAGAGTGATCCCTGGTTCCAGCAGGAGGGTGTGATTGACTAGTTTGAATAATTCCGCAGGCTGGCAGGGAACTGAAGCCCACTACCCAGGGGTAAGCAGGAACTGTGTCTGTTCCCTGTGATAAAGAGGGTCGTCTGGCTAGAAACCTTATCTGCAGGAGCAGATTGAGCATGGGAACTTGGGGTCAGGCTATTCAAGGTCCTCCCGTTTTTCCCCTAATGTCACGGCACACATAAAACTGGGCTTTAATTTTAGCCTTTATACTGCAGTTCTCAGTAGTAGTACTAATGTTTTATCAGAAGTATATGCTAATGACTGCTGTACTAAATACGTCAAGATGTTTTAATAGCATAATTTGATCTTTGAGTTTTTCTTTCTATGTGACCTTTTCTTCTGAAAATTTGCAAGGTTTAAGATATTTTACTGCTGTGTACAACTTAATCATAGTAGATAAAAGGTGGCCAAAACATATATGCAGTGATGTGGAAGCATGAGAGATGAGAGTTCTCATCTGAAAGAGAGAATGGAGTAGTGAGACTTCAGTACTGTGTATATGTGGGATGTTGTAGGAGCTAGGAAGTAGCATAAAAAGGTAATAGCTGTTAACTGAGTGCATGCTCTGTGCCAGGTGCTTTTCTAAATGCATTATCTTCACTGCAAGTGAGGGAACGGAGTTTAATATGTTTTTGGTCATGTAAGAGTCAGTGGAGCTATAGTCTGCATACATACAGTCTTATTTACGGTTTATGCTGTTAACAGTACATTTTACAACCTTCAGATTTAAAAAGGCCTTATATGTCATGCTGAAGACTTTAGACTTTACCTTGTTGGCAGTGGGCAACCATTACATAATTTAAACAGGAAAAAAAGCAATAGGAATTTTCATTGAAAAATACCAATCTGGTGGCAGAGTGGAAAATGACTTTTGGAGATAAGACTGGAGGCAAGGCAGTTGTAACAATCCAGAAAGTGACTGGGTCTGAATGAAATGGAATCAAACAAAAGGTTAGATTTGAGAGAGAGAGACACTCAATCATGTGACTGACTGTGGGAGAAAAGGAAAAGTGTAGCATGGTATCTGGGTGGTGCCAATAATTTCTATGAATAACAGAGGGAGTAGCTTTGGGTGAGACAAGTCTGAGATATCTTTGAGGCACTTAGTGGAGATTTCTAATAACTGAGTTATATTTAGAAATGTGGATCTTGATCTTGAAAGAGGTTGTAATAGGTATATAGGTTTTACAGCTGTTGTTATGTGTGGTAATCGAAGTAGTAGAAGTAGAAGAGATTGTCCAGATATTTGGGGTGTTTCTTCTGAACCATCATAGAAAGATTATGCTGTTTTGGGAGGCAGTTCCTAAAAGCCTTAGACTTCCTCTGAAGAAATCATTCAGATCCCAGTTCTCAATCTCTGGGGTTTTTTTTTTGTTGTTGTTGTTTTTCCATGAATTAAAGGTAGTAGCAGTTTTCTCAGAAGGTAACTGTAGATAATATTTTATCTTACAGACACAAGAGTTTTAAAAGGTTAAGAAATAATGATGTGTGTTATCTCCCTTAATTTGCCTATGAGAAATGGAGATTTACAGAAGTTAAATCAAAACGTGGGTGCAGACAAAAATCATTTGTCTTAGCTTAGATGAAAACCCACGGGTTAACTGTACATTGCTGTCACAGAACTAGAAACTAGCTTTTTCTTGCTGTTGCGCTGCTTTTTGAGTTGAGCAGAGTAGAAAGGGGAGGGATGAATTCCAGGGGAAGAGAAACAGTGTTGATGTGGAGAAGTGAATGTACTGCAGAAAACACAGAAATGCATGGGCATAAGCCACCGTTGTACCACTTTGATACATGTAATGTGAAAATGTCTGTATTCCAGAGCTAATTTTAAGAGTACTGAACTATACTATACTTTATTTTTGGGGGCTCCAAAATCACTGCAGATGGTGACTGCAGCCATGAAATTAAAAGACGCTTACTTCTTGGAAGGAAAGTTATGACCAACCTAGATAGCATATTAAAAAGCAGAGAGGTTACTTTGCCAACAAAGGTCTGTCTGGTCAAGGCTATGGTTTTTCCAGTGGTCATGTATGGATGTGAGAGTTGGACTGTGAAGAAAGCTGAGCACTGAAAAACTGATGCTTTTGAGCTATGGTGTTGGAGAAGACTCTTGAGAGTCCCTTGGACTGCAAGGAGATTCAACCACTCCATCCTGAAGGAGATCAGTCCTGGATGTTCATTGGAAGGACTGAGGCAGCTGAAGCTCCAATACTTTGGCCACCTCATTGTGAAGAGTTGACTCATTGGAAAAGACCCTGATGCTGGGAGGGATTGGGGGCAGGAGGAGAAGGGGATGACAGAGGATGAGATGGCTGGATGGCATCACCGACTCCATGGGCATGAGTTTGAGTAAACTCCGGGAGTTTGTGATGGACAGGGACGCCTGGCATGCTGTGATTCATGGGGTCGCAAAGAGTCGGACACGACTGAGCGACTGAACTGAACTATACTGATGCAAATGTATTTACTCCCTACACTGCTAATACTAATATTATTATTGATTCACCCAAGTTTACGTAGCTAATGAGTAGTAGAAATGAAAATCCAACTCACTCAGTGTGACTCCAAAGATCATATACTCTACTACTTCTTGTATTAGTGTAAGTTTTTATGGTTTTGAATGTATGTTATTTGAAAATTAACTGTCCACATTACAGAACTGCATTGGCAGTAACTCATAGAATGCTCTTTTGACGGAAATACTACATTCCCTGACCGTCCTAAACAAATGAGTTTATTCTTGCTTGTAAATTTATTCATCATGTAGTAACTACCTACCAAGTTTAGAATATAGGGTTGCCTGCTGATATTTTTAAATATTGAGACGTTCTCGAGGAAGTTACGTTTTTGCAGTTACTACCTAAATGCTGACAACTAAATTTATTAAACACTTTTCAGAAGGATCTTTGGAATTTATTAAAAATTACCATGTGTTTTTCATATCCCGGATTGGGGAAAAAAAAAGAAGTAACTCACATTGAAAAAAATAGTAAACTTTTCTTCTTTCTTTTATTTATTTGGTCCAGTGGGGAAGAGAAAAAAAATAGCAACAGGATGGTTTATTTATCTTTACGATAGTGTAATAAAAAATGAATCTCCATCCCACATCATACACAAAAGTCAATCTCAGGTGAATTAATGGCCTAAATGTAAAGAGCAAAACTTTAAAGTTATAAAAAATATTAGAGAAAATCCCTGCAATTTTAGAGAAGCAATTTTTCCCCCCACTCTCTAAATACTTCACTGTGTTTAGGACCGTGCAGTGATCAAAATCAAGAAATTTCATATTTATAACAGTATTAAATGTCCCATCTGCAGACCCTATTCAGATTTCACTAATCCCTGGTCCAGAATCTAATCCAGGATCATGTTGAATTTTGTTGTAGTGTCTCTCTGGTCTTTAATCTGTAACACCTCCTCAGCATTTTTTGTCCTTCATGAATTTACCACTTAGGAAGAGTGTAAAATTGTTACTTTGTGGACTCTACCTTGATTTCAGTTTGTTTGATGTTTCCTCATGATTAGATCTGCCAATGAATTTTTGGCAAGAACATAACAAGTGATGGTGTGTCCTCAGTACATCTTACTGGGAGGCACATAATGTCAGTTTTTACTCTTAAGATAACTTAGATCATTTGATAAAGGTGGTATGTAGCAAGTTTCTTCAATGCAAAGTTACTGTTTATCCCTTCTTAGTTAAGTATTGTGTAGAAAGATTCGCTCACATTTTATAAATTATCCTTTTAGACTGTTACCAACTAATTTTAGCATCTGTGGATGATAGTTGCCTGCAACAATTACTGTTGTTGCTCACCCCAGGTGATTTTCTAATTCAGTCATTACTTCTGCATTTATTAATTGAAATTCTGCTATAATGAAGAGCTTCCCTCCATTTGTTTATCCATTTCTTAATGTCAGTATGGACACAAGAATTCTTATTTTATTCTGTGGCTTTCCATCATTATTTAATTGGTTGCTTGAATTGTAGCCCATAAGAGAAGCAAAGTACCAAAAAGAAATTTAATAGTACTTTTGTGTTTAACAGTTGATGGGCAGAAATTATTTTTTCCTCAAGTAATGTGTACCAACATTTTGGGTGCTGTTTTGAATATACTACTCTGTCTTCTGCTTACCCTGGTGGCTCACTGGTAAAAAATCTGCCTGCCAGTGTGAGAGACACGGTTTCGATCCCTCTGTCAGGAAGATTCCCTGGAGAAGGAAATGGTAGCTTGCTCCAGTATTCTTGCCTGGGAAATCTCATGGACAGAGGAGCCTGGGGTGCTATAGTCCCTGGCGTCTCATAGTTGGACATGACTTAGCAACTAAACAGCAATAAGTAGCATTATAGTATCTGTTTTTTTCCCAAGAAGCACAAGAGTGGAACATACCATTTATGTTATGTTTCTTTTTTTGTATATTTTGTACAAAATAATGTTTGGATCCTAGAGAAAGCAAAGAAAAATATAGTTCTTCTAGCTTTTAGCTCTGTATTAAATTTTTAAAACTGTTCTCAATGTGATTATTATGAGGTATGCCTGTCAGCTGCCAGTCACTAACATAGATAAGAGAGAATCTCCCATCCAGCCAAACCTTCCCAACAAAACCAAGGCATTCTCCCTTCCCCAACCTAGAATTATAGTCTAAAAATATAGTGAAAGTACTAACTCCTGAATCCTACTCCAGTTTAGAAGGACTTGAACCAGAGATCAAATTGCCAACATCTGTTGGATCATCAAAAAAGCAAGAGAGTTCCAGAAAAACATCTACTTTTGGTTTATTGACTACACCAAAGCCTTTGACTGTGTGGCTCACAACAAACCGAAAATTTTTAAAGAGATGGGAATACCAGACCACCTGACCTGCCTTCTGAGAAATCTGTATGCAAGGCAAGAAGCAACAGTTAGAACTGGACAAGGAACAACAGTCTGGTTCCAAATCAGGAAAGAAGTATGTCAAGGCTGTATAACGTCACCCTGCTTATTTAATTTATATGCAGAGTACATCATGCAAAATGCTGGGCTGGATGAAGCACAAGCTAGAATCAAGATTGCCAAGAGAAATGTCAATAACCTCAGATATGCAGATGACACCACTCTTATGGCAGAAAGTGAAGAAGAACTAAAGAGCCTCTTGATGAAAGTGAAAGAGGAGAGTGAAAAAGTTGGCTTAAAACTCAACATTCAGAAAACTAAGATCATGGCATCCGGTCCCATCACTTTTTGGCAAATAGATGGGGAAACAATGGAAACAGTGAGAGACTTTATTTTGGGGGGCTCCAGAATCACTGCAGATGGTCACTGCAGCCATGACATTAAAAGACGCTTGTTCCTTGGAAGAAAAACTGTAACCAACCTAGACAGCATATTAAAAAATAGAGAGGTTACTTTGCCAACAAAAGTCTTGTCTAGTCAAAGCTGTGGTTCTCCCAGTAGTCATGTGTGGATGTGAGAGCTGGACCATAAAGAATGCTAAGCACCAAAGAATTGATGCTCTTGAACTGTGGTGTTGGAGAAGACTCTTGAGAGTCTCTTGGACTGCAAGGAGATCCAGCCAGTCCATCCTAAAGGAAATCAGTCCTGAATGTTCATTGGAAGGACTGATGCTGACGCTGAAGCTTCTGAAGCTCCAATACTTTGGCCACCTGTTGCAAAGTACTGACTCATTGGAAAAGACCCTGATGCTGGGAAAGATTGAGGGCAGAGGGGATGAGATGGTTGGATGGCATATCCCACTTGATGGACATGAATTTGAGCAAGGTCCGGGAGTTGGTGATGGACAGGGAAGCCTCCTGCTGCAGTCCATGGGGTTGCAAAGAATCGGACATGACTGACTGACTGAACTGAACTGACTTTGAATAATATCATGTGGAAGAAGATGATGGTTAATGTAGGAGATTTTGCTGTTGGCCTAGGAGTGTACCAGGGCTTGTCCAGAAAAACTGTAATATTCGCAGGTGTAGATTGAGTATAGCTCCATGTGTGTTAGAGAAACTTTGAGGAAGTTTGTGTTTGATTATTTTCAGACTTTAGTTCTACTCTTGAGACCTCTTCTTGTTAACTTGTATGACTTTTTTTTTCTTTCTTGGATTGGATGTGGGCTAGAATAAATAATTTTTCTTTAAAAGTTAGCTAGGAAAGATGGCTGTAGGGGAATGTTTAGTCTGTAGCAGTGCTTATAAAACCCTGATGATAAAACAGTTTCTCAGGAAGATAAGTGATCCTTTACTGTGGTGGACACATTTTATTTTCTTTAGCAGTTGAGAAATCCAAAAATCAGACCGTCTTTTGGAATTCACAAAGACCAGATGAAGATACTTCAGTTATAGCTGGTAAAGTCCAAGTTGTATTTTGGATTCTCAGTCGGCTCTCATGACTTCTAAATACTCAGTGGCACTTCTTTTGACCCACCATTCAGTTTGGTTATTGTGAGCTGTCTGTTAACTCTTTTTGGTTACTGTATGCATTTTATGCAATAACATGGGCAAATAAGTCTAAGATGAGAAAGTATAGAGCAGTTTTGCTTTCTTGGTAGAAAACCAAAATAGAACTGAATAAAAGTCTAAATGATATATATTTTTTATTGAAACAACTAAAATAAAACTCAACAATTAATCATTTCACTAAATATGCTATGTTGTGTATTATATATATGTATATATGTATAATATACTGCTTGCTATCAGTACTTTAATTTTGTCAGCTTATTGGTAGTGTATAAGTCTTTAGAGCTAGTAAAAACAATTTCTTCAAAATTCTAAAAGTTTCCAAAAGAAATATTTGATAAATTCATGAGCAGGTTACCACAATTTTAATTTGTTGCCTGTGGTAGTGATTAAGACTTTGTTTTTAATGCTTTCTTACATTTACCCCAATAGAAGAAAGAGGAATAAGGGAACAAAGGAAGTTAAGACATTTATATAGACATAGTAGATTCCAGTGTATGTTTAACATATGCTATCTTCCATTCCATATACCACCCATGCCTATTTAAAGTCACTTATTTTTTACATTTTGCCTTTTGATTTTAATAATACTTTTAAACAGTTTAGAAGAAAATAATTTGAAAACACATGAAATATATATTTTTAATTAGCATATAGAAGTGTGCCCTTCTGTTTTATGACTTTCAACATGTGTATAGATGCATGTACCTATTACCAGAATCAAGATATAAAGTGATTCCATCACCCCCCAAAACTGCCTCATTTTCTTCCTTTCCTTCACTTCTCCCATTGTGTTCACACCCACTTCTCCCAGCCCCTAGCAGCCATTAATCTGTTCTCCCTTGCTATAAAATATTGTTTATTTGAAAATATCTTATAAATGGAAACTTCTATCATTGCCGTGTAACCTTCTGAGACTGGTTTGTTTCATTCAGCACAAGGCTTTTGAGATTCATCCAAGTTGTTGCATGTATTGGTAATTTGTTCCTTTTCATTGCTGGTTAGTATTCCATTGCATAGATGCATTATCACTTACCCATTCACCCATATGTAGACATTTCAGTTGTGGATTGTTCCTGGTTTTGAGCAATTTTGCTTAGATTTTTATGGAAACACAGAGTTAAGATACCTGGAAGTGGGATTGTTGTGTCATGTGTGTTTAAAGAAATTGCTAACCTGTTTCCTATACCAGTTGTACCATTTTGCATTGCCAAAGCAATGTTTTAGAGCTCTAGTCATTTTGTATCCTCACCAGCACTTGGTATTGTCAGTCTTGTTTATTTTAGCCATTCTATTAGGTATATAATGGTGTTTCATGATTTTAATATTCATTTTCCTAGTAATTAATGATATTGCACATCCTTTTTTTGAGTTTATCTATCTTCTGTTATCTTCTTTGATGGAGTGTGTTCACGTCTTTTGTTTACCGTTTTCTTACTGTTGTATTTTGATAGTATATGTTCCAGATACAAATTGTTTATTGGATATGTGATTTGCTGATATTTTCTCCAGTTTATGGTGACTCAGATGGTAAAGAATCCACCTGCAATGCAGGAGACCAGGGTTCGATCCCCAGGTTCGGGAAGATCCCCTGGAGAAGGGAATGGCAACCCACTCCAGTATTCTTGCTTGGGGCATTCCATGAACAGAGGAGCCTGGCGGGGTACAGTCCATGGGGTGGCAAAGAGTCGGATATGACTGAGCGACTAACACACACTCTCCAATTTATAGCCTGTCTTTTCATTCTTTTGTTGTTGTTATTGTTCAGTAGCTCAGTTGTGTCTGACTCTTTGCAACCCCATGTATTGCAGCACGCTAGGCTTCTCTGTTCACCATCTCCCAGAGTTAGCTCAAACTCATGTCCATTGAGTCAGTCATGCCATCCAGTCATCTTGTCCTCTCTCATCCCCTTCTCCTCCTGCCTTCAGTCTTTCCCACCATCAGGGTGTTTTCCAATGAGTCTGCTCTTTGCACCAGGTGGCCAAAGTATTGGAGCTTCAGCTTCAACATCAGTTGCTTCAATGAATATTCAGGATTGTTTTCCTTTAGGATTGACTCCTTTGATCTCCTTGCAGTCCAAGGGACTGTCAAGAGTTTTCTCCAAAACCACAGTTTGAAAGCATCAATTCTTCTTTCGTTTTTTTAATGTCGATAACAGCGTAAGTTTTTAATTTCAGTAAGGTCCAGCTTGTCAGCTTTTTTTAATGGATTATGGTTTTAGTGTCACATCTAGTAACTTTTTGCCTAACCCCAGGTCATGAAGGTTTTTCTTCCATTTCCTTTTAATTTTTGTTAATTTCTATATTTTTCATTTAGAGCTATGATCCATTTTGAGGTAATTTTTTTTTGGTAAAGAGTGAGGTTGCAGTGTATTTTTTGCTCATGCATATCTAATTGTTTGGATATCATTTGTTGAAAAGATATTTTTCAACATTGAATTGCCTTTGTACCTTTGTCAAAAATCATTTGGCTATATACATGTGGGATATATTTTTTTGGCTGTCAGTTCTGTTCCATTCATTATCTATACCTTTGCCAATACCATGCTATCTTAATGACTGTAACTTTTTTTTAATACTTTTTATTAGTATATTTTTCTTTTTCATTGTGGTTTATTACAGGGTATTGTATATAGTTCCTTGTGTTCTGCAGTAAGACCTTGCTGTTTGTGCATCTTGTATATAGTAGTTTGCAACTCCTAATCCCAAACTCCCAATCCGTCCTTGGCCTGGTGCCCCCCAAGACATAAGTCTGTTCTCTGTATTTGGAGTCTGTTTTTGTTCGTAGGTATGTTCACTGGTGTCATATTTTAGATTCTATATATAAGTGATATTCTATGGTATTTGTCTTTCTGTCTTCCTTTCCTTAGTAGGGTAATCTCTAGGTCCGTTTGTGTTGCTACTGGTGACATTATTTCCTTCCTCCTTACGGCTGTGTGTGTGTGTGCCTCATCTTCTTTATCCATTCAGCTCTTGATGGATATTTAGCTGCTTCCATGTATTGGCTATTGTGAGTGGTGCTGCTATGACCTCTGTGGTATATGTATCATTTTCAGTTATAGTTTTGTTCAGATACATACCCGGGAGTAGGCTTGTGGTTCTTTGACAGCTCTATTAGTTTTTTTAAGGAACTTCTGTGCTGTTTTCCATAGTGGCTGCATCAATTTACAGTCCCACCAACAGTGTAGGAGGGTTCCCTTTTCTGCACGCCCTCTCCGCAGCATTTATTATTTGTAGATTTTTTTTAACAGTGGTCATTCTGACCTGTGAGGTGGTACCTCACTGTAATTTTGATTTGCATTTCTCTAATAATTAGCAATGTTGAGAATCTTTTCATGTGTCTATTGGTCATCTGTATGTCTTTCTTGGAGAAGTGTCTATTTAGGTTTTCTGCCCATTTTTTGATTCACTTGTTTTGTTGTTGAGTTGTATGAGATGTTTGCATTATATTTTGGAAACGAAGCCCTTATTGGTCACATCATTTGCAAATATTTTCTCCCAAATACGATGTTTTTTTGTTTTATTTATGATTTCCTTTGCTGTGCAAAAGCATAAAAGTTTGATTGGGTCCCATTTTTTATTTTTGCTTTTATTTCTTTTGGGAGACTGATTCATGAAAACGTTGGTAAGATTTAGGTTAGAGAATGTTTTGCCTATGTTCTCTTCTAGGAATTTTATGATATCATGTCTTATATTTAAATCTTTAAGCCATTTTGAGTTTATATGTGTTGTAAGCCATTTTGTGTTTTGATGTGAGCCAGTGTTCTAACTTCATTGATTTACATGTGGCTTTCCTAACACCACTTGGTGAAGAGACTGTCTTTTCTCCATTGTATATTCTTGCCTCCTTTGTCAAAGATCAATTGACTGAGGGATATGGGTTTATTTTGGGCTTTGTATTCTGTCCCATTGTGATCTGTATGTGACTGCAGCTTAGGTGGTGTGAACTCTCCAGCTTCGTTCTTTTTCAGAATTGTTTTGGCTGTTCTCTTTCATCTGCCATTATTACTTTGCGTTTATTACTGAAAGTGAAAGTTGCTCAGTGGTGTCCAACTCTTTGCAACCCCATGGACTATACAGTCCATGGATTTCTCCAGGCCAGAATACTGGAGTGGGTAGCCTTTCCCTTCTCCAGGGGATCTTCCCAACCCAGGGATCAAACCCAGGTCTTCCACACTGCAGGCAGATTCTTTACCAGCTGAGCCACAAGGGAAGCCCATTTATTATTGAGGGTGTGAATAATATTTTTTCCCTCTAATTTTCTAGCCAAAATCTTTTCTTTTATTTTAATACTTTGGTGGTGTTTATGGTTGTTCTGGACATCAGAATGATTTCTTGATCTTGCTTGCATTTAAGGGAAGCAGTATTAATACATAGCCAAAGTAATCTTCATTCATTGGATTCTTAAAATGTAGAAAATTAATAGTATAGGAAGCATTGGTGTTAGAATCAACTTGATATGTATCAAAGAAATTCTTCTTGGATTTTGAGTGGGCATTCATTGAATCTGTAGAATAGTTTGAGGAAAATTTGTTATTTTACAATAAGGAGACTTCCAATCCATGAACCCAGCATATCTGTTTATTTAGAGCTTCTTTGATTTCTTTCATCAGTTTCATGTAGTTCTCAGGATATTAGTCTTGCACATATTTTGTTAGATTTTTACCTAAGTTATAGGTTCTTGCTTGCTCCTCTTGCTTAGTCTTGTCCAACTCTTTGCAACCCCATGGACTGTAGCCTGCCAGGATCCTCTGTCCGTGGAATTTTCCAGGCAAGAATACTGAAGTGGGTTGTCATTTCCTCCTCCAAGAAAGTTCTTTAGGTCATTGAGTAGTTTTCTTTATTTGTTTAAGACTCCTTCGGATTTTTCATTGGAAAGAATCATGTTTGCAAGTAGAAAGTTTTATTTATGAAATTGCCTTTCATTCCTTTTTCTTACCTTATTGCACTAAGATCTCAGTATGATGTTAAATAGGAGGGATGAGAACAGACATTCTTGTCTTGTTCCTGATTTTAGGAGGGAGCTTTCAGTCTTTGACCACTAAGGATGATGTTAGCTAAAGGCTTTGTTGAAAATATCTTTTATCAGATTAAAAACACTGTCTTTTTAGTTTGCTAAGAATTTTTACCATTATTGGTTGTTGAATGTTATTAAATAATTTTCTGTTTCTATTGAGGTTGTTGTGGCTTTTCATCTTTAATCAGTTGATATCATGAATTACTATCGTTTATTTTCAAATATTGAAACAGCCCTAAATTTCCAGGATAAACTCCACTTGGTTGTGATGTGTTATCCTTTCTATATATAATTTAATTAAATTTGCTAATATTTTATTGAGAGGATTTTTGCATTTACCTTCAGCAGGGTTTTGGTCTTTGAGTTGTGTTTCTTATAGTATTTTAGTCTTTGGTATAAGATAATGCTGTTCTTTTTTAAAAAGTTGGAAGTTGTTTTCACTTCTGTTTTCTGAAGTAATTAGTATAGAATTCGTATTTCTTCCTAAAATACCTGTTAGAAGAAAACCTGATGTTTTTATTTGTTGAAATGCTTTTAACAATAAATTTGATTTCTTTACTTGATCTAGGACTATTTCTTTTTCCATTATTTTTAGTTTCCACAGCAGAGCAGTGACAAGTGGACAGTATGAAATAAGGCTTTTGTTTTTGCCAAGTGTGGTCCCTTAATTCAGTGACTACCTGAGTGGGTATTTTAAATATCACCTGGAAAGCTTCTCTCAGTAGTGTTTTCTGGGCCTCATTACCAGAATCTAATTCAGTTGGTTGGGTAGGGCTCATGAATGTACATTTCTGACAAGATCACTGATCAGCTTAGTTGAAGGCTATTGTATAGTGGTTGGGAAATTATTATAATTACTCATAATTTCTTCACTAAATGATAATACTGGGCTTGTCATCTAACCTTTCAAAATATATATATATATATATGTATTATGTATGTATTCATTAGTATTAATCTCTGTAATACAGCCTGTATTCTCTTGAAATACGCCTGTCAGTATACCTGTTGATGGCACTTTCCTGGTGGCTCAGACGGAAAAGAATCTGCCTGCAATGCAGGAGACCCAGGTTCAGTCCCCTGGAGAAGGGAATGGCAACCCACTCCAGTATTCTTGCCTGGAGAATTCCACAGACAGAGGAGCCTGGCGGGCTACAGTCCATGGGGTCACAAAGAGTCGGACACAACTGAGTGACTAACAGTTTCAATTTTCAGTTTCATACCTGTTGATATTTGTCTCTCACTTATTTTTGAGCTAAAATTTCCCAAGATTCATTCAGGTGTCATGTTCAAAACATTTTGAATTTATGCTTTCTTCCTTTCTACATTTTTCTTTTTACTAATTTGTGACTTTAAAGATAAGCACATCTGTGACTGTATAGACACATATATTTTTGTTGTTGTACCTAAGTGTTTCTTAATTCTTCATACATATAAATTTTCTTGATGGGTCGTTTTTTTACAGTTTAGTTTAAAAGAAAATTTTGCTTATAAGAAAATCTTTCTGTGTAGGCAGCTTTGAATCGTTAAATGCATTAGTTATATGTAATATGTATATTTTATCGGCATTCAGTTTATGCATTGTGGTTATATCAAATAATTAAAAGAGTAATAACCTTAGGGTGTTTGAGTGGAAAAAAAGTCAGTCTTTAAAATCTTAAGCCATTTTCAATAGAATTTTGAAGCAGTATAATTCCACATGGTTCTTTGGTTGTTTTAGCAGAGGCCTATGCTGTGTAACATTTATATCTTCCTTTCTGTTTCAGGTGCGTATAGCGGCCAAGTTCATCATTCATGCTCCTCCTGGAGAATTTAATGAAGTGTTTAATGGTGAGTGTTTAATTCATAACAGTAAGGCTTGATGTATCCAGTACTCATTCTTTAAAGAATAAATTATATAACCAGTAACTGAGCTAAAGAGAATGGGTAGAAAAATCTGTATTTTCTGAATTGCAATGAAAATTTTTGTCAATCTGCATTATGTAAGGTCTACAATATATTTATGACTTATGATTATTGTACCTGATAAATTTTAATCCTCTAAAAGAATAACATTAAATCATTTAAAAAGACAAGAAAAATTTAATTTTTACTATTCTTTGGAATTGTGTGATGCATTTTTTGTATTTCTTTTAAAGAAAAGCTTAGTAGATTAATAGGAACAGCCAAGAAAGGGAGAAACACTGTTTCACCATGCCTGTTTCACCTGCTTAGAAAATGATATCACGTGTAAAAAAATTTGTTGTTTAAATGATAGCTCATAAATCAGTTAACAGTATGCCTCTTTAAACCTCACACTATATGGCAGACAGTTTTATAATTGCTCACCCACAGATGAGAAATTTAAATATAACATAGTCTCCTGGTTGCTGTAAAAACTCTAAAATACTTCCTCTTTTAACGGAAAGAACAATGTGGATGAAACATTGAGACAGTCATGCAGAAAATGGCTTGTAGTGATCTTTATAACAAAACTTTTTTAAAACAGTTTTGAGAATAAGCTACCATAAGTACTTTTAAAAATGTGTTACTTCTATTTCATATATATTTATTTGGCCTTTACTATGTCTTAAAATTAAATTTATACATGGGTATTCAGTTTCATTTTTTAAACATTTTACTCCAGAGCAAGCTATTTAAACCTGTTTTTTAAGAAGTTTAATCATTCATTTTCATTCATAGCATAAGATACAATGGAATCTCACGTCAGAAAAGATTAGTTTTGAAAGTCAAAAAATGAGGCAAAAATTGTTGCTGTTGTGCAGTCAGTTGTGTTTGACTCTTAGCAACCCCATGGACTGCAGCCCAGCAGGCTTCCGTTTTCCTTCACCATCTCCCAGAGATGTGATGGACTCATGTCCATTGAGATGGTGTTGGCCATCCGACCATTTCGTCCTCTGTCATCCCCTTCTCCTTCTGCCTTCAATCTTTCCTAGCATCAGGGTCTTTTCCAATGAGTCAGGTCTTCACGTCGTGGCCGAAGTATTGGAGCTTCAACTTCAGCATCAGTCCCTCCATCCAATGAAAATTCAAGATTGATTTCCTTTAGGATTGACTGCTTTGATCTCCTTGCAGTCCAAGGGACTCAAGAGTCTTCTCAAACACCACAATTTGAAAGCATCACCACCACCTTCTATATGGTCTAACTCTCACATCCATACATGTCTGCTGGAAAAACCATAGCTTTGACTGTATAGACCTTTGTCAGCAAAGTGATGTCTCTGCTTTTTAATATGCTGTCTTAGGTTATCTTCCATGAAGCCAGGCGTCTTAATTTCATGGCTGCAATCACCATCTGTGATGATTTTGGAGCCCAAGAAAATAGTCTGTAACTGTTTTCCATTGTTTGCCCATCTATTTGCCATGAAGTGATAGGACCAGATGCCATGATCTTCATTTTTTGAATGTTGAGTTTTAAGTCAGCTTTTTCACTCTCCTCTTTCACCTTCATCAAGAGGCTCTTTAGTTCCTCTTTGCTTTCTGCCAGAAGGGTGGTGTCATTTGCATATCTGAGGTAATTGATACTTCTCTTGGCAATCTTGATTCCAGCTTGTGCTTCATCCAATCCGGCCTTTCACATAATGTACTCTGCAAACAAGGTGACAGTATACAGCCATATACTCCTTTCCCAACTTTGAACCAGTCCATTATTCATGTCTGGGTCTAACCATTGCTTCTTGTCCTGCATACAGGCTTCTCAGGAGACAGGTATGATGATCTGGTACTCCCATGTCTTTAAGAATTTTTCAGTTTGTTGTGATCCACACAGTCAAAGGCGTTAGCTTAGTCAGTGAAACAGAAGTAGATGGATGTTTCTCTGGAATTCCCTTGCTTTTTCTGTGATCCAGCAGATGTTGACAATTTGTTCTCTGGTTCCTCTGCTTTTTCTAAATCCAGCTCATATATCTGGAAGTTCTCAGTTCACATACTGCTGAAGCCTAGCTTGGAGGATTTTGAGCATGACCTTGCTGGCATGTGAAATGAGTGCAATTGTGTGGTAGTTAGAATATTTTTTGGCATTGCCCTTTTTTGAGATTGGAATGAAAACTGACCTTTTCCAGTTTTGTGGCCACTGCTGAGTTTTCCAAATTTGCTGGCATATTGAATGCAGCCCTTTAACAGCATCATCTTTTAGAATTTAAAATAGCTCAGCCATTTCAAATCCTAAAATACTCTAGAAAAACCCCCTAAATTATCCATAAACTGTATTAATGTATAATTTAGTACATAGCGTGACATATGGCAATTGTTACACATTTAAAAATTTTAACTACTGAGCTACACTCAGGAAGAATGGTAGTCTATATTGTGAAAAATCTGAAAGTTAAAATATTCTTCCTTTCAAGATAACTATAAAATCTAAAGCAATACGTTGGGAAATTGGGGAGAATTCAAAAATACTTCTGTTTCCTGTAGGGCTTAAATTCTGTTTTAATATTCAGCCTTTTTAATCTAAATACACGTTAATAAGTTTGATGGTTGGGACATTAAAGAAGACAGAGTCTCTTCTCCCTTGGGTCAAAATTGGTGTTTAACTTAAATTGATAATGGGGAAATTGCACTGAAGTCAGTGGCTCCCAAACTCCTGTACAATTTACAGAACCAGGAATAAATTATAATTCTGAGAGAAAGTTTTTCACTTACTGTTTTGAGTTAAATGCCTTACAAATGTGTTCATCAGAAAGACCCTTGAAGAATATATGAGTCCTAGAAATTGCTTTTGTAAGTCTCATTGGAACTTAATGTTGAGTTGATACATTCTGTGTTGAGGTTCAGTAGATTTGGACATTCAGGATAAGCCATACAGTAAGCCTGGCCTTGGGCTGTGGAATGTAAGTGGGGGATATAAGATATTATGTAGGTTTTAACTGAAGGAGTATTTTAGTGTTAAAAAGGAATTAAATATTTGAAGGGTCATATACATTTGATTATTTTTATGCTGTTTTTGTTGATAACATTAACATCAGAATAATTTCATGGAAGCCACAAAGGTTAGAAATGCAGAGTCATAATCTTGTCAAATTAGTGCTTCCCAAATGCTGTTTCCCAGATTGACTGTGTTAGAATCGTTACAACATAGATTTTTGGTCTTAGTTTTCAGGAACTGATGTGTTATCTGGGCAGGAGCTCTGAAATGTATACTGTTCTTTTGTTTTTTTTAGACTCCCACTCATCACCCATTGTTCTAATGTGTAGTCTGACTTGAAACCACATCCTTTAAGAGTAGTTTTTATTTTATTCAAATTCTTCTCTTTCTTTCATTGTATTCTACATATGATAAAAGTTTGAACTTTTTTTTTCCCAGAGTAAAGAAAACAGGATCAGTAGATTCTGCTTTTAAATTATTTTCCCATTTAAATGGGAGAAGAGACACTACCATGCAATACCACTGTTAATGCTTGTGCTTTAAATACTGAAGATACAGGAATCATGTGTCAAGTAGAATTGCCAGTTTACTTTGTGAGATAGGAATACCTATAATTTTAAATATCTTTGTTGTAGTTTTTCAGGCAGAAGCTTCCATTGTTTAAAATCAGTTAGTTTAGAAATCAAATTGGAGTTATATTAGTGGTTAGTCAAAGAGATTTTTTTAAAAACTTGTGACCTACTGCTGAAAAGAGGTATGTGAATAGGCAATATTTTTTCTTTTGAAATAACTTTATGTTTTTATTGATTCGTAGTCATTCTAAAATTTCTAAAGTGCAGAAGAGAATCTAGAATCACACAGAATTCTACCCTCTCTTCTCCACTGTTTGAATAAAATACTTTAAACATTTCGCAATTTAAATTTAGACTCATGTATATAACATTACATAAGTGTAGTACTATACATGATGAGTTTTGTCCTTCCTGTTTATTGAATATTTATTTCCATGTTGATAAATGCATATCTACATTATATCTACTAGAAGCCCAATTTTACACTATTTATAAGAACTATTGTCTGTGTTATATTTAACCAATTTCTAAAGTTATTTGTGTTATTTTCATTTAATGAAAAAAATTAGGATACTTTGTTATATGTATTTTTATGATAGCAATTATGTACAATAGCCAAGTGTATAGAGAAAATAATGAAAGAAAATACACCAAGACTAGAGTAGAATTTTGTTTGGTTTCTGGTGAAATTTTGTGATTTTTTTTTTCCCAACTAAAAGCTGTAGTTTTAGCTTTGTTTTAATGATTAATAGATACATGTCTGCATAGTTGAGTCTAAAATTAGGACAAAGTTAAGAATCAACAACCAGAATGAGATTACTCAATCAAGTAAAGTAGTTACCCATATCCAACTGAACACATTCATCTGTTGTTGAACATGAGATGTCTGAGAAACAAAATGCCTACATCTGTACAGTGTTCACAAACTGTTTCTTGTTTAATCACTTTTTCCATAAAGCAGATTCATTTGAGACTCATGGTAGTATTGTCACACTAACAGGCATAGTCCTCAATCTTTTGCATCCATAAGGCAGATTCATTTGAGACTCATGATAGTATTGTCACACTAACAGGCATAGTCCTCAGTCTTTTGCATCCATAAAGCAAATTAATTTGAGACTCATGATAGTATTGTCACATTAAGAGGCACAGTCCTCAATCTTTTTCAGGTCTGTTCACATCATCCTTTTGGTGTAGCTTATCTTCAGTTTATTCTTTGGAGACACAAAGAAGAAAGTTACAGGAATAGGTGGTTACAGTCTGCCTGCGTTTGAAATAACATTTTTATTTCGTTACATCTCCTATTTCCTTTCCAAAATCTTTTCTTTTCTTATTAATACCATGATGTGTTTCTGTGGTTATTTTGGTCATCACAGTAATATTTTGATCTTCTGTACATATTTTGTGGGGGTGGGTAGGAGGCTAATACATGACTGAAATAACTTAAATTCAGTCCATAGAAATTTCAAATATAGGAAAATAGTAATACTGAAAACATAATGTTTGTTTTGCAGATGTTCGGTTACTACTTAATAATGATAATCTTCTCAGGGAAGGAGCAGCCCAGTAAGTATTATGTATTACATTAACTTAACTAAAGTGAAATGGGAGAAACTTTTAAAGGGGTTTTAGGTACTAATCCTTGAAACAGATACTTGTACATCAAGTTCATATATATGTACTAGATTAGAAGAGAAATATTTTGACCACAGAGGGATATAGAGACACAACTATAACATGAAACTCTGTATTCATTGTGTGTGGCCTGTATACTTAATACTACATTTTGGCATTTGCACAGTTGGATAAAATATTTTAGAAACTTTGATTTTTGAAATTGTGACACTTTCAATTTTATGCAAGCTTAACTTTCTGTTAAATGATTGATCCTAATAGATATTTGAGAAGGACCGACTACTATATAGCACAGGGATCTATAGTCAGTATCTTATCATAACCTATAGTGGAAGATAATCTGAAAAAGAATGTATATGTTTGTATTCGTGAATCACTTTGCTGTACAGCTGAAATATTACAGATCAAGTGTACTTCAATTTAAAAGCTAGATTTTTGAGGGTTAGGAACTTATTTGTCCATAAATACCTAACATAGTATCTGAACCATGCTTACTTAATAAGCATTTACTAGATTTGTGAGTGATTCAAAGAATCACTAAGCAGTTCTAAATCTTAGTATGTCCTCTTTGGACCAATGACCACAATCATGACTTGCCACAACTATCTTAAGATTTTGGAGAAATAATTTGTTTTCTTTTCCTCTCCCACCTCCTTGAATAAGGCCTGTGGACCCATTTTTTAACTAACTTCTTTACTCATTTGAAAATGATGAAATTAAACTTTAAGATGCCTTACAAAGAGTGTTCAGTATCCATACAGCCACCTACTTTCATCTTAGAATACTACCCAGAATGTGAAATCTTGACTAATGGGGGAAATTTGCTCTAATTCTTTTTTTCTAAAGTTTGAAGGCTTTATCAATTAAATTTGTATTTTAAGAGTTAACTCTAATGAAGGTGGAAGTTCAGCAGACTTGCAGACATTTCTGATTTAAATTCCTATTATCTTTTCCCCACTTTTTAAATTGAAGTATACTTGATATACAATATTACATATGTTATAGGTATACAGCATAATGATTCACAGCTTTTTTTTTTTTTTTTTTTTTGATTCACAGCTTTTTAAAACTATATTCCATGAGTGATTACTACAAAATGCTGACTATATTCCCTGTTACACAATACATCCTTGTAGCTTATTTATTTTATACATAATAGTTTGTGCCTCTAATCACCTACCCTTTTCTTGCCCTACCTGCCTTCCCTCTCCCCACTAATAACCATGTTTGTTCTCCATATCTGTGAGTCTGTTTCTTTTTTGTTACATTCACTAGTTTGTCCTATTTTTAGATTATACGTGTAAGTGATACCATACAATACTTGTCTTCCTTTGACTTATTTCACTTAGCATAAATGCTCTCCATGTCCACCAATATTGTTGCAAGTGGCAAAATTTCATTATTTTTTATGGCTGAGTAGTATCCCATAGTACATAGTTACTACTACTTCTTTATCCATTCATCTGTTGGTGGACACTTAGGTTGCTTCCACAGCTTGGCAACTGTAAATAATTCTCCTATGAACATTGAGGTACAGGTATCCTTTTGAAGTAGTTTTTTTTCTTCTAATACAAACCAAGGAGTAGAATTGCTGGGTCATAGAGCAGTTCTGTCTTTAGTTTTTTGAGAAAGCTCCATATTGTTTTTCATGGTGGTTACACCAATTTACATTCCCACCAACAGTGTAGGGGGGTTCCCTTTTCTTCACATCCTTTCCAGCATTTGTTATTTATGTTCTTTTGGACACTAGCCATTCTGACAGGTGTGAAGTGATATCTCACTGTGGTTTTGATTCACATTTCCCTAATGATTAGTAATGTTGAGCATTTTTTCATATGCCTGTTGATCATCTGTATGTCCTTTTTGGAAGAATGTCTATTCAATTCTTCTGCCTATTTTTTAAGAATCAGGTGGTTTGTTTTTTTGTTTGTGATTTGTATCAACTTTTTATATATTCTGGATATTAATTCCTTATCAGTTATATATCATTTGAAAATATTTTTTCCTGTTCATTATTTGTCTTTTTGTTTTGTTGATGGTTTCCTGTGCTATGCAAAAAGTTTTAAGTTTAATTAGGTTCCTTTTGTTTACTTTGCTTTGGGAGATGGATCTAAAACTAGCTGCGATTTATATCAGAGTGTTGTCTATGTTTTCCTCTAGGCGTTTTATGATTTCCAGTCTTACAGTTGGGGCTTTAGAGTTTATTTTCATATATGGTATTAGAGAATGTTCAGATTTTATTGTTTTCCATGTCGCTATCCAGTTTTCCCACTTACTGAAGAGACTGTCTTTTCTCCATTGAATTTCTTGCCTTCTTTGTCATAGATTAATTGAATATAAGTATGTGGATTTATTTCTGGGTTCTCTGCTCTGTTCCATTGATCTGTAGAGACTTACTGAAGAGACTGTCTTTTCTCCATTGAATTTCTTGCCTTCTTTGTCATGGATTAATTGAACATAAGTATGTGGATTTATTTCTGGGTTCTCTGCTCTGTTCCATTGATCTGTATGTCTGTTTTTGTGTCAGCACCATACTGTTTTGATTACTGTAGCTCTGAATTAGATTGGCCCAAAGGTTCATTTGTGTTTTTCCTTAACATCTTACGGAACAACCCAAACAAGCCTTTGGACCAGCCCGGTAGCATAACTCTGAAATATGAGAGCATGGTTCTTCCAGGTCTGTTCTTCATTCTCAAGATTGTACAAGCTGCTAGGGGTCTTTTATGCCCTGTTATCTTTTAATAGCAATGTTTATATTTTATTTTTTATTGTGGGAAAAATATACCTAATATAAAATTTAACTTTTTAATGTTTCTTAAGCACACAATTCTTTGGCATCAAGTACATACACGTTTTGTATAACCATCACCATCATCCATTTCCAGAACTTTTTTTTAATTTCCCCAAAAGGAAACTCTACAATTTCCCATTCTCCCCTCCTCTTAGCCCCTGGGAATTATATTCTATTTTCTATATGAATTTGACTTCCCCAGATACCTCTTATAACTGGAATCATACAGTATTTGTCCTTTTGTAACTGGTTTTTTCTAGTTAACAGAATGTCTTCAAAGTTCTTCTGTATTGGAGCATGTTAAAATTTCCTTCCTTTTTAACACTTGCTGTGTGTGTGTGTCTTGTGGATAAAAAATGGATAAACATTTTGTTTTTCCATTCACCTGTCAATGAACATTTGGGTTGCTTCCACCCCTGTTAATGATTGACATGCTTGATAGAAATCAGTTTACTTGATATCTTTGACTTCAGTTATTAGTTTCTGAGTGAATGGCCTCTTATTCCTAAGTTCTTTAAACCTTCTAAATTATATATCCAAGTAAAATTAATTTTTCTTTCTTATAGCATATAGGATGTTGACAAAAGTCTTACAAAAATAAAGGAAATGTACATTGTTCATGACCTTTTAACAGCAGTACTTTTCAGAGTAATTGTTTCCTCTGAGTTCTTTGTGGTAAATAAATGTGGGTTGTTTCATGTAGGTGCAAAAATTAGTGGATTTTTTTTAAGTTAAGGAAATAAGAAACTTGATTTGTTGAAAGAAGTTTTTCCTGTGCAGAATAAAGTTTAATGAAGGTCACAAAAATATTCATAATTATATAAGTGGTATGAAATAGTCATACATTTGAATAAAGTATGATGAAAGCATTGAAATTTTATTTATCCAAAGTAGTATTTATCTGATGTTTGTTACTTTTAAATAAATTGAATTTCCTTGGAATGTGAGCTATATTTCTCTTTTGTTATAAACCAAATTTCAGGGACAGTCCTGGTCCATATTTTAAGAGGTATATACATTAAATGCCTGATATTCTAATCTTTTAAGATTAGTCCTTGAGGAAATCAGTACCTAGTGGTAAAAACAAAGTGTTTATAAGTATGACTTCAGAAAACATCAAAACTTTGAGTAGAAACATCAGTTTTTCTTGCATGTGGTTATAGTTGCAGTAAATGATTGCTAACTAGATGAATAAGAAGAGAAAGTATTGATTCTTTCTGTTGACTTCAGTTTTAATCTTTGTACAGAATTTCTCAAAACTCCTTATTCAAATTCATTTTGCAGATTTCTGAGGTTATCTGTAAAGTACAGAAATATACCTTAAACCATTGATTGACTTTAGAACTATATATTCTGATTTATACTGTCCTCTCTATGAAATAATTTTCAAACAAACATCGTGTTACCCCCGCCTCATTGTTCCCTTGA